>NC_091977.1:373306047-373609201 GCF_044704955.1 Pristiophorus japonicus
GCCTCCACAAGATCCTCGAAATCCATTGGCAGGATAGGCGCACCAATGTCAGTGTTCTCGCTCAGGCCAACATCCCCAGCATCGAAGCACTGACCACACTCGATCAACTCTGTTGGGCGGGCCACATCGTCTGCATGCCCAACACGAGACTCCCAATACAAGCACAGGTGGGCAGAGGAAACGTTTCAAGGACACCCTCAAAGCCTCCTTGAAAATATGCAACATCCCCACCAACACCTCTGAATCTCTGGCCCAAGACCGCACAAAGTGAAGGAAAAGCAACCGGGATGGCATCGAACACCTCAAGTCTCTATGCCGAGAGCAAGCTGAAGCCAAGTGTAAACAGCAGTTTCTCAGGACCTTGAGTAAATGATCAGAAAGACCTGATCAAAGTCGAGGAGAATGATTAGATGTGTCTTCTCCACAGACTGCTGTTCTGTTTGTGCCAGACACAGAAAACCTTTTGAAAAATTGCTTTGATACTTGAGTGCAATCAGTCTTACAGGCGAATATTATTTGAATCTATCAGGTTCAGACCTTGCATTGTGATACTGCATTCTCTGCAATGCAGCTCAGTAATTAAATCTTTAATTAAATGATTTGTTTTCCAAAACAATTTACTTTAATGCTGCAATTTGAGAGACTGTTTTTTTTGTTCATTTCATTTCAATCATCATCATCATAGGCGGTTCCTCTAAATGAGGATGACTTGCTTCCACGTCAAAAAAGGATGAGTTCACAGGTGTTTCAATGAAGGATCCGAACTACATCTTCAAGGGTGGTAGATGCCTTTGCGTGGATTTTTTTTTTAACGTGTGGTGGCCATTGCACACCCGCCACCACTAGGGCTTGACAGAGCTAGGTCTTGGTCTAGTGGCAAGGATTACCCAAGAGACCAGCTCTGCTGCATGGACCTAGTGCACATACATATCGCAGTGTGGGCTGGCCCGTGCTGCCCCTGGGTCCCTGGCCCCAAACTCACGCCTCCCCTGGGCCCAGATCACGTCCCTCGCCGCTCCTTCGCCCCAATCTCGCCGCTCCTGCTCTATCTGCCCACATTCCAATCACCGACCTGGATCTTGATGACATCACTCTTCGCTGCCGTCGTCCTCCTGCACCAGCTCGCGCTGCTCCCTAGAGTACTATGCCTTATTGAGGGAAATCCTTATTAGTCGGGAAATTGTGTTGCAGAAATTGATGGGATTGAAGGCCGATAAATTCCCAGGGCCTGATGGACTGCATCCCAGAGTACTTAAGGAGGTGGCCTTGGAAATAGCGGATGCATTGACAGTCATTTTCCAACATTCCATAGACTCTGGATCAGTTCCTATGGAGGATAGCCAATATAACACCACTTTTTAAAAAAGGAGGGAGAGAGAAAACGGAATTATAGACCGGTCAGCCTGACATCGGTAGTGGGTAAAATGATGGAATCAATTATTAAGGAAGTCATAGCAGCGCATTTGGAAAGAGGTGGCATGCTAGGTCCAAGTCAGCATGGATTTGTGAAAGGGAAATCATGCTTGACAAATCTTCTGGAATTTTTTGAGGATGTTTCCAGTAGATTGGACAAGGGAGAACCAGTTGATGTGGTGTATTTGGACTTTCAGAAGGCTTTCGACAAGGTCCCACACAAGAGATTAATGTGCAAAGTTAAAGCACATGGGATTGGGGGTAGTGTGCTGACGTGGATTGAGAACTGGTTGGTAGACAGGAAGCAAAAAGTAGAAGTAAATGGGTACTTTTCAGAATGACAGGCAGTGACTAGTGGGGTACCGCAAGGTTCTGTGCTAGGACTCCAGCTGTTTACATTGTACATTAATAATTTAGACGAGGGGATTAAATGTAGTATCTCCAAATTTGCGGATGACACTAAGTTGGGTGGCAGTGTGAGCTGCGAGGAGGATGCTATGAGACTGCAGAGTGACTTGGATAGGTTAGGTGAGTGGGCAAATGCATGGCAGATGAAGTATAATGTGGATAAATATGAGGTTATCCACTTTGGTGGTAAAAACAGAGAGACAGACTATTATCTGAATGGTGAAAGATTAGGAAAAGGGGAGGTGCAACGAGACCTGGGTGTCATGGTACATCAGTCATTGAAGGTTGGCATGCTGGTACAGCAGGCGGTTAAGAAAGCAAATGGCATGTTGGCCTTCATAGCGAGGTGATTTGAGTACAGGGGCAGGGAGGTGTTACTACAGTTGTACAGGGCCTTGGTGAGGCCACACCTGGAGTATTGTGTACAGTTTTGGTCTCCTAACTTGAGGAAGGACATTCTTGCTATTGAGGGAGTGCAGCGAAGGTTCACCAGACTGATTCCCAGGATGGCGGGACTCACATATCAAGAAAGACTGGATCAACTGGGCTTGTATTCACTGTAGTTCAGAAGAATGAGAGGGGATCTCATAGAAACGTTTAAAATTCTGACGGGTTTTGACAGGTTAGATGCAGGAAGAATGTTCCCAATGTTGGGGAAGTCCAGAACCAGGGGTCACAGTCTAAGGATAAGGGGTAAGCCATTTAGGACCGAGATGAGGAGAAACTTCTTCACCCAGAGAGTGGTGAACCTGTGGAATTCTCTACCACAGAAAGTTGTTGAGGCCAATTCACTAAATATATTCAAAAAGGAGTTAGATGTAGTCCTTACTACTAGGGGGATCAAGGGATATGGCAAGAAAGCAGGAATGGGGTACTGAAGTTGCATGTTCAGCCATGAACTCATTGAATGGCGGTTCAGGCTCGAAGGGCCGAATGGCCTACTCCTGCACCTATTTTCTATGTTTCTATGCCTCCACACTGCTCCTGAGGCCTCCACATATATTGACAGCAGATGATGGCAGGAAGCACAGTGAAATTTGTTAAGAGTATCTCAGGAGCGATGAATAGAACTTGAATTTGAGATGTATTAGAATTAGTCATTGAAAAACTTAAGTGAAAGTCAAGACTCACAGTGACAGATGTCACTATGCTTGGAAAAGAGTTGAAGAGAAGGCAGGAAGTGATACACATTTTCCGTTTTAAAATTGAGATTGTGGGAAGGACAGGAACAAATGATGGAGAGAAGGGCCTGGAAAATTTCAGTGTTGAAGCCTACTGCAGCATCACCGCGATTATTCCCTTTAAGCTGCATGGCCACGCAGCACTCCAGGGAACCCATGCAGCCGGCTTGTCGGCTTTTCAATGTAAAAACTGCACGTGCACAGTACTTTGAAGGGGCCGCACAGAGTCAAACTAAATTACAGGTAACATTGGTCACCACTCTGTCTGGAGTTTCCCGCCCTTGCTGGGATTGCCGCTCTTTCCATCCCGGTTGCATGCATATGACGGCATGGGTCCTGGGCCCAAGTCAGTGTTCCCTTCAAATTTTTAGGGGAGTGCGCAACCCATCCAAGGGGTTGTGCGGCCTATTCAAAATCCCGCACATGCGCGATTTTCCTATTTAAAAGCTGGTGAGTTGGCTGCGTGGGTGGTGCAAAGCGCTGTGCAGCCGCATAGCTTAAAGGGCACATTGGGCCAGGTTACCAGCAGATTTTCTTGGCATCTGGCACACTTGTTACCATTTCCTGGAGTAATGTGGAAGCAGCAATAACAACATAAGAACATAAGAATTAGGAGCAGAAGTAGGCCATATGGACCCTCAAGCCTGCTCTGCCTTTCAGTAAGTATATGGCTGATCTTTGACTTCAACTCCACTTCACCGGCCGATCCCGATATCCCTTGATTCCGCATGAGTCCAAAAATCTACCTGTAATATACATAGCTCCACCCAGTGGACTACTGTGGCATTGCAGCCATTGCTGTTTACAACAATAAAGATGGGGGTCACCTGACAGGCTTCCTGAAATTATCAGCCATCTTAAAGCCCGTGTGCGTTGGTGAGGTCGTACGGAAAACATAACATTGGCGATAGGTAATGGGATAATCAGATAACCTAGCTGAAATTTTTTTTGATGGATGATTCAGACATCTGACAGAGAGACTTTGAGACCTTCTTTGTTTTGATTAACAGCTAAAAATCCATGGTAAATTATAAGAAAACTTGGCTGAACTGCCAGAGTCCAAATGGCCATGCCCTATGGAAATAATAGGGCACTTGAACATAAGAACATAAGAATTAGGAACAGGAGTAGGCCATCTAGCCCCTCGAGCCTGCTCCGCCATTCAACAAGATCATGGCTGATCTGGCCGTGGACTCAGCTCCACTTACCCGCCCGCTCCCCATAACCCTTAATTCCCTTATTGGTTAAACATCTATCTATCTGTGATTTGAATACATTCAATGAGCTAGCCTCAACTGCTTCCTTGGGCAGAGAATTCCACAGATTCACAACCCTCTGGGAGAAGAAATTCCTTCTCAACTCGGTTTTAAATTAGCTTCCCTGTATTTTGAGGCTGTGCCCCCTAGTTCTAGTCTCCCCGACCAGTGGAAACAACCGCTCTGCCTCTATCTTGTCTGTCCCTTTCATCATTTTAAATGTTTCTATAAGATCACCCCTCATCCTTCTGAACCCCAACGAGTAAAGACCCAGTCTACTCAATCTATCATCATAAGGTAACCCCCTCATCTCCGGAATCAGCCTAGTGAATCATCTATGTACCCCCTCCAAAGCTAGTATATCGTTCCTTAAGTAAGGTGACCAAAATTGCACGTAGTACTCCAGGTGCAGACTCACCAATACCCTGTACAGTTGCAGCAGGACGTCCCTGCTTTTGTATTCCATCCCTCTCGCAACGAAGGCCAACATTCCATTCGCCTTCCTGATTACCTGCTGCACCTGCAAACTAACTTTTTGGGATTCATGCACAAGGACCCCCAGGTCCCTCTGCACCGCAGCATGTTGTAATTTCTCCCCATTCAAATCATATTCCCTTTTACTGTTTTTTTTTCCAAGGTGGATGACCTCACATTTTCCGATATTGTATTCCATCTGCCAAACCTTAGCCCATTCGCTTAACCTATCTAAATCTCTTTGCAGCCTCTCTGTGTCCTCTACACAACCTGCTTTCCCACTAATCTTTGTGTCATCTGCAAATTTTGTTACATTACACTCTGTCCCCTCTTCCAGGTCATCTATGTATATTGTAAACAGTTGTGGTCCCAGCACCGATCCCTGTGGCACACCACTAACCACCGTTTTCCAACCTGAAAAGGACCCATTTATCCCGACTCTCTGCTTTCTGTTCGCCAGCCAATTCTCGATCCATGCTAATACATTTCCTCTGACTCCGCGTACCTTTATCTTCTGCAGTAACCTTTTGTGTGGCACCTTATCGATTGCCTTTTGGAAATCTAAATACACCACATCCATCGGTACACCTCTATCCACCATGCTCGTTACATCCTCAAAGAATTCCAGTAAATTAGTTAAACATGATTTCCCCTTCATGAATCCATGTTGCGTCTGCTTGATTGCACTATTCCTATATAGATGTCCCGCTATTTCTTCCTTGGGGGAGTTTTGCATGACTGTGAAAGTTTCGAAGCATATGTGGAGCGGCTAGAAATGTTTTTCACCGCAAATAGTATCATCGAAGTCCCCAATGATGAAAACCATAACCGGGTGGTGTTGGAAAGAAAGCAGGCTATTTTCTTAACTGAAGCAGGGCCCGAGTTGTACGAAACCCTGAAAAATGTTCTTGTGCCTGTCAAGCCAAAGGACACATCACTTGAGCAGATTCTACAGCACTGCAGTCCTGAGTCCCTGGAAATTGCTGAAAGTTATTGTTTCGGAATACGAGATCAGTTAACCGACGAAAGTATCAGTGAGTTCATTGTAGCATTAAAAAAGCTATTTATTCACTGTAATTTCGGAAACTTTCACGACCGAGCATTGCATGATCGCTTTGTTTGTGGGATGAAAAATGATGCGATCAGAAGAAAGTTATCAACAACTCCTAACTTAACTTTTGATTTAGCTTGTCAGACAACTATGTCAATGGACATGGCCAACCAATACACCCGAGAATTTTGTACCATTTCCAGTCGTCACACAACCAAGGTGAATTGCCTGCAGGTTAAAAGTAAAAGGCAGTTGGGCCCCAAGGTGTCAGCAACTGGCAATGGTAACAGAGCATTGAAGTCCTGCTATCGGTGCCTGGGACAACACATAGCTCAAAGTTATCCATATGTGAAGGCAGAGTGTTTCATCTGCAGGAAAACTGGGCATCTTGCGAAGACATGCCGATTGAAGAGTAAACCAACTTTCAAAGCTATAAGTAGAAATCACCAGAGACTACGTAGCATGGAAGAAAAACAACGGGACGAGGAGGTTTTAGAGCTACACATCATCACGAGCACAATGTTAACTAACAGTGATTCAGAAACTATCATCATCCACATTGATGTTGCAGGAACCAAGATACCCATGGAAATCGACACTGGTGCATCCATGAGTGTAGTACTGGAATCGCTATACCTCGACAAATTGTGTGATTTTCCATTGGAGAAATCCAAGATAGAGCTGTGAGGCTACTCGGGAGAGAACATTCCTGTGGTAAGTCGTATCACCGTACTGTGAAATACAAGGATCAATTTCAGAGCTTGCCTTTCTTAGTAGTGGCAGGAGACAAGCCTGCCTTACTGATATGTCCTTACTATACAGTTTCAATGCACACGAGGCCCATACGCGAGAGAAGGTCACTCTGTGACCAGTTACCTTTATTACCAAGACCTCAAGTGATGAAGGTGGGTGGAGCTTCCCCTTTTACACCTGAAAGTCCAGGTTAGGAGTGTCTCCCACAAGTTCACCCTCTTGTGGTCAATGTTCTCAAGGTGTACAACTTAGGTCAGCTTCGACATGGGTTACAATGATAGTTGGATACATGACATCACCTTCCCCCCAAAGTCTTATTGGGATCACAGGTTAAGTCTCTCTGGTGGTTTACGCTCCCTTGTAGAGCGCCTGAGTTGGGGCTCCGGTTGTTAGATGCTGGCCTGGGTGTCTGCTGCTTGCGGTGACTCAGGCCTGTCCTCCACTTGGTTCTGATGTTCGGTCACCTGTGGTGGAGTAAACGCTACGTCGTGTTCTTCCTCTGCTTCTTCTATGGGGTTGCTGAACCTCCTTTTTGTTTGATCCACGTGTTTGCGGCAGATTTGTCCATTGGTAAGTTTAACTACCAAAACCCTATTCCCCTCTTCGGCAATCACAGTGCCAGCAAGCCATTTGGGCCCTGCAGCATAGTTAAGGACAAAAACAGGGTCAATGACATCAATACATTGCGCCCTCGCATTCCTGTCATGGTAGTCACATTGTGACTGGTGCCTGCTCTCAACAATTTCTTTCATAGTGGCGTGTATAAGGGATAACCTGGTTTTGAGCGTCCTTTCCATTAGCAGCTCTGCGGGTGGAACCCCTGTGAGCGAGTGTGGTCGGGATCTATTGGCCAACAGGAGGCATGATAAGCGGGTTTGTAGGGAACGCCCTTGGATTCTGAGCATCCCCTGTTTGATTATCTGCACTGCTCGTTCCGCCTGGCCATTTGAGGCCGGCTTGAACGGTGCCGTTCTGACATGGTTGATTCCATTGCCTGCCATGAAGTCCTGGAATTCAGTGCTTGTGAAGCACGGGCCATTGTCGCTGACCAAGACGTTCGGTAGACCATGGGCGGCGAACATTGCCCGTAGACTTTCTACCGTGGCAGAGGATGTGCTCGAATTTAAAATGGCACACTCAATCCATTTGGAGTTGGCGTCTACTACAACCAAAAACATTTTTCCCATGAAAGGACCAGGGGCTAAGGGGGGCTTCCTTGGGTGCGTTGCCCAGCTGAGCACACGTGTTGCACCTGCGAACACAAAGTTCCAGGTCTGCATCTATCCCTGGCCACCAAACGTGTGACCTGGCAATTGCCTTCACCATGACAATGCCCAGGTGCTCATTGTGAAGTTCTCTGATAAACACCTCTCTGCCCCTCTGGGGCATGACTACTCGGTTTCCCCACAGTAGGCAATCGGCCTGAATCGAGAGTTCATCCTTGCGCCTATGAAATGGTTTAAATTCCTCAGGGCATGCCCCGTACGTGGCTGCCCACTCCCCATTCAGGACACATTTCTTAACTAAAGACAGTAGCGGGTCTTTATTTGTTCAGAACTTTAATCTGACGGGCTGTCACAGGTGAGCCTTCTCTTTCGAAAGCTTCAACATACATGACCATCTCAGCATCATGCTCAGTTGCCCCCTCAGTGGTGGCTCATGGGAACCTGCTGAGTGCATCGGCGCAGTTTTCAGTGCCCGGTCTGTGCCGAATTGTATAGTCATAGGCGGCTAACGTAAGTGCCCACCTCTGTATGCGGGCCGATGCATTAGTATTTATGGCCTTGTTGTCGGCCAAAAGGGACATTAGGGGTTTGTGATCTGTCTCCAGCTCAAATTTTCTGCCAAACAGGTACTGGTACATTTTTTTTACTGCATATACACATGCTAGCGCTTCCTTTTCTACCATCTCAAAGCCCCTTTCTGCCTGGGACAGACTTCTGGAGGCATAAGCTACCGGCTGTAACTGACCATTGGCATTCACATGCTGCAACACACACCCGACCCCATAGGACGACGCATCGCACGTTGGAACAAGTTTTTTACACGGGTCATATTACGTTAAGTTTGTTGGAGCATAACAAGTTGCATGCTCTATCAAAAACCCTTTCCTGGCTGTTCCCCCAGACCCAATCGCGACCTTTGCATAGGAGCACGTATAGCGGCTCTAATAGCGTGCTCAATTTGGGAAGAAAGTTACCAAAATAGTTCAGGAGCCTCAGGAACGAACGCAGCTCTGTCGTGTTACGTGGTCTGGGTGCTCCCTGGATCACTTCCATTTTGGACGCAGTGGGTCTGATCCCGTCTGCTGCGCCCCTCCTCCCCAGAAATTCTACCTCTGGATCTAAGAAGACGCACTTCGCCTTTTTCAGGCGCAGCCCTACCCGGTCCAGTCTGTGTAGCATCTCCAGGTTGTGGAGGTGTTCTTCAGTATCGCGACCTGCGATGAGGATGTCGTCTTGAAAAACCACCGTCCTTGGAATCGACTTGAGGAGGCTTTCCATATTTCGCTGAAAGATCGCGGCGGCCGAACGAATCCCGAATGGACATCTGTTATACTGTGTGTTGTGATAGTGGTCAGCTTCTTCGACTCACTCGCCAGCTCCTGGGTCATGTCAGCTGAGGTCAGGTCCAATTTTGAAAAAAGTTTGCCACCGGATAGCGTCGCAAGAGGTCCACCGCTCTCGGTAGCGGGTACTGGTCTTGGAGTGACACCCGATTGATGGTGGCCCTGTAATCGCCACATATCCTGACCGACCCATCCGCCTTGAGCACCGGCACAATCGGGCTCACCCAGTCACTGAATTCGACTGGCGAGATGATGCCTTCCCTCAGCAGGCGGTCCAATTCGCACTCTATCTTTTCCCACATCATGTACGGCACCGCTCTGGCCTTGTGGTGTACTGGCCTGGCGTCCGGGTTTATGTGAATCACTACCTTGGCCCCCATGAAAGTGCCGATGCCGGGTTGAAATAATGAGTCAAATTTGTCCAGGACCTGTGAGCATGATACTCACTCCACAGAAGAAATTGCATTGACATCGCCCCAATTCCAGTTCATGACAGCAAGCCAACTCCTCCCCAGCAGTGCGGAACCGTCTCCCGGGACAATCCAGAGTGGCAACCTGTTCTCTGAATCTTTGTGGGTCACGACTACCGTGGCGCTGCCTAGCATCAGAATGATCTCCTTTGTATATGTCTGTAGCTGTGCGTCAATCGGCAATAATTTTGGCCTCCTGGCCTTGAACACCCACAACCTTTCGAACTGTTTGATACTCATCAGGGACTGGCTGGCCCCCGTGTCTAGCTCCATTAATACTGGGATGCCATTGAGGAGCACTTTCATCATTATCGGTGGCGTCCTGGTATATTAACTGTATATGTGCTCCACATGAACTCGCTGAACTTCAGCTTCCAGCGATTTCCCCCAGTATTCATTTGGCCTCGTAGGGAGGGCTTACATTGGGCCCGTCCTCCTCGTACATCAACCTGGCTGCAGGCTTCTTGCACATATGCGCCAAGTGACCGTTGACGTTGCAGTTTCTGCTGGTATATTGCTGATACCTGCTAGCTCTGGCTGGGTGTTTGCCTCCACACCTCCAACATGAGCTGGAGGCCCCGTTGTTGGAAACAAAAGGTCCATTACCAGTCGATCGTCTCTGACTGTCTCTGTAACTGTCCTTAAGCGCACCATTAACAGGTGTTGATGGCCCCATTACTGGCCACATTGTCCATTGCGATGGCATGAATCGCCGTTCAGCTAGCCATTGTCTCTGTTGAATTCCCCCTTTGGGTTTGATTACATGTCCGATTGCCCTTGTCTGCCTAGAGAACTGTGTGCCGCATTAACAATGTTGATTCCCTGTTCGTTTGCCGCATTTGAGCCAAGATTTTTGTCATACATCATTCTGGTCTCTTCCTCCCCTGAGATAAATGTCTGGGCTATCAGATCCGCCGCTTCCAAGGTCAAGTCTTTGGTCTCAATCAGTTTCCTGAAAACCCCAGCGTACCCGATGCCCTCAATAAAAAAGTCCCGCAGCATCTCCGCTCTGCATGCATCTGGGAACTTACATAGGCTCGCCAGTTGCCGGAGATTTGCCACAAAATCAGGAACTCTTTGCCCTTCTCGCCGCCGGTGCATGATGCTCGCTGGTTTAAGGTGTTCCCCGATCAACATACTGAGCTCTTCGAACGTGTTGTCCGCCGGCTTCTCTGACGATAGAAGGTCCTTCATCAGGGAGTACATTCTGGATCCACAAACCATCAGGAGATGAGCCCTGCGTTTGTCGGCCGAATCCTGTCCCAACCATTCCTTAGTGACAAAACTTTGCTGTAGTCTCTCAATAAAATCGTCCCAATCATCACCAGCAGAGTATCACTCTTCTGTGCTGCTGGTGGCCATGCTTGCGTGTTTTAAATCCCAACTTCTCGTCGCCAATGATCTGTCCTTTCTATACAGTATATGAGAACATAAACAGTATATGAGAACAACCTTCCGGATATAAAAGGGGTCAGAGGGTCTCGTAAGGAGGGGGAACTGAGGGAAATCTTTATTAGTCGGGAAATTGTGTTGGGGAAATTGATGGGATTGAAGGCCGATAAATCCCCAGGGCCTGATGGACTGCATCCCAGAGTACTTAAGGAGGTGGCCTTGGAAATAGCGGATGCATTGACAGTCATTTTCCAACATTCCATTGACTCTGGATCAGTTCCTATGGAGTGGAGGGTAGCCAATGTAACCCCACTTTTTAAAAAAGGAGGGAGAGAGAAAACAGGGAATTATAGACCGGTCAGCCTGACCTCAGTAGTGGGTAAAATGATGGAATCAATTATTAAGGATGTCATAGCAGTGCATCTGGAAAATGGTGACATGATAGGTCCAAGTCAGCATGGATTTGTGAAAGGGAAATCATGCTTGACAAATCTTCTGGAATTTTTTGAGGATGTTTCCAGTAAAGTGGACAAAGGAGAACCAGTTGATGTGGTATATTTGGACTTTCAGAAGGCTTTCGACAAGGTCCCACACAAGAGATTAATGTGCAAAGTTAAAGCACATGGGATTGGGGGTAGTGTGCTGACGTGGATTGAGAACTGGTTGTCAGACAGGAAGCAAAGAGTAGGAGTAAACGGGTACTTTTCAGAATGGCAGGCAGTGACTAGTGGGGTGCTGCAAGGTTCTGTGCTGGGGCCCCAGCTGTTTACATTGTACATTAATGATTTAGACGAGGGGATTAAATACAGTATCTCCAAATTTGCGGATGACACTAAGTTGGGTGGCAGTGTGAGCTGCGAGGAGGATGCTATTAGGCTGCAGAGTGACTTGGATAGGTTAGGTGAGTGGGCAAATGCATGGCAGATGAAGTATAATGTGGATAAATGTGAGGTTATCCACTTTGGTGGTAAAAACAGAGAGACAGACTATTATCTGAATGGTGACAGATTAGGAAAAGGGAAGGTGCAACGAGACCTGGGTGTCATGGTACATCAGTCATTGAAGGTTAGCATGCAGGTACAGCAGGCGGTTAAGAAAGCAAATGGCATGTTGGCCTTCATAGCGAGGGGATTTGAATACAGGGGCAGGGAGGTGTTGCTACAGTTGTACAGGGCCTTGGTGAGGCCACACCTGGAGTATTGTGTACAGTTTTGGTCTCCTAACTTGAGGAAGGACATTCTTGCTATTGAGGGAGTGCAGCGAAGATTCACCAGACTGATTCCCGGGATGGCGGGACTGACCTATCAAGAAAGACTGGATCAACTGGGCTTGTATTCACTGGAGTTCAGAAGAATGAGAGGGGACCTCATGGAAACGTTTAAAATTCTGACGGGTTTAGACAGGTTAGATGCAGGAAGAATGTTCCCAATGTTGGGGAAGTCCAGAACCAGGGGTCACAGTCTGAGGATAAGGGGTAAGCCATTTAGGACCGAGATGAGGAGAAACTTCTTCACCCAGAGAGTGGTGAACCTGTGGAATTCTCTACCACAGAAAGTAGTTGAGGCCAATTCACTAAATATATTCAAAAGGGAGTTAGATGAAGTCCTTACTACTCGGGGGATCAAGGGTTATGGCGAGAAAGCAGGAAGGGGGTACTGAAGTTTCATGTTCAGCCATGAACTCATTGAATGGCGGTGCAGGCTAGAAGGGCTGAATGGCCTGCTCCTGCACCTATTTTCTATGTTTCTATAAATGCACACGAGGCCCATACTCGAGAGAAGGTCACTCTGTGACCAATTACCTTTATTACCAAGACCTCAAGTGATGAAGGTGGGTGGAGCTTCCCCTTTTATACCTGAAAGTCCAGGTTCGGACCTTGTGGTCAATGTTCTCAAGGTGTACAACTTAGATCAGCTTATACATGGGTTACAATGATAGTTGAATACATGACACTTAATAGGAAGAAATTGTTTGGGATCACGAGATTTTTTGTGTTGAAACGAGATTTGCATCAAAGCATGATGTCATCAAGAAGTATTCGAAGATGTTATGTGAAACAGGCAGTCCGATCCAAGGCTTCAAGGCGAGTGTCAGAGTATAGAAGGACGCGAGACCAGTTTACTGCAAGCCACATCCTGTACCATATGCACTCAAGGAGAAAGTTGAGCAAGAACTCAAAAGACTACAGACTGAGAACATTATCTCCAAGAGCAGGAGGATTGAGGCCCAGATAAAAGGGCAAAGGGCGCGGAGAGTCAGGAAGAGCAACAAGGAGGGGGAGGATTGAAGCCCAGATAAAAGGGCGCGGAGAGTCGTGCGGAACAACAAGCAGCGGGAGGATCAAGGCCCAGATACAAGGGCGCGGAGGGTCGGGAGGAACAACGAGCAGCAGGAGGATCGAGGCCCAGATAAAAGGGTGCGGAGAGCCGGGAGGAGCAATAAGCAGTGGGAGGATCAAGGCCCAGATAAAAGGGCGCGGAGGGTCGGGAGGAGCAACAAGCAGTGGGAGGATCAAGGCCCAGATAAAAGGGCGCGGAGGGTCGGGAGGAGCAACGAGCAGCAGGAGGATCGAGGCCCAGATAAAAGGGCGCGGAGAGCTGGGAGGAGCAACAAGCAGTGGGAGGATCGAGGCCCAGATAAAAGGGCGCGGAGGGTCGGGAGGAGCAACAAGCAGTGGGAGGATCGAGGCCCAGATAAAAGGGCGCGGCGAGTCGGGAGGAGCAACAAGCAGTGGGAAGATCGAGGCCCAGATAAAAGGGCGCGGAGGGTCGGGAGGAGCAACAAGCAGTGGGAGGATCGAGGCCCAGATAAAAGGGCGCAGAGAGTCAGGAGGAGCCAGCTGGTGCAGGAACAAAAAGTTTTTAAAAATCGAAACCGAAGTGTGACGTCACAGCCAAGGGGGTAAGTGATTGGCTGTGGATTAGTGAGTATTTTTCTTTTCTGTAGGAAGCCTTTGGCATGTTGTAAGTAGAAACTGCAAGTAAATATATGTGATCTTTATTATCTAAGGAGAGCCAGTTAATAAATTGGCTGTTTGCTGAGTAGCGGCTGGGTGTGTTTTGCGAAGGTTTAGAGTTTAGTTCTACTTGATAGTTGCAAATGTTACTGGAGGGATGGCAGGGCAACTCAGTCCTGTGGATTGCACATCCTGTGCCATGCAGGAAGTCCTGGATCCTTCGCGCAGCCAGGACGACCACGTGTGCAGGAGGTGTCTCCAGCTGCACCAACTCGAGCTCCGTGTTTTAGAGCTTGAGCTTGAGCGACAGCTGGAGTCACTGCGGTGCATCCCCGATACTGAGAGCTACGTGGATAGCACGTTTCTAGAGGCGGTCAGCTTAAGAGTGTGCAGGCAGATAGGGTTTGGGTGACCCCTGGACAAAAGAGGAGGACTAGGCAGGTAATGCAGCAGTCCTCTGAGTCCATCTCGCTCTCCAACCGGCACTCTCTTCTGAGTACTGGTGAGGGCGATGGTGGCTCTGGGAAGTGCAGCCAGAGCCAAGTCCACGGCACCACGGGTGCTCAGCTGCACACGGGGGGAGGAAAACGAATGGAAGAGCTATAGTAGTAGGGGATTCCATAGTCAGGGGAGCAGACAGGCATTTCTGCGGCCACAGTCGTGACTCCAGGATGGTATGTTGCCTCCCTGGTGCCAGGGTCAAAGATGTCACTGAGCAGCTGCTGGGCATTCTGGGGGGAGAAGATGAACAGCCAGAGGTCGTGGTCCTCATCGGTACCAATGATATAGGTAGGAAGAGGGATAAGGTCCTGCAGGCAGAGTTTAGGGAACTAGGAGAGAGATTAAAAAGCAGGACCTCAAAGGTAGTAATCTCCAGATTACTCCCAGTGCCACGAGCTAGTGAGTACAGAAATAGGAGGATAGAGCAGATGAATACGTGGCTGGAGAGATGGTGCAGGCGGGAGGGCTTTAGTTTCCTGAGACATTGGGACCGCTTCTGGGGGAGGTGGGACCTGTACAAGCCGGACGGGTTGCACCTCAACAGAGCCGGGACCAATATCCTCGTGGGCGTGGTTGCGAGTGCTGTTGGGGAGGGTTTAAACTAGCTTGGCAGGGGGATGGGAACCTGAAAATAGATTCAGTAGGGAGGGAAGTAAAGCTGGAATTAGAAAGCAAAAATAAAGAAAGTGAGTTTGAAGGAGAGAGGAATCAGGCAGGAAAAAAGGGTAAATAAAAACTTAAAGTCACTTTGTCTAAATGCACGTAGCATTTGTAACAAAATAGATGAGTTGACGGCACAAATTGAGACAAATGGGCATGATCTGATAGCCATTACAGAGACGTGGTTGCAAAATGACCAGGACTGGGAATTAAATATTCAGGGGTACTGACAATCCGGAAGGACAGACAGAAAGGAAAAGGAGGTGGGGTAGCTCTATTGATAAAGGATGGAATAATAAGAAACGATATTGGCTCAAATGATAAGGATGTTGAAACAGTTTGGGTGGAGATAAGGAATAATAAGGGGAAAATGTGGGCGTAGTCTATAGGCCCCCTAACAGTAGCAACTCTGTTGGTAGGAGCATAAATCAGGAAATAGTGGCGGCTTGTAAAAAGGGAACAGCAGTAATCATGGGTGATTTTAACCTCCATACTGATTGGACAAATCAAATTGATTAAGGAGGAGTTCATAGAGTGCATAAGGGACGGGTTCCTTGAGCAGTATGTAACGGAACCAACCAGAGGGCAGGCTATCTTAGATCTGGTCCTGTGAAATGAAACAGGATTAATAAACAATCTCTTTGTAAAGGATCCCCTTGGAATGAGTGATCATAGCATGATTGAATTTCAAATTCAGATGGAGGGTGAGAAAGTTGGATCTCTAACCAGCATACTAAGCTTAAATAAAGGAGATATGAAGGTATGAGGGCAGAGTTGGCTAAAGTGGACTGGGAAAATAGATTAAAGTGTAGGTCGGTTGATGAACAATGGTGTACATTTAGGGAGATATTTCATAACTCCCAACAAAAATATATTCCAGTGAGGAGGAAAGTGTGTCAGAGAAAAAATAGCCATCCGTAGCTAACTAAACAAATAGAGGACGGTATCCAATTAAAAACAAGGGCATAAAGAGTGGCCAAAACTAGTGGGAGGACAGAAGATTGGGAAGCTTTTAAATGCCAGCAAAGAATGACTAAAAAAATGATTAAGAAATGGAAGATAGACTATGAAAGTAAACTTGCACAAAATATAAAAACAGATAGCAAGAGTTTCTATAGGTATATAAAAAGGAAAAGAGTGGCTTAAGTAAATGTTGGTCCCTTAGAGGACGAGACCAGGGAATTAGTAATGGGGAACATGGAGATGGCAGAAACTCTGAATTAATATTTTGTATCAGTCTTTACGGTAGAGGTCACTAACAATATTCCAACAGTGGATAGTCTAGGGGCTATGTAGGGTAGGGGGGCGGGGGGGAACTTAACACAATCACTAAGGAGGTGGCACTCAGTAAGATAATGGGACTAAAGGCAGATAAATCTCCTGGACCTGATGGCTTGCATCCTCGGGTCTTGAGAGAAGTAGCGGCAGGGATTGTGGATATATTGGTTGTAATTTACCAAAATTCCCTGGATTCTGGGGAGGTCCCAGCAGATTGGAAAACTGCAAATGTAACGCCCCTATTTAAAAAAGGAGGCAGACAAAAAGCACAAAACTATAGACCAGTTAGCCTAACATCTGTGGTTGGGAAAATGTTGGATTCCATTATTAAAGAAGCAGTAGCAGGACATTTGAAAAAGCAAAATTCTGTCAGGCAGAGTCAGCATGGATTTATGAAGGGGAAGTCATGTTTGACAAATTTGCTAGAATTCTTTGAAGATGTAACGAAGAGGGTGGATAAAGGGGGCCCAGTGGATGTGGTGTATTTGGACTTCAAGAAGACATTCAACAAGGTGCCACATAAAAGGTTACTGCACAAGATAAAAGTTCACGGGGTTGGGGGTAATATATTAGCATGGATAGAGGATTGGCTAACACAAAACTGAGAGTCGGGATAAATGGTTCATTCTCTGGTTGGCAATCAGTAACTACTGAGGGGCCGCAGGAAACAATGCTGGGACCCCAACAATTTACAATCTATATTAACAACTTGGAAGAAAGGACTGAGTGCAATGTAGCCAGGTTTGCTGATGATACAAAGATGGGAGGAAAAGCAATGTGTGAGGAGGACACAAAAAATCTGCAAAAGGACATAGACTGGCAAATAATACTTAAAGGGTTGTCGGTTGATAGCCAATGGCAGACATTTAAAGATCACATGGATGAACTTCAACAATTGTACATCCCTGTCTGGCGTAAAAATAAAACAGGGAAGGCGGCTCAACCGTGGCTAACAAGGGAAATTAAGGATTGTGTTAAAACCAAGAAAGAGGCATATAAATTGGCCAGAAAAAGCAGAAAACCTGAGGACTGGGAGAAATTTAGGATTCAGCAGAGGAAGACTAAGATGTTTAATTACGGGAGGGAAAATAGAGTATGAGAGTAAGCTTGCAGGGAACATAAAAACAGACTGCAAAAGCTTCGATAGATATGTGAAGAGAAAAATATTAGTGAAGACAACTGTAGGTCCCTTGCAGTCAGAATCAGGTGAATTTATAATGGGGAACAAAGAAATGGCAGACTAATTGAACAAATACTTTGGTTCCGTCTTCACTAAGGAAGACACAAATAACCTTCCGGAAATACTGGGGACCGAGGGTCAAGGGAGAAGGAGGAACTGAAGGAAATCCTTATTAATCAGGAAATTGTGTTAGGGAAATTGATGGGATTTAAGGCCGATAAATCTCCAGGGCCTGAAAGTCTGCATTCCAGGTACTTAAGGAAGTGGCCCTAGAAATAGTGGATGCATTGGTGGTCATTTTCCAAAATTCTATAGACTCTGGATCAGTTCCTATGGATTGAAGGGTAGCTAATGTAACACCACTTTTAAAAAAGGAGGGAGAGAAAAAACGGGTAATTATAGACCGGTCAGCCTGACATTGGTGGTGGGAAAAATGTTGGAATCAATTATTAAAGATGTAATAGCAGCGCATTTGGAGAGCAGTGACAGGATCGGTCCAAGTCAGCATGGATTTATGAAAGGGAAATCATGCTTGACAAATCTAGAATTTTTTGAGGATGTAACTAGTGGAGTGGACAAGGGAGAACCAGTGGATGTGGTGTATTTGGACTTTCAAAAGGCTTTTGACAAGGTCCCGCACAAGAGATTAGTGTACAAAATTAAAGCACATGGTATTGGGGGTAATGTACTGATGTGGGTAGAGAACTGGTTTGCAGAGAGGAAGCAAAAAGTAGGAATAAATGGGTCCTTTTCAGAATGGCAGGCAACGACTAGTGGGGTACCGTAAGGTTCAGTGCTGGGACCCCAGCTATTTAAAATATACATTAATGATTAGGCGAAGGAATTGAATGTAATATCTCCAAGTTTGCAGATGACACTAAGCTGGGTGGCAGTGTGAGCTGTGAGGAGGATGCTAAGAGGCTGCAGGGTGACTTGGACAGGTTAGGTGAGTGGGCAAATGCATGGCAGATGCAGTATAATGTAGATAAATATGAGGTTATCCACTTTGGTGGCAAAAACAGGAAGGCAAAATATTAGCTGAATGATGACATATTAGGAAAAGGGGAGGTGCAACGAGACCTGGGTGTCATGTTACATCAGACATTGAAAGTTGGCATGCAGGTACAGCAAGTGGCGAAGAAGGCAAATGGCATGTTGGCCTTCATTGCGAGAGGATTTGAGTATAAAAGCAGGGAGCGCTTACTGCAGTTGTACAGGGCCTTGGTGAGGACACACCTTGAATATTGTGTCCAGTTTTGGTCTCCTAATCTGAGGAAGGACATTCTTGCTATTGAGGGAGTGCAGCGAAGGTTCACCAGACTGATTCCCGGAATGGCAGGACTGACATATGAAGAAAGACTGGATCGATCTAGGCTTATATTCACTGGAATTTAGAAGAATGAAAGGGAATCTCATAGAAACATATAAAATTCTGACGGGATTGGACAGGTTAACATAGAAACATAGAAACATAGAAAATAGGTGCAGGAGTAGGCCATTCGGCCCTTCTAGCCTGCACCGCCATTCAATGAGTTCATGGCTGAACATTCAACTTCAGTACCCCATTCCTGCTTTCTCGCCATACCCCTTGATCCCCCTAGCAGTAAGGACCTCATCTAACTCCTTTTTGAATATATTTAGTGAATTGGCCTCAACAACTTTCTGTGGTAGAGAATTCCACAGGTTCACCACTCTCTGGGTGAAGAAGTTCCTCCGCATCTCGGTCCTAAATGGCTTACCCCTTATCCTTAGACTGTGACCCCTGGTTCTGGACTTCCCCAACATTGGGAACATTCTTCCTGCATCTAACCTGTCTAACCCCGTCAGAATTTTATATGTTTCTATGAGGTCCCCTCTCATTCTTCTGAACTCCAGTGAATACAAGCCCAGTTGATCCAGTCTTTCTTGATAGGTCAGTCCCGCCATCCCGGGAATCAGTCTGGTGAACCTTCGCTGCACTCCCTCAATAGCAAGAATGTCCTTCCTCAGGTTAGGAGACCAAAACTGTACACAATACTCCAGGTGTGGCCTCACCAAGGCCCTGTACAACTGTAGCAACACCTCCCTGCCCCTGTACTCAAATCCCCTTGCTATGAAGGCCAACATGCCATTTGCTTTCTTAACCGCCTGCTGCACCTGCATGCCAACCTTCAATGACTGATGTACCATGACACCCAGGTCTCTTTGCACCTCCCCTTTTCCTAATCTGTCACCATTCAGATAATAGTCTGTCTCTCTGTTTTTACCACCAAAGTGGATAACCTCACATTTATCCACATTATACTTCATCTGCCATGCATTTGCCCACTCACCTAACCTATCCAAGTCGCTCTGCAGCCTCACAGCATCCTCCTCGCAGCTCACACTGCCACCCAACTTAGTGTCATCCGCAAATTTGGAGATACTACATTTAATCCCCTCATCTAAATCATTAATGTACAGTGTAAACAGCTGGGGCCCCAGCACAGAACCTTGCGGTACCCCACTAGTCACTGCCTGCCATTCTGAAAAGTACCCATTTACTCCTACTCTTTGCTTCCTGTCTGACAACCAGTTCTCAATCCATGTCAGTACACTACCCCCAATCCCATGTGCTCTAACTTTGCACATCAATCTCTTGTGTGGGACCTTGTCGAACGCCTTCTGAAAGTCCAAATATACCACATCAACTGGTTCTCCCTTATCCACTCTACTGGAAACATCCTCAAAAAATTCCAGAAGATTTGTCAAGCATGATTTCCCTTTCACAAATCCATGCTGACTTGGACCTATCATGTCACCTCTTTCCAAATGCACTGCTATGACATCCTTAATAATTGATTCCATCATTTTACCCACTACCGATGTCAGGCTGACCGGTCTATAATTCCCTGTTTTCTCTCTCCCTCCTTTTTTAAAAAGTGGGGTTACATTGGATGCAGGAAGAATGTTCCCGATGTTGGGGAAGTCCAGAACCAGGGGTCACAGTCTAAGGATAAGGGGTAAGCCATTTAGGACCGAGATGAGGAGAAACTTCTTCACTCATAGAATTGTGAATTCTCTACCACAGAAAGTTGTTGAGGCCAGTTCGTTAGATGTATTCAAAAGGGAGTTAGATGAGGCCCTTACAGCTATAGGGATCAAGGAGTATGGAGAGAAAGCAGGAATGGGGTACTAAAGTTGCATGATCAGCCATGATCATATTGAATGGTAGTGCAGGCTCAAAGAGCCGAATGGCCTACTCCGGCACCTATTTTCTACGTTTCTATGTTTCTATGAACAAAATTAGGGCTCAAAGTATTGGGGATAATATACTAGCATGGATTGAGGATTGGTTAGCAGACTGAAAACAGAGAGTAGGAATAAACGGGTCATTTTCGGGTTGGCAGGCTGTAACTAGTGGGGTGACACAAGGATCGGTACTTGGACCCCAGCTATTCACAATCTGTATCAATGATTTGGATGAGGGGACTAAATGTAATATAAGAACATAAGAAATAAGAACAGGAGTAGGCCATACGGCCCCTCAAGCCTGGTCCGAAATTTAATAAGATCATGGCTGATCTGATCATGGACTCAGCTCCACCTCCCTTCCCCCTCCCCATAACTCCTTATCCCCTTATCATTTCAGAAACTGTCTATTTCTGTCTTAAATTTATTCAATGTCCCAGCTTCCACAGCTCTCTGAGGCAGCGAATTCCACAGATCCACAACCCTCTGAGAGAAGAAATTTCTCCTCATCTCAGTTCTAAATGGGCGGCCCCTTATTCTAAGATCATGCCCTCTAATTCTAATCTCCCCCATCAGTGAAAACATCCTCTCTGCAACCACCTTGTCAAGCCCCCTCATAATCTTATACGTTTCGATAAGATTCTTCTGAATTCCAATGAGTAGAGGCCCAACCTACTCAACCTTTCGTCATAAGTCAACATCCTATCTCCGGAATCAACCTAGTGAACCTTCTCTGAACTGCCTCCAAAGCAAATATATCCTTGCGTAAATATGGAAACCAAAACTGCATGCAGTATTCCAGGTGCAGCCTCACCAATACCCTGTATAACTGTAGCAAGACTTCCCTGCTTTTAACTCCATCCCCTTTGCAATAAAGGCCAAGATTCCAATGGCCTTCCTGATCACTTGCTGTACCTGCATAATATCCTTTTGTGTTTCACGGACAAGTACCCCCAGGTCCCGCTGTACTGCAGCACTTTGCAATCTTTCTCCAGTTAAATAATAATTTGCTCTTTGACTTTTTTCTGCCAAAGTGCATGACCTCCCACTTTCCAACATTATATTCCATCTGCCAAATTTTTGCCCACTCACTTAGCCTGTCAATGTCCTTTTGCAGATTCTTTCTCTCCTCCTCACATATTGCTTTTCCTCCCATCTTTGTATCGTCAGCAAACTTGGCTACGTTACACTCAATCCCTTCTTCCAAGTCGTTAATATAGATTGTAAATAGTTGGGGTCCCAGCACTGATCCCTGCAGCATCCCACTAGTTACTGCTTGCGAACCAGAGCATTTATCCCGACTCTCATTTTTCTGTTAGTTAGCCAATCCTCTATCCATGCTAATATATTACCTCCAACCCCGTGAACTTTTGTGCAATAACCTTTTATGTGGCATTTTGTCAAATGCCTTCTGGAAGTCCAAATACACCACATCCACTGGTTTCCCTTTATCCACCCTCTTCGTTACATCCTCAAAGAATTCCCAGCAAATTTGTCAAACATGACTTCCCCTTCATAAATCCATGCTGACTCTGCCTGACCGAATTTTGCTTTTCCAAATGTCCTGCTATTGCTTCTTTAATAATGGACTCCAACATTTTCTTAACCACAGATGTTAGGCTAACTAGTCTTTGGTTTTGTGCTTTTTGTCTGCCTCCTTTTTTAAATAGGGGCGTTACATTTGCAGTTTTCCAATCTGCTGGGACCTCCCCGGAATCCAGGGAATTTTGGTAAATTACAATCAATGCATCCACAATTCCTGCCGCTACTTCTCTTCAGACCCTAGGATGCAAGCCATCAGGTCCAGGAGATTTATCTGCCTTTAGTTCCTTATCTTACTGAGTACCATCTCCTTAGTGATTGTGATTGTGTTAAGTTCCTTCCTCCGCTATAGCCCCTTGACTTTCCAAGTTTGCTGATAATACAAAGCTAGGTGGGAATGTAAGTTGTGAGGATGATGTAAATAGACTTCAAGGGAATGTAGACAGGCTAAGAGAGTGGGCAAGAACATGTCAAATGGAATATAATGTGGAGAAATGTGAAGTTATCTACTTTGATAGGAAAAATAGAAAAGCAGAGTATTTTTTAAATGGTGAGAGATTGGGAAATGTTGGTATTCAGAGGGACCTGGGTGTTCTTGTACACGAATCATTGAAAGTTAACATGCAGGTACAGCAAGTAATTAAGAAAGCAAATGGTATGTTGGCCTTTATTACAAGAGGATTTGAGTACAAGAGTAAAGATGTCTTACTGCAATTATATAGGGCCCTGGTGAGACCGCACCTGGAGTATTGTGTTCAGTTTTGGTCTCTTTACCTAATGAAGGAGATACTTGCCATTGAGGGAATGCAACATAGGTTCACCAGACTGATTCCTGGGATGGGGGAATTGTCCTATGAGGAGAGATTGAGTAGACTAGGCCTAAATTCTTTAGAGTTTAGAAGAATGAGAGGTGACCTCAATGAAACATACAAAATTCTTACAGGGCTTGACAAGGTATACCGTATATACTCGCGTATCATGCGACTTTTGAAGACCTAAATTGTAACCTAAATTTGGGGGGTCGCATGATACGCGAGATACAAAATTTGCGGGTGTGAAGTGCTGGCCAAGATTAGGCTGTTAGGCTGTTAAGCAGACCGTATCCACGCTGAATCTCGGCAGGTATCTCCTGGGCTGGATTGCAGCCTCTATTGTCACTTGTACTGTATCTTTGCTGTGGTCTAGAGATCGCCACCCACAACTCCCTCTGAAGTTTGCTGCATTATTAGAGGCTTTAACAATCAAATCTCCATCTATCTCAGCCCATGCTTCTTTTACCCGCAAACACAGTAGAGGCAAATCCGGAGCCTTCATATTCCCTCCCTTCGTAAATGATTTCTCTCCTTCCATCATCCAGTCATTCCATTTCTTTCTTATATTGTCTTTAAATGGCTTATTAATGGATACGTCAAGTGGCTGAACGACGCTAGTCAAGCCAGCTGGACTGATTGCTATATCGGTGTTCGATTCGCGAACAGCTTTCACAACAGAATCCACTCGATGTTTCATGATTCGGTTGTTAAGGTCTGTATTCGATCGTTGTTATGTGTTAGGGTACTTGTTACGTGTTGGGTACTTGTTAAACTTGTTTGAAAGCCTAGCCTAGTGGCATCTGGTATCTCAAAAAAGTGACTCGCATGATACATGAGATATATGATAAAATCATGTTTTGGGGACGAAAATTTAGGGGTCGCATGATACGTGAGATCGTAGGATACGCGAGTATATACGGTATGTAGGGAGGATGTTTCCTCTGGCTGAGGAGTCTAGAACCAGGGGTCACGGTCTCAGAATAAGGGGTCAGCCATTTAGGACTGAGATGAGGAGAAACTTCTTCACTCAGAGGGTGGTGAATCTTTGGAATTCTCTACGCCAGAGGTCTGTGGAGGCTCAGTCTTTGAGTATATTCAAGACAGAGATCGATCGATTTTTGGATATTAAGGGAACCAAGGGATAAGGGGCAGTGCAAGAAAGTGTAGTTGAGGTAGACGATCAGCCATGATCACACTGAATGGTGGAGCAGGCTCGAGGAGCCGAATGGCCTACTCCTGCTCCTAATTCTTAAGTTCTAATGAGTGATTACAGGCATGAAATCACCCTTAAATATATGTTAGAAACATAGAAACATCGAAAATAGGTGCAGGAGTAGGCCATTTGGCCCTTCGAGCCTGCACCGCCATTCAATGAGTTCATAGCTGAACATGCAACTTCAGTACCCCATTCCTGCTTTCTCGCCATACCCCTTGATCCCCCTAGTAGTAAGGACCTCATCTAACTCCTTTTTGAATATATTTAGTGAATTGGCCTCAACAACTTTCTGTGGTAGAGAATTCCACAGGTTCACCACTCTCTGGGTGAAGAAGTTTCTCCTCATCTCGGTCCTAAATGGCTTACCCCTTATCCTTAGACTGTGACCCCTGGTTCTGGACTTCCCCAACATTGGGAACATTCTTCCTGCATCTAACCTGTCTAAACCCGTCAGAATTTTAAACGTTTCCATGAGATCCCCTCTCATTCTTCTGAACTCCAGTGAATACAAGCCCAGTTGATCCAATCTTTCTTGATATGTCAGTCCCGCCATCCCGGGAATCAGTCTGGTGAACCTTCGCTGCACTCCCTCAATAGCAAGAATGTCCTTCCTCAGATTAGGAGACCAAAACTGTACACAATAACTGTAGTAACACCTCCCTGCCCCTGTACTCAAATCCCCTCGCTATGAAGGCCACATTTATCCACATTATACTTCATCTGCCATGCATTTGCCCACTCACCTAACCTATCCAAGTCACTCTGCAGCCTCATAGCATCCTCCTCGCAGCTCGCACTGCCACCCAACTTAGTGTCATCCGCAAATTTGGAGATACTACATTTAATCCCCTCGTCTAAATCATTAATGTGCAATGTAAACAGCTGGGGCCCCAGCACAGAACCTTGCGGTACCACACTAGTCACTGCCTGCCATTCTGAAAAGTACCCATTTACTCCTACTCTTTGCTTCCTGTCTGCCAACCAGTTCTCAATCCACGTCAGCACACTAACCCCAATCCCATATGCTTTAACTTTGCACATTAATCTCTTGTGTGGGACCTTGTCGAAAGCCTTCTGAAAGTCCAAATACACCACATCAACTGGTTCTCCCTTGTCCACTCTACTGGAAACATCCTCAAAAAATTCCAGAAGATTTGTCAAGCATGATTTCCCTTTCACAAATCCATGCTGACTTGGACCTATTTCCAAATGCGCTGCTATGACATCCTTAATTATTGATTCCATCATTTTACCCACTACCGATGTCAGGCTGACCGGTCTATAATTCCGTGTTTTCTCTCTCCCTCCTTTTTTAAAAAGTGGGGTTACATTGGCTATGCTCTACTCCATAGGAACTGATCCAGAGTCTATGGAATGTTGGAAAATGACTGTCAATGCATCCGCTATTTCCAAGGCCACCTCCTTAAGTACTCTGGGATGCAGACCATCAGGCCCTAGGGATTTATCTGCCTTCAATCCCATCAATTTCCGCAACACAATTTTCCAACTAATAAGGATTTCCCTCAGTTCCTCCTTCTTACTAGACCCTCTGACCCCTTTTATATCCGGAAGGTTGTTTGTGTCCTCCTTAGTGAATACCGAACCAAAGTACTTGTTCAATTGGTCTGCCATTTCTTTGTTCCCTGTTATGACTTCTCCTGATTCTGACTGCAGGGGACCTACGTTTGTCTTTACTAACCTTTTTCTCTTTACATATCTATAGAGTAAATGTTATTTTTCTTATTTAATATATACTATTTTTACATGCCAGTTTTATTTAGTTGGGACATTAGTTTTTATCATGTAGCAGCTGTCACTGTAGTCCATATTGTTGATGTGAAATGAAGTTTATACTAACAGGTTAAAGACCGTGAAGACTGTGGCGTAATTACTGCAGGTTTATTAAGAAACAATCTGTAGTCGATTATGAGGACATTTCATGTACAGCATACATTACATAAGTAAATCAAGTATAAACAAGAGACCATTCCCATATTAATCATAACATTCAATACTCTCATAAGCCAATCACAAAAAAAATGGGCTTCCATCAGTCCAGTGATTCCCGGGAGCTGACTGTGAACTAGCTTAGCTCTAAATCATATGGCCTGCCTAAGAAATATTTTTTCTTGCTGACTGATTATTATGACTCATATTCAGCATGATTGCTCTCTGTTGCCAAGTATCCTGTAGAAATTTCAATAAGGTTACTAATTACGTGGCCTTGAAAATGTGTCGTTTAGCACAAAGTGCTCATTTCAGTGGTTTCCGAAACCCCATTAATTTTTCTAAAAGTATTACAGTTGCATTATATGAGTCTGTAACATTATTTTACACATTATATTTGTTCTACAAATAATGTACATCATAATTATATAATGAAGTACTGTACAGTAGAATATTGAGCTGTAACTTTTAAATAAATGATTCAGATTTTGTTAAAAATCAGAATTGCTTAATTTTCTTACACTGGTTTCACGGAAAGCACACGTATAACACTATGAATCCTCATTTTTTAACTATTTGTTTCTATCTATCACAAATGCTCTCTGCAAGAGGCAGCAATTTGTGCTCGGGTAAAAGTATAAGTATATTCGTGTGTGCTACAGTTAATTGAAAACTAGCTCCTACAATTATACAAAATTGATTTTATCACCTATAAAGCCTTTAAAAAAAATCAAAATCCTTTTTATCAATTATGTTTTTGAATGAAACTCGTACTTGTCAAGAGTACATGCTCCTGGCAGGGAGACTGGCCTGCTGGGAATGCACATTAAAAATTCGAATGCACACTGCCCACGATTTTCCAGTCATTATTTTTAATAAAATTACCTCCTTCATGAAATTCCTGCTGGATCAGTGGCAAGACAGGCTTTGCACTTGCCCATCTTGATGAGTGCTGACCCAAAGTCAGGCTAATTTGCATTCTGGCAGCTGGTTCCGAATAGTACTTGGACCGCCATGTTTTCTGCCTCAGGCAGGGGGTGGGGAGGTGTGAAATGGCTGCGGCATCACTTTGGGTATTCAACAACTACCGTCATCTCTAGAGAAAGCTCTCCCGAGTGATGACAGATGCTGGGAACCCAAAATCGGTAGCAGCAAGGCACAAAATACAGTCGTAGGTGTCCACATTTGGCAGAAACCTGTCACATTGTAAGTTCTATTACTGCCACAGACAGAATTGGATGTATTTTCTGCTGTTCATTAATGTTGGCGTAGTTACAAAGTGGTGAAACTGGCAACATATATTCAAGTGGAAATTGTCGAGGGGCAAACAAACAGAAAGTAGTGCAAGGCATAACACTTATTAGTTAAATTTGCACTTAAGCTTATCTGCATGGCATGACCATTTGTCTGCGGCAATGATACATCATAGTCAATAGCTGGTACAATTTAAAGTCATTATCCTCTATACAGTGGTTACCACTGTATTCTGTACGACTGTCACTGATTCCAGTGAATTATGTACTTTCTTTGACAATTCCACTTGTGTAGAAGAGTCAATCATCATTAACTACTTCCATCATATGCAATTGCTGAATAATATAGAGAATGACAGTTCCACCCAGCAGATGACAATCTTGAGTTTGCGCAATCATTGATTAAAGACGTCAGAGCTATAAATCAATGAGTCACTTAACTGGTTTGTACATAAACTTTGACCCAGGTATGGTCAAGTAGAGGATTGGAAAAATTACCATACAAACAAATAGCAGACCGGTAAGAAATGTCAGAGTATTGAAACAGTGAAGCAATTCATTAAATCA
Source organism: Pristiophorus japonicus (assembly GCF_044704955.1). Taxonomy (NCBI): domain Eukaryota; kingdom Metazoa; phylum Chordata; class Chondrichthyes; family Pristiophoridae; genus Pristiophorus; species Pristiophorus japonicus. Next base: position 373,334,137 of record NC_091977.1, read on the forward strand.
TTGAAAGCATTCATGTTAGATCATCACACCAGCTTTCATGTATACAATTGTCAATCAGATGTTTCATCTGGGTCAGGTCACCTGTGAATTACTGCCAATCCAGTGACATCCTTTCCAAGCTAGAAAACTACAAACCAAAAGCTTCAAAAAAATTGACACAGCCTCCAAGAAGCTGACAACTCAACAACAGTCCTGATTATGTGCCTATCACATGTGAAAACGACCTTGTAACTAAACTTGTTGGTGTATCCAATGTTCGTTCACTGATATTGGAGTAAAACATAACTACATGAAAACATGCAGGGGGAGGTCCAAATATAGAAGGTATAAAATGGGTGGTGCATTTCTAGAAGGTCCAGGCTCATAGAATGGTTACAACATAGAAGGCGGCCATTCGGCCCATTGAGCCCATACCTGCTCTCTGCAAGAGCACTTAAGCTAGTCCCACACTCCCGCCTTTTCCCCGTAGCCCTGCAAATCTTTTTCCTTCAGATACTTATCCTATTCCCTTTTGAAAGCTACGATTGAATCTGCCTCCACCACCCTTTCAGGCAGTGCATTCTAGATCCTAACCACTCACTGTATAAAAAAGTTTCCCCTCATGATCTCCCTAAAACATACGCCGTGATTTCGTCGAGTGAGGCGGGTTCGGTACGGCCGGGGAAGGTGGCGGGTTTTGACCCCGCTCCCAGCTCCACCTCGCTCTGTGAAAAGAATTTTATATTAATGAAGCTTGTTAAGCCTGCTCTCTGAGGTTCCCGACCAATTAAAAGGAAGTGGGTCTGATGACGTCATTTGATGAAGTGTCATCAGTCGGTTTCCTTAAAGGGACCATGGTCACATTCATTTTGACAGTTGTGCTGTCAGATTCTATAATGACTGATAAGCACTGCACAAAGGTGCATGGCTGCACCCAGGCTCTCCCATGACACCCTCCATAAACCTATGGAGGAAGTCACAGCGTGCAGGGAGGTTCTCTTCCCTTCAAAAGGGTGGACGAGATCTCCCCAGGAGACCGACGCAGCCTGGTTGCACATTGCATAGGAGGGCGCAAGTACGGGATGTTGTCAGGAGGACCTAGCTGCAGTGGCGCAAACCTTTCAATGATCTCAGAAGATCACGAAACTTACTGCAAAAACACACTCAACCTCATCCTGCTGTGCCACTCATGACATCCCCATCACTCTGCCTTCCCTACCCTACTTCTGCACATCCTTACTCACACCAACTGACCTTGTACCTTCACCCATCCCTCTCTCTCTATCTACATCATCACATCCCCACCTCACTAACCACCCCTTACACTCATCCTCATAGAAACATAGAAAATAGGTGCAGGAGTAGGCCATTCGGCCCTTCGAGTCTGCACCGCCATTCAATAAGATCATGGCTGATCATTCCCTCAGTACCCCTTTCCTGCTTTCTCATAAGAACAAAAAAGCATAAGAATTAGGAACAGGAGTAGGTCATCTAGCTCCTCGAGCCTGCTCCGCCATTCAAAAAGATCATGGCTGATCTGGCCGTGGACTCAGCTCCACTTACCTGCCCGCTCCCCATAACGCTTAATTCCCTTATTGGTTAAAAATCTATCTCTCTGTGATTTGAATACATTCAATGAACTAGCCTCAACTGCTTCCTTGGGCAGAGAATTCCACACATTCACAACCCTCTGGGAGAAGAAATTCCTTCTCAACTCGGTTTTAAATTGGCTTCCCTGTATTTTGAGGCTGTGCCCCCTAGTTCTAGTCTCCCCGACCAGTGGAAACAACCTCTCTGCCTCTATCTTGTCTATCCCTTTCATTATTTTAAATGTTTCTATAAGATCACCCCTCATCCTTCTGAACTTCAACGAGTAAAGACCCAGTCTACTCAATCTATCATCATAAGGAAACCCCCCTCATCTCCGGAATCAGCCCAGTGAATCGTCTCTGTACCCGCTCCAAGGCCAGTATATCCTTCATTAAGTAAGGTGACCAAGACTGTACGCAGTACTCCAGCTGCGGTCTCACCAATACCCTATACAGTTGCAGCAGGACCTCCCTGCTTTTGTACTCCATCCCTCTCGCAATGAAGGCCAACATTCCATTCGCCTTCCTGATTACCTGCTGCACCTGCAAACTAACTTTTTGGGATTCATGCACAAGGAATGGCGGAGAAGCGGGCTTGATGGCGCCAGGCACGCTGGCGCGGCGCCTAAATTCTGCCAACGTCCGCCACGCGGCCGATGCCATCGAGTCGCTAAAAACAGCTCTGGGCCCTGACTCCGTTAGGTGCATCGAGGAGGCTCAAGCACGTGGGGAGATCCCGTCCGAACTGACCCCCGTCCGGACGGAATTCCTCATCGGCGCCAAACCCCGGAACCTCCCTCGGGGGCCGGCGCCTCACAACTTGAGCCGCCTCGGGGAAATCCCCTCCGTGCCTTTCAGTTCCGCACGGAGGGGTTTCCTGTACGGGCTGCTCCTGCACACTCTCAACTTTGCCATCCTCGCCTGCCGTCCGGACACGCCATGGCGTACCATCCTGCCGTCCGGAGGAGGCGGGGGTCCCCGATGGAGGGCACTCTACGCAGGGGTCCTCCCACTATTCATCGGGGACTTGGCCTGGAGGGTGGTGCACGGAGCAGTGCCGTGCAATAAATTTTTAAGCCGGTTCACGGACTCCCAGGCCGCCTGCAATTTCTGCGGTCTGGAGGAGTCCGTGTTCCATGTTTTTATTGAGTGCACAAGGTTGCAGCCCCTGTTCCATTATTTGAAGGGGCTGCTCCTGAAATTCTGGCTGCACTTCAGTCCCATTCTCCTGATCTTTGGGCACCCTGTGCGGAGGGGAGCGGGTAGGTCCGAAGGCCTCCTCGTAGGACTGCTCCTGGGCACGGCCAAGGGTGCCATCAGCTGGTCCAGGCAGCGGGCGGTCGAGGGGGTCGTTCAACCTGACTGCCTGCCTCTCTTCCGCTCTTACATCCGGTCCAGGGTGTCCTTGGAGATGGAGCACGCGGTGTCCACCGGTACGCTCGCGGCCTTCCGCGAGAGGTGGGCACCGGAGGGACTGGAGTGCATCATCACGCCCGGCAACCAAATTTTAATTTGATTTTACGTTTTTAAGTTTAATTTGTTTTAATTGCCGGTGCTTTTAGTGTCCCCCTTCCCTTTTATAGGGGGCACTGGGGAAAATTGTGATTTTAGTGCCCAAAAAAAAAACCAAAAAAAGAAAAACACAAAAAAAACCACAAAAAAAAAGGGGAAAAAAAAAAAAAGGGCCTTGTAAATGTCTGGTGTGTCACCCAGGTAGGGTGGCACGGTTTAATGTCTTTTGTTTTTGCAGATAAACTCCAAAAAGAGTTTCATGCACAAGGAGGTGCGCCAGGGATGCCCCATGTCCGGCCAGTTATATGCCATCTGCGTGGAGCCTTTCCTGCGCCTCTTGCGGACGAGGTTGACGGGACTGGCTCTGCAAGGGCCGGGCGTGGAGGTCGTCCTCTCGGCTTACGCCGATGACGTGCTCCTCGCGGTAGAGGATCCCGCTGACCTGCGGAGGATGCGTGAGTGCCAAGAGATTTACTCGGCCGCATCCTCCGCCAGAATCAACTGGGAGAAATGTTCCGGACTCCTGGTGGGTCAGTGGCGGGTGGACTCCCTGCCGGAGGAGCTCAGGCCTTTTGCCTGGAGCACGACCCATCTCCTCTATCTGGGAGTCTACCTTAGCCCCGACGAGGGAGCCTGGCCGGCGAACTGGCAGGAGCTGGAGGCCAAGGTCGCCGCTCGCCTAGGGCGCTGGACAGGACTGCTCCGAGTGCTGTCCTACAGGGGTCGAGCGCTAGTCATAAACCAGCTGGTGGCCACAATGTTGTGGTACCGGCTGGTCACTTTGACCCCTCCCCCTGCGTTTGTTGCCAAGATACAGAAGAAGCTGGTGGACTTCTGGAACAACAGGAAGCACTGGGTCTCTGCCGCGGTCTTGAGTCTCCCGCTTGAGGAGGGCGGTCAGTCGTTGGTGTGCGTCAGCGCCCAGCTCGCGACTTTCCGTCTTCAGACCCTGCAGAGATACCTTTACGTCGAGCCCCCTCCTAGGTGGTGTGCTCTGGCGACGTATTTCTTCCGCCAGCAGCGCGACCTCAATTACGACACGCAGCTCCTGTTTCTGAACTTGGGGGGTGTCAGGACCGCCCTCCGGGAGCTGCCTGTCTTTTACAAGGAACTCATCAGGGTCTGGAACAAAGTCTCCACCAAGCGCAGCTCTCCGCCGGCTGGAGTGGCGGCCGTCCTGCAGGAGCCGCTGCTCGGGAATCCGTACCTCCACGACTGAGGTTTTATGTGGCGGTCGGAAGAGAGGGCTGTGGCTGGTGAGGTGACCAGGGTCAGGGACCTGCTCGATGGCGGAGGAGCGGGCTTGATGGCGCCAGGCACGCTGGCGCGGCGCCTAAATTCAGCCGACATCCGCCGCGCGGCCGAAGCCATCGAGTCGCTAAAAACAGATTTGGGCCCTGACTCCGTTAGGTGCATCGAGGAGGCTCAAGCACGTGGGGAGATCCCATCTGAACTGACCCCCGTCCGGACGGAATTCCTCATCGGCGCCAAACCCCGGAACCTCCCTCGGGGGCCGGCGCCTCATAACTTGAGCCGCCTCGGGGAAATCCCCTCCGTGCCTTTCAGTTTCGCGCGGAGGGGTTTCCTGTACGGGCTGCTCCTGCACACTCTCAACTTTGCCATCCTCGCCTGCCGTCCAGACACGCCATGGCGTACCATCCTGCCGTCCGGAGGAGGCGGGGGTCCCCGATGGAGGGCACTCTACGCAGGGGTCCTCCCACTATTCATCGGGGACTTGGCCTGGAGGGTGGTGCACGGAGCAGTGCCATGCAAAAACTTTTAAGCCGGTTCACGGACTCCCAGGCCGCCTGCAATTTCTGCGGTCTGGAAGAGTCCGTGTTCCATGTTTTTATGGAATACACGAGGTTGCAGCCCCTGTTCCATTATTTGAAGGGGCTGCTCCTGAAATTCTGGCTGCACTTCAGTCCCACTCTCCTGCTCTTTGGGCACCCTGTGCGGAGGGGAGCGGGTAGGTCCGAAGGCCTCCTCGTAGGACTGCTCCTGGGCACGGCCAAGGGTGCCGTCAGCCGGTCCAGGCAGCGGGCGGTCGAGGGGGTCGTTCAACCTGACTGCCTGCCTCTCTTCCGCTCTTACATCCGGTCCAGGATGTCCTTGGAGATGGAGCACGCGGTGTCCACCGGTACGCTCGCGGCCTTCCGCAAGAGGTGGGCACCGGAGGGACTGGAGTGCATCATCACGCCCGGCAACCAAATTTTAATTTGATTTTACGTTTTAAAGTTTAATTTGTTTTAATTGCCGGTGCTTTTAGTGTCCCCCTCCCCTTTTATAGGGGGCACTGGAGGAGAAAAAAAAAATTTGATTTTAGTGCCCAAAAAAAAACCAAAAAAAAGAAAAACACAAAAAAAAACCACAAAAAAGAAAAAAATGGGCCTTGTAAATATCTGGTGTATCATCCAGGTCGGGTGGCACCATTTAATGTTTGTGTTACAGGTAAACTCTAAAAGAGTTTCATGCACAAGGACCCCCAGGTCCCTCTGCACCGCAGCATGTTGTAATTTCTCCCCATTCAAATAATAATCCCTTTTACTGTTTTTTTTTCCAAGGTGGATGACCTCACATTTTCCGACATTGTATTCCATCTGCCAAACCTTAGCCCATTCGCTTAACCTATCTAAATCTCTTTGCAGCCTTTCTGTGTCCTCGACATAACCCGCTTTCCCACTAATCTTTGTGTCATCTGCAAATTTTGTTACACTACACTTTGTCCCCTCTTCCAGGTCATCTATGTATATTGTAAACAGTTGTGGTCCCAGCACCGATCCTTGTGGCACACCACTAACCACCGATTTCCAACCCGAAAAGGACCCATTTATCCCGACTCTCTGCTTTCTGTTAGCCAGCCAATTGTCGATTCATGCTAATACATTTCCTCTGACTCCGTGTACCTTTATCTTCTGCAGTAACCTTTTGTGTGGCACCTTATCGAATGCCTTTTGGAAATCTAAATACACCACATCCATCGGTACACCTCTATCCACCATGCTCGTTATATCCTCAAAGAATTCCAGTAAATTAGTTAAACATGATTTCCCCTTCATGAATCCATGTTGCGTCTGCTTGATTGCACTATTCCTATCTAGATGTCCCGCTATTTCTTCCTTAATGATAGCTTCAAGCATTTTCCCCACTACAGATGTTAAACTGACCGGCCTATAAGTTACCTGCCTTTTGTCTGCCCCCTTTTTTAAACAGAGGCGTTACATTAGCTGCTTTCCAATCCGCTGGTACCTCCCCAGAGTCCAGAGAATTTTGGTCGATTATAACGAATGTATCTGGTATAACTTCTGCCATCTCTTTTAACACCCTGGGATGCATTTCATCAGGATCAGGGGACTTGTCTACCTTGAGTCCCATTACCCTGTCCAGCACTACCTCCCTAGTGATAGTGATTGTCTCAATGTCCTCCCTTCCCACATTCCCGTGACCAGCAATTTTTGGCATGGTTTTTGTGTCTTCCACTGTGAAGATCGAAGCAAAATAATTGTTTAAGGTCTCAGCCATTTCCACATTTCCCATTATTAAATCCCCCTTCTCATCATCTAAGGGACCAACATTTACTTTAGTCACTCTCTTCCGTTTTATATATCAGTAAAAGCTTTTACTATCTGTTTTTATGTTTTGCGCAAGTTTACCTTCGTAATCTATCTTTCCTTTCTTTATTGCTTTCTTCGTCATTCTTTGCTGTCGTTTAAAATTTTCCCAATCTTCGAGTTCTCCACTAACCTTGGCCACCTTATACGCATTGGTTTTTAATTTGATACTCTCCTTTATTTCCTTGGTTATCCACGGCTGGTTATCCCTTCTCTTACCGCCCTTATTTTTCACTGGAATATATTTTTGTTGAGCGCTATGAAAGAGCTCCTTAAAAGTCCTCCACTGTTCCTCAATTGTGCTACCGTTTAGTCTGTGTTCCCAGTCTACTTTAGCCAACTCTGTCCTCATCCCACTGTAGTCCCCTTTGTTTAAGCATAGTACGCTCGTTTGAGACACTACTTCTTCACCCTCAATCTGTATTACAAATTCAATCATACTGTGATCACTCATTCCGAGAGGATCTTTTACTAGGAGATCGTTTATTATTCCTGTCTCAATACACAGGACCCGATCTAAGATAGCTTGCTCCCTTGTAGGTTCTGTAACATACTGTTCTAAGAAACAATCCCGTATGCATTCTATGAATTCCTCCTCCAGGCTACCCCGTGCAATTTGATTTGACCAATCAATATGCAGGTTAAAATCCCCCATGATTACTGCCGTTCCTTTTTCACATGCCTCCATTATTCCCTTGATTATTGTCCGCCCCACCGTGAAGTTATTATTTGGGGGCCTATAAACCACGCCCACCAGTGACTTTTTCCCCATACCCCTTGACCCCGTTAGCCGTAAGGGCCATATCCAACTCTCTTGAATACATCCAATGAACTGGCATCAACAACTCTCTGCGGCAGGGAATTCCACAGGTTAACAACTCTCTGAGTGAAGAAGTTTCTCCTCATCTCAGTACTAAATGGCCTACCCCTTATCCTAAGACTATGTCCCCTGGTTCTGGACTTCCCCAACATCGGGAGCATTCTTCCCGCATTTAACTTGTCCAGTCCCGTCAGAATCTTATACGTTTCTGAGATCCCCTCTCATCCTTCTAAACTCCAGTGAATAAAGGCCCATTTGATCCAGTCTCTCCTCATATGTCAGTCCAGCCATCCCGGGAATCAGTCTGGTGAACCTTCGCTACACTCCCTCAATAGCAAGAACGTCCTTCTTCAGATTAGAAGACCAAAACTGAACACAATATTCCAGGTGAGGCCTCACCAAGGCTCAGTACAACTGCAGTAAGACCTCCCTGCTCCTATACTCAAATCCCCTAGCTATGAAGGCCAACATACCATTTGCCTTCTTCACCACCTTCTGTACCTGCATGCCAACTTTCAATGACTGATGAACCATGACACCCAGGTCTCATTGCACCTCCCCTTTTCCTGATCTGCCGCCATTCAGATAATATTCTGCCTTCGTGTTTTTGCCTCCAAAATGGATAACCTCACATTTATCTACATTATACTGCATCTGTCATGCATTTGCCCACACACCTAACCTGTCCAAGTCACCCTGCAGCCTCTAAGCATCCCCCTCATAACTCACACCGCCACCCAGTTTAGTATCATCTGCAAACTTGGAGATATTACACTCAATTCCTTCATCTAAATCGTTAATGTATATTGTAAAGAGCTGGAGTCCCAGCACTGAGCCCTGCGGCACTCCACTAGTCACTGCCTGCCATTCTGAAAAGGACCTGGTTATCCCGACTCTCTGCTTCCTGTCTGCCAACCAGTTCTCTATCCACGTCAGTACATTACCCCCAATACCATGTGCTTTGATTTTTCACATCTATCTCTTGTGTGGGACCTTGTCAAAAGCCTTTTGAAAGTCCAAATACACCACATCCACTGGTTCTCCCTTGTCCACTCTGCTAGTTACATCCTCAAAAAATTCCAGAAGATTCGTCAAGCATGATTTCCCTTTCATACATCCATGCTGACTTGGACCGATCCTGTCACTGCTTTCCAATTGCGCTGCTATTTCGTCCTTCATGATCGATTCCAACATTTTCCCCACTACTGATGTCAAGCTAACCGGTCTATAATTACCTGTTTTCATTCTCCCTCCTTTTTTAAAAAGTGGTGTTACATTAGCTACCCTCCAGTCCATGGGAACTGATCCAGAGTCGATAGAGTGTTGGAAAATGATCACTATTTCTCGGGCCACTTCCTTGAGCACTCTGAGATGCAGACGATCAGGCCCCGGGGATTTATCAGCCTTCAATCCCAATAATTTCTCTCACACAATTTCCCGCCTAATAAGGATATCCTTCAGTTCCTCCTTCTCACTAGACCCACTATCCCCTAGTACATCCAGAAGGTTACTTGTGTCTTCCTCCATAAAGACAGAACCGAAGTATTTGTTCAATTGGTTTGCCATTTCTTTGTTCCCCATTATAAATTAACCTGAATCCGACTGCAAGGGACCTACGTTTGCCTTCACTAATCTGTTTTCTCTTCACATATTTACAGAAGCTTTTGCAGTCAGTTTTTATGTTCCCTGCAAGCTTCCTCTCGTACTCTATTTTCCCCCTCTTAATTAAACCCTTAGTCCTCCTCTGTTGAATTCTAAATTTCTCCCAGTCCTCAGGTTTGTTGCTTTTTCTAGCCAATTTATATGCCTCTTCTTTGGCTTTAACACTATCCTTAATTTACCTTGTTAGCCACGGTTGAGCCACCTTCCCCATTTTATTTTTACTCCAGACAGGGATGTACAATTGCTGAAACTCATCCATGTGATCTTTAAATGTTTGCCATTGCTAATCCACCGTCAACCCTTTGAGTATCCTTTACCAGTCTATTCTAGCCAATTCACCCTCATACTGTCAAAGTTACCTTTCCTTAAGTTTAGGACCCTAGTTTCCGAATTAACTGTGTCACTCTCCATCTTAATAAAGAATTCTACCATATTATGGACACTCTTCCCCAAGGGGCCTCGCACAAGAAGATTGCTAATTAGTCACTTCTCATTACACATCACTCAGTCTAGGATGGCCAGCTCTCTAGTTGGTTCCTCGACATATTGGTCAAGAAAACCATCCCTAATACACTCCAGGAAATCCTCCTCCACCGCATTGGTTAACCCAGTTTGGTTAGCCCAATCAATATGTAGATTAAAGTCGCCCATGATAACTGCTGTACCTTTATTGCACACATCCCTTATTTCTTGTTTGATGCTGTCCCCAACCTCACTACTACTGTTTGATGGTCTGTACACAACTCCCACTAGCGTTTTCCGCCCTTTGGTATTCCGCAGCTCCACCCATACCGATTCCACATCATCCAGGCTAATGTCCCTCCTTACTATTGCATTAATTTCCTCTTTAACCAGCAACGCCACCCTGCCTCCTTTTCCTCACTGTCTATCCTTCCTAAATGTTGAATGCCCCTGGATGTTGAGTTCCCAGCCTTGGTCAGCCTGGAGCCATGTCTCCATTATGCCAATTACATCATATCCATTAACTGCTATCTGCACAGTTAATTCCTTATTCCGCCTTATTTTGAATACTGCTTCCATTGAGGCACAGAGCCTTCAGGCTTATCTTTTTAACATACTTTGCCCCTTTAGAATTTTGCTGTACTGTGGCCCTTTTTGTTTTTTGCCTTGGGTTTCTCTGCCCTCCACTTCTACTATTCTCCTTTCTATCTTTTGCTTCTGCCTCCATTTTATTTCCCTCTGGCTCCCTGCATAGGTTCCCATCCCCCTGCCATGTTAGTTTAACTCCTCCCCAACAGCACTGGCAAACACTCCCCCTCGGACATTGGTTCCGGTCCTGCCCAGGTGCAGACCATCCGGTTTGTACTGGTCCCACCTCCCCCAGAACCGGTTCCAATGTCCCAGGAATTTGAATCCTTCCCTTCTGCACCACTCCTCAAGCCACGTATTCATCTGAGCTATCCTGCGATTGCTACTCTTGACTAGCTCGTGGCACTGGTAGCAATCCTGAGATTACTACTTTTGAGGTCCTACTTTTTAATTTAGCTCCTCGCTCCCTAAATTCGTCTCGTAGGACCTCATTCCGTTTTTTACCTATGTCGTTGGTACCTATATGCACCACGACAACTGGCTGTTCACCCTCCCTTTTCAGAATGTCCTGCACCCGCTCCGAGACATCCTTGACCCTTGCACCAGGGAGGCAACATACCATCCTGGAGTCTCGGTTGCGGCCGCAGAAACGCCTATCTATTCCCCTCACAATCGAATCCCCTATCACTAAAGCTCTCCCACTCTTTTTCCTGCCCTCCTGTGCAGCAGAGCCACCCACGATGCCATGAACTTGGCTGCTGCTGCCCTCCCCTGATGAGTCATCCCCCTCAACAGTACCCAAAGCGGTGTATTTGTTTTGCAGGGGGATGACCACAGGGGAACATCCTTGTCCAATCATACCAACTAACAGCACACAAGGGTAGGCACTTGGGACTTTTCGCCAATGTTCATGTCGAGTTTCTATTGATGTGTCGCCATAAATTGAAATCTTTATTTTCAACACTTTGCGTTTTTAGACAGATTTGTGTGAACCTTTGGAAGTGGTTTAGTGAGTTGCAGTGAATGGTGAGACATAAGGGTACCCCCCACAATGGTGATGAGCGTGAAAGGAATGGGTTGGGCATTGCAGGGATGCTTTATGGTGCTAGTGTGAGTGGTGCCAACCTGACGCATCATGTAGCAGTCAGGGTGCACCGTGTCAAGTCAAGTAAATGTGGCCATGGTGAGGCCATCCCTGACCTCCTGGGCAGCAATGTGGTCAGGCGTTGATGCCCCGTGCAGCATCAGGTGATTGTGGAGAAGATTGGTGTTCTCAAGGATGCTGCTGGAATAGATGGCAGCTGAAGCTGAGATGACAGAAGCGATCGGTAAATGCTGAGAGATCTTGCTCTAAGGAGGTGACACTGGATAGAGAGTCCACTCCAAACACTTCCAACCTGCATAAGACTGAAATGTGTCTTCCAAATCCTGAAGGCTCCAGCTTTTAAGATTGGAAAGTGAACAGCTGTAAAATGGTAGCTTTTATACCACTTTTGCAGCTATCAACTATTCAGAGGAATGGAGAGTCATTGAAAACCCGACCTACTTACCTGACGTGATCCTTGAGCTCCGGGAACCTCATGAAAAAGCTGGGAAAATGGTAAGTGCATGGTAAAATGCTGTTAAATACCTTTTAACAAGCTCTTAACTATGTCAATTGGCTCTCCAGCCAGTTGGTGTCGGGTCTGTAAAGCGTTGACAGACCCGTCACTTGGAAAACTGACATGGAGGCGGGTTGACAACAGGCTGTTGACCCGCTGTCTATCTTTTATATTTTGACCCACCTTCGAACCTGCCCTCTGAACGCAGGCAAAATTCCGGCCATAGTGTTGGAAATAAAACATTACAAAATTTGGAATAAAATGATGAAACCTACCTGTATAACAACCTAATGTGGCTAATTGGGAATCCAGATGCCACTAATTGCATTTTTGGATTAATAAATAATAAATGAGTAAAAGACACTGTCATTGGGCATGTGATTTCAATACTCATATTTGCACAGTGCATGACTGTGCACTTTAACCTTTTTGTGAGGTTGTTGGTAAAATGGCAAGATGAAAGCAGAGTGTATGAGTGTTTTTAGATCATTGTGTGTGCTTTACTTTCTTGATAATTGATTATTGGCTATCTGCTAAAATGTTGTGCAACATGAGTGAAAATGCCAACCTTCAGCCCCATGGAAACCATAGAATCTTAGCATGGTTACAGCACAGAAGGAGGCCATTTGGCTTGTCCCGGCTCTCTGCAAGAGCACTTCAGCTAATCTCACTGCCCTGCCTTTTTCCTGTAGTCCTGCAATTTTTTTTCCTTTAGGTACTTATTCAATTTCCTTTTGAAAGTCATGATTGAATCTGCCTCCACCATCCTTTCAGGCAGCGCATTCCAGATCCTAACCACTCGCTTCGTAAAAAAGTTTTTCCTCATGTTGTCTTTGGTTCTTCTGCCAATCATCTTAAATCTGATTCTTCTGGTTCTTGACCCTTCTGCCAATGGGAACAATTTCCCTCTATCTACTCTGTCTAGACCCTTCATGATTTTGAACACCTCTTTCAAATCTCCTCTCAACCTTCTCTGCTCTGAGGAGAACAAACCCAGCTTCTCCAGTCTATCTACGTGACTGAAGTCCCTCATCCTTGGAACTAATCTTGTAAATCTTTTCTGTACCTTCTCTATGGCCTTCATACCCTTGCTAAAGTGTAGTGTCCAGAATTAGACACAATACGCCAGTTGAGGCCGAACCAGTGTTTTATACAGGTTCATCTTAACTTCCTATGCCTCTATTTATGAAGCCCAGCAATCCCGTAGATTTGAGGGACTGATCTTCGAAAACTTTCTTCCTCAGGCAGCCGAAGGCTGCGCTGGCACACTGGAAGTGGTGTTGAACCTCGTCGTCGATGTCTGCCCTTGTTGACAGTAGGCTCCTGAGGTATGGAAAATGGTCCACGTTGTCCAAGGCCGCGCTGTGGGATTTTGATAACCGGGAGGCAGTGCTGTGTGGCGGGGTCAAGTTGGTGGAGGACCTTTGTCTTATGGGTGTATAGTGTAAACCCATGCTTTCGTACGCCTCGGTGAAGATGTTGACAATGGCACTGAATGTGCGCAGACGCAAGCGTCGTCCGCGTACTATAGTTCGATGACAGAGGATGGGGTGGTCTTAGATCTAACCTGGAGGCGACGAAGGTTGAACAGGTTCTCACTGGTTCCATAGTTTAGTTCCACTCCAGTGGGGAGCTTGTTGAGCAGGGAATCTTCCTGTTGTCGGCCACTGGGAAAGTTATTGCTAGAATCCTCCTCAACCGTCTTCTCCCTGCGGCTGAAGAGCTCCTCCCAGAGTCACAATGCGGATTCCATCCATTACTGGGTATAATGGACATGATCTTCATGACGCGACAACTGCAAGAGAAATGCAGGGAACAGCACCAACCCTTCTTTGACCTCACAAAGGCCTTTGACATTGTTAACCTAAGGGACTGTGGAGCGTCCTCCTCCGTTTCGGCTGCCCCAAAAAGTTTGTCGCCATCCTCCGCCTATTCCATGACGACATGCAAACTGTAATCCTGACCAACGGATCCACCACAGACCCAATCCACGTCCGGACTGGGGTCAAGCAGGGCTGTATCATTGCGCCAACCCTCTTCTCGATCTTCCTCGCTGCAATGCTCCATCTCATGCTCAACCATTGTACAAGGCTTTGGTGAGACTACACCTGGATTACTGTGCACAGTTTTGGACTACTTATCCATGGAAGGATATACTTGCCTTAGAATGTTCACATTGATTTAAGGGTCTGACAGGGTTGTCCTTTGAAGAAAGATTGAGTAGATTGGGCCTATACTCTCTGGAGTTTAGAAGAATAAGAGTTGATCTGATTGAAATATATTAGATTCTGAGGGGGGTTGACAGGGTCGGTGCTGAGATGTTGTTTCCCCTGGCCGTAGAGTCTAGAGCTAGGGGGCATAGTTTCAGCATAAGAGGTCAGCCATTTAAAACTGAGGAATTTCTTCACTCCAAGGGTTGTGAATCTTTAGAATTCTCTACCCCAAAGGGCAGTGGATGCTGTATCATTGCGTATATTTAAGGCTGAGGTAAGAACATAAGAACATAAGAAATAGGAACAGGAGTAGGCCATACGGCCCCGAGAGCCTGCTCCGCTATTCAATAAGATCATGGCTGATCTGATCATGGACTCAGCTCCACTTCCCTGCATGCTTCCCATAACCCCTTATCCCCTTATTGTTTAAAAACAGTTTATTTCTGTCTTAAATTTATTCAATGTTCTAGCTTCCACAGTTCTCTGAGGCAGCGAATTCCACAGATTTACAACCCTCAGAGAAGAAATTTCTCCTCACCTCAGTTTTAAATGGGCGGCCCCTTATTCTAAGATTATGCCCTCTAGTTCTAGTCTCCTCTATCAGTGGAAACATCCTCTCTGCATTCACCTTGTCAAGCCCCCTCATAATCTTATAAGTTTCAATAAGATCACCTCTCATTCTTCTGAATTCCAATGAGTAGAGGCCCAACCTACTCAACCTTTCCTCATAAGTCAACTCCCTCATCTCTGGAATCAACCTAGTGAACCTTCTCTGAACTGCCTCCAAAGCAAGTATATCCTTTCGTAAATATGGAAACCAAAACGGCACGCAGTATTCCAGGTGTGGCCTCACCAATACCCTGTATAGACTTCCCTGCTTTTATACTCCATCCCCTTTGCAATAAAGGCCAAGATTACATTCGCCTTCCTCATCACTTGCTGTACCTGCATAGTATAGATAGTGTTATGTTTTTGGTACGACCTCACAAACACACACAGGTTTTAAGATGGCTAATAACTTCAGGAAGCCTGTCAAGTGACCCCCTCTTTATTGTCGTAAACATCAATGGCTGCAATGCCACAGTAATCCACTGTGTGGCACTTTATATATTATACTTCTCCCTCCTTAATGAAGAAGTAATTATAACAAACAATCATTATACATAACTTGCATGGTTATACAGAAAAGATACGGGCTTATTTTGCCATATTTACAAATCAAGCTTAACCACTTGTTTTCTATATCGAAGAGGATACCTTCGATCTCGAACAGAACCTTCCTAATATGGTGTCGAACTTAGACTCATTCTAGGCTGATCCTGAGGAAAGTTTTCCTCCAAGGGATGCCTTTGATTTACATTTGAACTCTCTACAACTTCAGACTGTTTGTCTGCCTGACTCGGACTCAGACTTAAATTCTGATTTTCTCTCAAACTTGTTTCCAGTACATTTGATGTAGGATATGCTACTGGTACTTTACTTGTATCAAACTTTCTGATGATTCAGAAATAATTGAATCATTCCAACCTTCAACTCCTTCTACATCTGAAGGTAAAATATGATCAATGTGAACAAACCTAACCTGTCCATGATCAAACATCTTGACCAAATATGTGCGAGGAATACATATCTTCACTAGTCTTCCTGGTAGCCACTTTAACCATTTATGGTGATGGTTCTTCACTCTCACCTTCTGATTTCATTTCACACTTCTCTCTTTTACACTATCTCTATCATGATTCTCTTTCTGTCTGAATTGTTTCTCTTCTGCGGACTGTGCCAAGTTTGGTTTACAAACGAGAATCTGGATCATGGCTGTCGTTTGAGAAACAACTGTGCTAGTGTTCTACCATTAGTTGTATGAGGAGTATTACGATACGTAATTAGAAAATTAGCCAATCTGTGGTCCATTGACAACTATCGTTTCTTTTGATTTGAATCCAACATCTGTTTGATGACGGCACGTTTTACAATTTGTACTGTGCGCTCTGCGACACCATTTGAAGCAGGATGGTACGGTGGAACCTTGGTATGTTTCACACCATTTTTGCTTGTGAACTGTGCAAATTCTTTTAAACAAAATTGTGCTCCATTATCAGAAACTATTTCTCTGGGAGACCACGTGAAGAAAATAATCTTCGCAAAATATCTAATGTATTACTTGTTATTTTCCGCATTGCAAACACCTCGACCCACTTCGAATGGCTATCAATCACAATTGTTGTCCTTCGAGCTCAGCATAATCAATATGCAACCTTCGCCACATCCTGGGGGGCCATTTCCATGGCTGTAATGGTACTGATGGTGGTTTCTTGCTTACCAATTGACATGTTGTACACTGACTGACGATGTACTCTATATCTTTATCTAGCCCTGGCCACCACAAGTAACTGCGTGCAAAACTCTTGGTCAAGCACAATCCCAGGTGCTGGTCATGAACATCTCCTAATAATTTGGACCTGAATTTATTTGGTATAACCACTTTTGCACCCCAGATGATACAATCTTTATCTACTGATAATTCATTCCTTCGAATGAAGAATGGATGAATATCTTTGTTTGTTACGTGGTTTGGCCAGCCAATTGCAATGTAATCATACACCTTTGACATAACTGGGTAACGTTTGGTTGCTCTACCAATCTCTTCAGCTGTGACTGGCAGTTCATCAATGTATGAAAAGTAGAACACTTCTTCACTATCGAGTGTAACCTAGGATGGGGAAGGCAATCTAGACATAGCATCAGCATTACTGTGATCAGCTGATCGTCTGTATTCAATATCAATGACAAAATTAAGCCCATCTCTGCATTCGGGCTGCATCTAATGTTGGAACTGGGGACTTTGGATGGAGGATTGCTGTCAGGGGCGTATGGTCCGTAACAATAGTAAACTTACGACCATACATTTGTGGAACTTCTTGACTCCAAATATTAATGCCAAAGATTTCCTTTCGATTTGCACATAATTCCGCTCACTGACACTGAGAGTGCGTGAAGCAAAAGCAATTGGTCTCTCCTCCCCACTAAGTAGTACGGAGAGGCATCACATGCTAGCTTGGTCTCCTTAGATATGTCATAGAACTAACATGGTGCTCTCAACCAATTGACTTTTATACCTTGAATGCTGTGTCGCATTCTTCTGACCACTTCCAAGGACCTGTTTTTTCAATAGGTCATTCAGTGGATGTAACACTGTAGCCAAATTTGGTAGAAACTTCCCATAATAGTTCAAAAGACCCAAAAATGATCGAAATTCAGTGACATTCTTGGGAGTTGGTGCATTTCTGATTGCACCAGCTTTCCCTTGGTTGAAAGTAAACCACCTTTGTCTACTCTGTGCCCTAATACTCCACTGAGTTTTGAAATAACTCACACTTGTGAGCAGTCACTCGTACTCTGTGCTTCTCTAGCCATTCAATTAGATCATGGCTGATCTGATCATGGACTCAGCTCCACTTCCCTGCCCGCTCCCCATAACCCCTTATCCCCTTATTGTTTAAGAAACTGTCTATTTATGTCTTAAATTTATTCAATGTCCCAGCTTCCACAGCTCTCTGAGGCAGCGAATTCCACAGATTTACAACCCTCTGAGAGCAGAAATTTCTCTTCATCTCAGTCTTAAATGGGCGGCCACTTATTCTAAGATCATGCCCTCTAGTTCTAGTCTCCCCCATCATCTCTGAATCCACCTTGTCAAGCCCCCTCATAATTTTATACGTTTCGATAAGATCACCTCTCATTCTTCTGAATTCCAATGAGTAGAGGCCCAACCTACTCAACCTTTCCTCATAAGTCAATCCCCTCATCTCCAGAATCAACCTAGTGAACCTTCTCTGAACTGCCTCCAAAGCAAGTATATTCTTTCGGAAATATGGAAACCAAAACTGCACGCAGTATTCCAGGTGTGGCTTCACCAATACCCTGTATAACTGTAGCAAGACTTCCCTGCTTTTATACTCCATCCCCTTTGCAATAAAGGCCAATATTCCAATGGCCTTCCTGATCACTTGCTGTACCTGCATACTATCCTTTTGTGTTTTACGGACAAGTCCCAGGTCCCGCTGTACTGCAGCACTTTGCAACCTTTCTCCAGTTAAATAATAACTTGCTCTTTGATTTTTTTTCTGCCAAAGTGCATGACCTCGTACTTTTCAACATTATACTGCATCTGCCAAATTTTTGCCCACTCACTTAGAAAAATAGAAACATAGAAAATAGGTGCAGGGGTAGGCCATTTGGCCCTTCAAGCCTGCACCACCATTCAATATGATCATGGCTGATCATGCACTTCAGTACTCCATTCCTACTTTCTCTCCATACCCCTTGATCCCTTTAACCGTAAGGGCCACATCTAACTCCTTTTTGAATATATCTAATGAACTGGCCTCAACGACTTTCTGTGATAGAGAATTTTACAGGTTCACAATTCTCTGAGTGAAGACATTTCTCCTCATCTCGGTCCTAAATGGCTTATCCCTTATCCTTAGACTGTGACCCCTGAATCTGGACTTCCCCAACATCGGGAACATTCTTCCTGCATCTAACCTATCCAATCTCGTCAGAATTTTATATGTTTCTATGAGATCCCCTCTCATTCTTCTAAATTCCAGTGAATATAAGCCTAGTCGATCCAGTCTTTCTTCATATGTCAGTCCTACCATCCCGGGAATAAGTGGTGAACCTTCGCTGCACTCCCTCAATAGCAAGAATGTCCTTCCTCAGATTAGGAGACCATAATTGTACACAATATTCAAGGTGTGTCCTCACCAAGGCCCTGTACAACTGCAGTAAGGCCTCCCCGCTCTTATACTCAAATCCTCTCGCTACGAAGGCCAACATGCCATTTGCCTTCTTCACCGCCTGCTGTACCTTCATGCTAACTTTCAGTGACTGATGTACCATGACATCCAGGTCTCGTTGCACCTCCCCTTTTCCTAATCTGTCATCATTCAGATAATAATCTGCCTTCCTGTTTTTGCCACCAAAGTGGATAACCTCACATTTATCCACATTATACTGCATCTGCCATGCATTTGCCCACTCACCTAACCTGTCCAAGTCACCCTGCAGCCTCTTAGCGTCCCCCTCACAGCTCACACTGCTACCCAGCTTAGTGTCATCTGCAAACTTGGAGATACTACATTCAATTCCTTCGTCTAAATCATTAATGTATATTGTAAACAGCTGGGGTCCCAGCACTGAACCTTACAGTACCCCACTAGTCACTGCATGCCATTATGAAAAGGACTCGTTTATTCCTACTCTTTGCTTCCTATCTGCAAACCAGTTCTCTATCCACGTCAATACATTACCCCCAATACCATGTGCTTTAATTTTGCACACTAATCTCTTGTGTGGGACCTTGTCAAAAGCCTTTTGAAAGTCCAAATACACCACATCCACTGGTTCTCCCTTGTCCATTCTACTAGTTACCTCCTCAAAAAATTCTAGATTTGTCGAGCATGATTTCCCTTTCATAAATCCATGCTGACCTGGACCGATCCTGTCACTGCTTTCCAATTGCGCTGCTATTACATCTTTAATAATTGAAATAATTGATTCCAACATTTTCCCCACGACCAATGTCAGGCTAATTCCGTTTTCTCTCTCCCTCCTTTTTTAAAAAGTGAGGTTACATTAGCTACCCTCCAATCCATAGGAACTGATCCAGAGTCTATAGAATGTTGGAAAATTACCACCAATGCAACTACTATTTCTAGGGCCACTTCCTTAAGTACTCTGGGATGCAGATTATCAGGCCCTGGGGATTTATCAACCTTCAATCCCATCAATTTCCCGAACACAATTTCCTGACTAATAAGGATTTCCTTCAGTTCCTCCTTCTCGCTAGACCCTCGGTCCCCTAGTATTTCCGGAAGGTTATTTGTGTCTTCCTTAGTGAAGACAGACCAAAGTATTTGTTCAATTGGTCTTCCCCATTATAAATTCACCTGATTCTGACTGCAAGGGACCTACATTTGTCTTCACTAATCTTTTTCTCTTCACATATCTATAGAAGCTTTTACAGTCAGTTTTTATGTTCCCTGCAAGCTTACTCTCATACTCTAATTTCCCCCTTCTAATTAAACCCTTTGTCCTCCTCTGCTGAATTCTAAATTTCTCCCAGTCCTCAGGTTTGCTGCTTTTTCTGGCCAATTTATATGCCTCTTCCTTGGTTTTAACACAATCCTTAATTTCCCTTGTTAGCCACGGTTGAGCCACCTTTTCCGTTTTATTTTTATGCCAGACAGGGATGTACAATTGTTGAAGTTCATCCATGTGATCTTTAAATGTCTGCCACTGCCTATCCACCGTCAACCCTTTAAGTATAATTCGCCAGTGTATTCTAGCCAATTCACGTCTCATACCATCTTAAGTTCAGGAACCTCGTCTCTGAATTAACTGTATCACTCTCCATCTTAATGAAAAATTCTACCATATTATGGTCACTCTTCCCCAAGGGGCCTCGCACAACAAGATTGCTAATTAATCCTCTCTCATTACACAACACCGAGTCTTGTGTGGTATCTGTTCGAATGCCTTTTGAAAATCCAAATAAATTACATCCACTGGTCCCCCCCTTATCTATTCTGCTAGTAACAGCCTCAAAAAACTCATAACAGATTTGTCAAACATGATTTTTCTTTCATAAATCCGTGTTGACTCTGCCTAATCCTATTATTATTTTCTAAGTGTCCTGTTACCACATCCTTAATAATAGATTCCAGCATTTTCCCTGCTACTGATGTCAGGCTAACTGGTCTGTAGTTCACCATTTTCTCTCTCTCTCCTTTCTTAAATAGCGGGGTTACATTAGCTACCTTCCAATCTGCGGGAACCGTTCTAGAATCTATGGAATATTGGAAGATGATAACCAACTGCATCCACTATCTCTATAGCCACATCTTTCAAAATCCTAGGATTAGGCCTTCAGGTCCAGGGGATTTATTAGCTTTCAGTTCCATTAATTTCTCTGGTACTAGTTTTTTTACAAATACTAATTTCTTTCAGTTCCTCATTCCCCTTGGTATTCCACTATTTTTGAGACGTTTTTCATGTCTTCTTCCATGAAGACCAACACAAAGAGGCCGAAATTGCACACCACCCGAAACGGGGCGCACACACCGTTTTTTAAAAGTTTTTCTTTACACCAATGCAGCGGCGATGCCGTCAAAATTTGGCACTTTGAAAGTTTTTTTCGGTCGAGGCGGATGTTGTGTCGGCTGATGGGCGGAAGTGCCCTTGCAGCGGGTCCACCGCCCCAATCAGTCATCAGCACCGCGCTGATGAGTCACAATGTCTCTCCCTTTCAGTTAAAGGGGAGAGCCGCTGTGGACTCTGCAGCCACTTCAGTGGTATACACTAGGCCACCAAGGAAGGTTTCGGCCGGGCCGATTGACGGCCTGGCCGAACCCGGGGACATAATTGTCGGGCCAGCCTGGCAGTCGGCCGACAATAAAAAATAAAATGAGTCACCGGTAGCACCACCTCCCTTTTAAGGGCAGCCGCGCCACCGACCAACAAGAAGTGCACCGACAGAAAAAGCTGACGGGGGTACCGACCAGCGGCGGTGCCGCTCCGCGAGGCAATTTCACAAAAGGGATATTTCCCATGGGGCAATTTCGGGAAAGGGTCGCACCAGGGTTCCATCTAGCCCAGGTTTATTGAATGAAAATGTCCTCTCTCTGAAGATCGTATGACTCTGATATACCTTTCCTTTCCCTCTCTGTTCCCCGTCCCCCCAGCCAACCACTTTGCCCTGGCATTAGACAGCTGGAGCGCACCAGAACTTCACTCCGCCTGCGCAGGCCGAGGTACGTCCTAATTTGGCAGGCCATGTCATAATTTTGGCCCAGACGCAGGTCTGACACTTGGTAGGGCCTTGCACTGGAAATTGAGGGCAGAAAGTGAGGCGCAGCTGTACACCTGATGAGCATCCAGGAGTGGAATTAACCACCGGCTTCAGGGATCTTTTGGCTTCTGTTGGAATATAGCAATTACATAGAAATACCAGGCCAGAAACAGACCATTTGGCCCAATCAGTGAATGCCAGCGTTTATGCTCCACTCAAGCCTCCTCTCATCCTTCCTCATCTAACTCTATCAGCATGACCCTCTATTCCCTGCCCAGTCATATGCTTATCTAGCTTCCCTTTAAATGCATCTATTATGTTTGCCTCAACTACTTTATGTGGTAATGAGTTCCACATTCTCACCACTCTGGGTAAAGAAGTTTTCTTTTTAAATTCCCTACTTGATTTCTTGGTGACTGTCGTATTTTGATGGCCTCTTAATTTTGCTCTTCACCACACATTTAAAAATACCCTTTGACCGGAATCTTGCCGGCACTCAGAGGGTGGGTTTGGAGGCGGGTCCATTGTCAAAATCTAAAAGATTGACAGGGGGTTGGTATCCCGCGCTGAGCCCACCTCCTTGTTAATTTCCCAGGTGCCAGCTCTACCGGTTTTACTCAGTCAGGAGGTACGAGTCTGCTGTTGTAGGGTTGGAGCATTGTCCGTTGTGGCACCTTAGGATGCATTTGTTTGTCCATGGCTCCCCTCTTACTTTCTTGGACATTTGTCTGGGTTTTGTGTAGGGTCCACAACTGGGTGCCAGACTGCCTGGAAATCCCATCTTCACTGGCTGCCATAGGTCCGCAGATGTTTCACCCAGATGGTTGTTGTGTGGAGATTTGTCCTCCACCATGGTGCTGGAGGGGCATGACAATGCACCATCTTGTAGCTAGCAGTAACAGTGCACTAGCCTGCATATCACATTGGGAATTCACTCCCTAGTGAGTGGGTCTCAAAGCACAGGCCAGATCTGGAGGGACTGTGACTGTAAAAAACACATAGGGCCCGAATTTGGTGAAGGCCCCTGCCCGCCAAAGATCCCTGATGGTTCTTTGGGCAGAGTTTTCATCACCCAGGTCCCTCAAAGGTCAACAGCAAATCTGCGACGTACACCATCAGTCTGGGTGACAGCCGGTGGGAGTTCTCATTCTCGGCGGCAGAGGCGTTTGCCGAGAATGAGAACGCATTCTCGGGCCCACGGAAGGTCGAAGAACTAAAAATAAAAAGCATCAAAAACAAAAAAAAACATCTGATGACCTTCAGGGGACCCCATCCAGGTCAGTACCTGTAAATAAATAATTTAAATAAACTTCATTAACCTTTTTTAAAGCATTTTCACATTTACCATTGAGGACAGAGCTGCCACCACCGTCCTGCCGCCGACTCCTGCCCGCATGAATATAGCATCTCGGCGGGCGAAAGTGTAATTACGCGCATCGGCCGTTAGCTGACGTCGGCGGGCACTTCCCGGCGGCTTTCCCCTCCCGCCCACTCCAGGCCACGACGAAAGTGGCACTGGGCGGTTCGATGAGAGGAATGTCGGCAGCAGTGGGCGATAAGTTCTCCAATTTCGGCCCAATAAAGACAGTGGCATAGACGTCATTAAACCGTTGGATGAGAAATCAATTGAAATAAATTTTGAAAAAGGAATTTACTGATGTTAATCGTGCAGAGGAGAGCTCAGTTAAATTTTTAACAACAGCAGACTTTTGAAGAAATATGGTGTTAAGCCTTTTAAAAACAGATTTCCAAACTTTGCATCTTATTTAATAGTTCCTAAACTAGAAAGCCCAATGTATAAAATTTAAGAAAGTGCAGCTTTGATTTTTTTTCCCTGAGATTATTACAACTGTAGTACAGTATAATTTATGTTAAAATATTTACCTGTTGTAATATTTGACTGATCAGGGAGGAGATTTGATGTATCTCATTGGAAGCAGTTTTCACTCCAAATACGCAGTCTGAGGTCTCCATAGTTACCAGTTATCTCAGCAGCAGTTTACTGTACGGTTTATAGCTTACCATCACCTCCTCCCAGCTCTACCCGCTGTAAACGGCTGCACACACGGGCATGCCTTGGAGAGAGCGTAGGTCAATTTGCCTTTGCACGTCGATTGACGTCATGCTCCTGGTAATTAAAGTAATTGCGCCGAGTGCAGGCAATGGCAGCACTGCCGACCTAGCCAATGTGGCAGCCAACGATTTCCATGCCGGAAGTGGGAGGAAGCGAGGCAGCCACGATTTTCTTCTACAAAACTGGCCTTAATGGCCAGCGTTAAAGCCTCGAATTTCTAGCCCATGGAGTTTAATCCTCGTTGGGCTAATTAGGTTATTTAATATTTCTCTTTTTATTTTATATCATTTCTAATCTCATATTCCGATGTGTCATGACCACCTGATCTGTCTCATTGGTAAATACTGAAGCCAAGTAAATTGCTTAATATTTCTGCCATTTTGCTATCATTGCTTGTGATTTTATCCTGACCATCCCTTCCTTAGTGGTTCTATTCCCTCCCATCTTTCACTTTTTTATTTATGTACCTGTAGAATATTTTACTATTTTATTTTATGTTCCTTGATAATTTAATTTCATAGTTCCTCTTTGCCTTCTTATTTCTTTTGGACTTCTCTCCGAATCTCTTCGTATTCAGCATGGATTTATGAAAGGGAAATCCTGCTTGACAAATCTTCTAGAATTTTTTGAGGATGTAACTAGTAGAGTGGACAAGGGAGAACCAGTGGATGTGGTGTATTTGGACTTTCAAAAGGCTTTTGACAAGATCCCACACAAGAGATTAGTGTGCAAAATTAAAGCACGTGGTATTGGGGGTAATGTATTGACGTGGATAGAGAACTGGTTGGCAGACAGGAAGCAAAGAGTAGGAATAAACGGGTCCTTTGCAGAATGGCAGGCAGTGACTAGTGGGGTACCGCAAGGTTCAGTGCTGGGACCCCAGCTATTTACAATATACATTAATGATTTAGACAAAGGAATTTAATGTAATATCTCCAAGTTTGCAGATGATACTAAGCTGGGTGGCAGTGTGAGCTGTGAGGAGGATGCTAAGAAGCTGCAGGGTGACTTGGACAGGTTAAGTGAGTGGGCAAATGCATGGCAGATGCAGTATAATGTGGATAAATGTGAGGTTATCCACTTTGGTGGCAAAAACAGGAAGGCAGAATATTATCTGAATGGTGACAGATTAGGAAAAGGGGAGATGCAACGAGACCTGGGTGTCATGGTACATGTACATCAGTCATTGAAAGTTGGCGTGCAGGTACAGCAAGCGGTGAAGGCGGCAAATGGCATGTTTGCCTTCATAGCAAGAGGATTTGAGTATCGGAGCAAGGAGGCCTTACTGCAGTTGTACAGGGCCTTGGTGAGGCCACACCTTGAATATTGTGCACAGTTTTGATCTCATAATCTGAGGAAGGACATTCTTGCTTTTGAGGGAGTGCAGCGAAGGTTCACCAGACTGATTCCCGGGATGGCAGGACTGACATATGAAGAAAGACTGGATCGACTAGGCTTATATTCACTGGAATTTAGAAGAATGAGAGGGGATCGCATAGAAACATATAAAATTCTGACGGGATTGGACAGGTTAGATGCAGGAAGAATATTCCCGATGTTGGGGAAGTCCAGAACCAGGGGTCACAGTCTAAGGATAAGGGGTAAGCCATTTAGGACCGAGATGAGGAGAAACGTCTTCACTCAGAGAATTGTGAACCTGTTGAATTCTCTATCACAGAAAGTTGTTGAGGCTAGTTCGTTGGATATATTCAAAAGGGAGTTAGATGTGACCCCTACTGCTAAAGGGATCAAGGAGTATGGAGAGAAAGCAGGAATGGGGTACTGAAGTTGCATGATCATATTGAATGATGGGTGCAGGCTCGAAGGGCCGAATGGCCGAATGGCCTACTCCTGCACCTATTTTCTATGTTTCTATTCTCTCTCATCATGCTCTCTCCTGCTGTCCATGTACTTAGTGAATGTCTCTTTCCTTACCCTCAGTTTTTCCTTATGTCTTTATGCATCCATGGTGTCTCATTAGTGTTCAGTTTGTTCTTGTGTTTTTAGCACAATATATCTTTCCAAGGAAGTTATGATGAACCTGTATAAAACACTGGTTCAGCCTCAACTGGAGTATTGTGTCCAATTCTGGGCAGTGCACTTTAGGAAGGATGTGAAGGCCTTGAAAAGGGTGCAGAAAAGATTTAAAAGAATGGTTCCAGGGCCGAGGGACTTCAGTTACGTGGATAGACAGGAGAAACTGGGGTTGTTCTCCTTCGAGCAGAGAAGATTGAAAGGGGATTTGATAGAGGTGATCAAAATCATGAGGGGTCTCGATAGAGTAGATAAAGAGAAACTGTTCCCATATTTATCAAGCGGGGCGGGACCTCCGAGGCTGGCGCTAAGTTTTGCATTTCTTGGAAGTTACCGCCCCCAAATGGGACGATAATGAATTTCACCGCCCCCTCCCCCCTCACCCACAGTGCTGGAAATCTGAAATAGAAACCTAAAATGCTGGAAAAACTCAACAGATCAGGCAGCATACCTGAAATGTTAACTCTGTTCCACTATATATTTATATTTGTTCTAAAAATCCAGTATATGGTGTTCAACTAATGAAGCCCAGATACCCATGTAACTGAGTTCCATAAGCATATTAAAAATTTCAAATTAATGTTTTTCATGTGATTTTCACTCAGGCATATGGATATAATATTACTCAGCTGATCAGCATCTAATGAGTTTTCTTTCCTTCCAGGCAGTTGATCATGAAAATGCACTGTAGCATTATCACATCAAATGACCCATTCTCTAAATTATTTATCTTCAAATAATGACTGGCTGAATCTTTGACACTAATTCTTACCAATTATTCACAAGCTACCTCACAATTACAAAAATGAGCTTCCTGGAACAATATTCTCCTCATTTTTGTTTAGATAATGTCACTGAAAATATAAATATTTTATTATATTCAAAGTCAAATGCAAAAAAAAAATGCTTCTGGAAAAATGAGTAATTCCTTCTTGCCTTTCTTTTCCAGATCTTTCTGTTGACAGTATGCAGCAAGCTCTCCACCAGTCCGTCTTCATGTCAGCCATGTCTGCTCATCCCGTTCGTGATCTCCCACTTTGCTGGGAGCAGCACTGCAAACTACTGCCCGGAGTGGTGAACTTCCAAGCCAGCAAGGTGTCCAAGTGGAGTATTGATGAGGTACAAAGAGCTGGCATAATTTGGGGTTTACGAAGGAAGATGAGGAAAATTCATTGTTGCCACGTGTGAAATATTACTTGAGCTACTATTTAGAAACAATTTACAATTTAGCTTGAAAAATATTCAGGCGTACATAATGTGCTCTAACATATTGTACTTTCTGCAGTGGTTTGGGCCTCAAAGGTCCATGGGGAGGGGAACTTAAATTAATGCCAGGATGCACCGACCAGTAACCTCCGCCACTGACCTCACTTAAATTCACAGCATCAGTGAGATGGGCCATGAGTGGCGAGCCTTTGGTAGGTTGGTGGAATATCTGGGTGCTCCCATGCCAAAGTGGCCAAAAAGTCTGACTGGATTATGCTGGTTAAAGGTTCCCCCACACCTGAAAGCAATCTTTAATGCCCCCTTTGCTGCTTTTAATAAAATGCTTTTCAATCCTCATTTTCGAGGCTCCAGGCCTCAATCCTGGCCTTGAACTCCAGGTGGGCTTCTTGTCAGTGAGATTTACCTGTGCCAATTCTACATCAGGTCCCAACTGAGGACAGGGTCACAGGAACTCCTGATTTAGGGGTAGGTGGAGGCGAGGGTGGATGGCCAAAGTGATGGATGAAACACTGGCACAAGGCCGGGACCTGCCGTCTCCAAGTCCCTATTCCAGCAAACTTCTGAAATTATAGTGGATTTTCAGCCTTACAAACTCAAAATTGATAGGTGATGCTTCCCAAGAGCAAACAACAGAAATTCTTTATGATGTTGCACCAGTGTAATGGATAAACAGACATGGCTGCAAAATAAATTAGTTGTTGGGTTGTTTTATGTCAATAGCATTGCACATCCTTGAAATATTTAAAACAATTGGGGTAATTTTGACTCTCCCGATTTTAACTTCTATTGATGTCAATAGAAATGGAAATTCCCTAGCACTAAAAAATGATTAACATGATTGCACACTAAACCTTCAAACACTGGTGTAAGAAAGCAATATAGGCAGTTGCATCCAAACATATTTTGTAGGGGCGGGGATTGATTGGAATGTTGCCCGTTTTCTAAGCTCTTGATGTCTTTTGATTTTTCATGCTGATTTAGATATAGGAAACAGAATGTATAGCAACATCCAGGCCTGGGATCCTGGGATGAGGTGGGTGGGGGTGCGTGGAGAAACATTATTGTGTATATATAAATATCAACTTGGCTTAGTGGTAGCACTCTGATTTCAGTCAGAGTGTTGTGGGTTCAAGCCCCTCTCCAGGACATAATTTAGGCTGACACTTCAGTGCAGCACTGAGGAAGTCTTTTGGATGAGACATTAAACTAACACCATGTCTAACAGTTCAGGAGATGTAAAAATCTTGTGGCACAGTTCAAGAACAGGGAGTTCTCCCATTGTCCAGTTCAACATTCATCCCTCAATCACAAGCACCATCAGCAGATCATGTGATTATTTATCTTATTACTATTTGAGGGACCTTGCTCTGCTTAAATTGACAGCAGTGTTTGCCTACAAAGCAATATTGACTACTTTTCAAAAATAATTTATTGGCTGCGAAGTATACCCTCAAAGCCTCCTTGATAAAATGCAACAACCATACCGACACCTGGGAGTCCCTAGGTAAAGACTGCCCTAAGTGGAGGAAGAGCATCCGGGAGGGTACTGAGCACCTTGAGTCTCGTCGCCGAGAGCATGCAGAAAACAAGCGCAGGCAGCGGAAGGAGCGTGCGGCAAACCAGTCCCACCCACCCTTTCCTTCAACGACTGTCTGTCCCACCTGTGACAGAGACCGTAATTCCCGTATTGGACTGTTCAATCACCTAAGAACACGCTTTTAGAGTGGAAGCAAGTCTTCCTCGATTTCGAGGGACTGCCGATGATGATGACTTTGGGCTGGCTGAGAAAGTGAGTCGTGTTAAATAAATGTAAGTGCTTTCTTTGCAAACTTCAACTTACTAACTCATGTCTGCTTTCAAATCCATGTCTGAGTTATTTGAGTCTGTTGCTAACACCGAAGAATGAAATTCAGTGCTACAAGTGATAGAAGAAACGGAACCAAATTCTCTGGACATGGAGCAACATAACCAACCTCTACAGTAAAACACTATGGAAGAACAACAAAATTCTGCTCCTGATGGAAACCCATGTACTATGGAAACAGACTTCCAGATACTTCAAAATTAGTGAGAAATGACAATGAGAAATCAAAAGTGGCATTACAATCCACACTCACTGCCCATAACTGATCCAAAAAATATACACCCTTCAGACAATTATACATTTTCCTTACCGTAATAAAAACAATGACAAGATATAATTTGAATTAGAAACTAGACTTCATTTGACAGATAGCTCTAAATGGAATTAATTTTCACTTCACAATTTAAAATGTATGATATGCCCCAAATATCTATCCAAAGATACTCATATAATAAAGCATAATACCATAGATGGTACATTATGAAAGATCCTTCACTCAAACTAAAGTGTGCATTTTCAAAACCTATATTTAAATCATCCGCATTCAACAACTTCTTTCAAATATGGTTGCTACTACAGTATTGTATACTTATTTCACTTTGACTGCATTTAGACTGACTCTTCAATGCATTACTGAGGGAGTGCTGCATTGTTGGAGGTGTAAGTGGTTTCTCTTAGGTGTTTTCGAAGCACCCCCGCTTTACAATAGTTCTAATGCTGGGAATTATTACTGTACAGAACAGATGAACGAGTCACGGACAAATACCTCGGTCTCAACCAGCAATGCTTTATTCAAGTTAAACACACACCTGCACCCAGTAAAACCACACACACCCTGGTGTGCAAAACAAACAAATGCAGTACAATACACAGTGTGACCTGTCTAAACAGGCCTCTTAAGTGAAGTACCCACTTCTAAAGCACCTCCCCTGAAAACCCCTAAAGCTTGGTTGGGACACACGACATCCTTTCACACTATGCGGTAGTCTTAAAGATCCGTGGGCTGGGATAAATGCTCACAAATTACCCCTCTGGCTTACTTACTGCTTCTCTCGATGAGGCATATCTTCTGGGTTTGTACCAAACTGTGGTATTCAAGTCCAGTCTCAAGATCAGCCTCCCAGTCGAAGTAGCAAGGCTCTTTTGGCTCTTAGATGGTGGTTTCTTCTCTCCATTCCAGATGGAGCGCTCAGTCCTTGTGGGTTGCAAGTAGGCGTAGAAGAGAGGAGAGAGAGAGATGGCTTCCAATTGCCGTTCTTATACCTGCAAGACTGCTTAAAATCCAACTGTCCTTCCCGCCTGAGACTGTCCAACTGAAAAGCAAAAATCAAGTCTTTGCTTGCCCCTTTGTCAACTGGGCTGTCCCTCGATGGGTGGCTCCGGTGAGTCTATGTCAAAATAGCTTTCCTTTGTCTTTCGATGGCCTGAAACCTCGGCCACTTTACTTAATGTCTCACTGATGGGTTGCAATTCCATGACAAAAGGCGCTCATCAACCATGATGTTACTGCATTCAGCCGGCCTGAAATCCTATGTCTACGTCCCATACTCTCTCTATCGAACACTTATGGTCCGTCCATCATAGATCATGTTAGCTGCCAGCTTGGGCTCACACAGGCCTTGCACTCTCAGATTCATCTGTGAGAGCAATAAAGGCCAGTGAGCAATGCAAGCACTGCTCACTGTGCCGTCCTTTATCCTCCCATCTAATAACATCTGAGTGGGGGTATGGTGGGTTAGTAGAATGATCTGGGATGACCCTGTGAAGAGCTGGGAGTGCTTCGCGGCCCAATGCGTGGCAAGGAGATGTCTCTCGCAATTGGAGTACCCCCGTTCTACATCTGTGAGGACTCTTGAGGAGTAAGCCACAGGTCTCAGCTTGCCGTGCCGCTCCTGGAGCAGCACCGCACTCAAACTGTCCCCGCTGGCTGCTACTTCTAAAAGAAGTCCTCCTCACCATTAATCGCCCCTAGTGCAGGTGCCGTCTGCAGGTCTCCCTTGAGATGATTGAATGCTGCCGTGCAATCCTCATCCCACTCCCATCCCACTCCCTTGCAGAGGAGCGGAAGTAGAGGGGCTGCCATGGCAGCGTAATCCTCAATAAAATCCCTGCAGTACCCCGTGAGCCCCAGGAAGGATCTCACTCCCGTCACGGTCATGGGGGTTGGTAACTCCTGTACCGCCTTCCGTTTGGCCTCGTCTATAGCCCTTTCCCCAGCCCTTACGGTCAGCTCGAAGAATTTGACTTCCCTCTAACCACTCTGAGCTTTCTTGGGATTGACCTTGAACTCGGTATCCTTCAACAGCTCCAGCAGCTCAGTCAGCAGCGGACCATGCTCCTCCCCCTCATTGGAGAAAAGCAAATCATCCACATACTGTACCAACTGCTGTGGTCTGCTGAAACCCTTTAAACTGTTGGCCATACACTGGTGAAAGATGGAGGGACTGTTGTGGAAACCATGGGGAAGGCACGTCCAGGTATACTGTTGCCCTTTAAATGTGAATGCGAACTTGTACTGGTCCTCTCTTTTGAGAGGAACTGACCAGAAACCGTTCGATATATCCAGCTATATGTGGTTGCGGATGCTGGAATGCTCCCTATCAAGTCGGCTATGGCAAGCTGGGATGTTCTTGTTGAGCACCCAATAGTCCACGGTGGCCCTCCATGACTGGTCCGGTTTCCGAACTAGCCAAAGTGGACAGTTCACGTGTGTGGCTATGGACCTCAACACCTCCTGGGCTACCAGGGATCCCAATCCCATCTCTAAGACAGCCTCTGCCTCCCTGGGAAAATTATACTGTTTCTGCGGCGGGGACATAGGGTCTCCTTGTACTCTGACTTCGACCCCTGTCACCCTACCGCAGTCATGTTTGTGTGTGGCAAGCGATGCGAGATTGTCCCACACGTAAGCCTGGTACTCGGCCGGGGTAGTATTAAACAATTGATCTAGGTCGTAACTACCCTTCGGCTTCATCATACACACTGTGCCTTTTCCTTCCCCTTTCCCTGGGATCACTACAACTTCTTCCTCCTTATCGGAACCCACTGTTTCCCAAAGGCAGTGATTCCTCAAATCCGCAATGATTCTGTGGGCTACCTGACCCCGGCTGCTCCCATTTCAGCAGGACGCACTTCCATTTTGCTCGTTCCCTGTGAACCCCACCACACTGTGTGGAACCTTGCTAGACCAAGGTGGGGTAGTCGGATTATTTGCGTGAATCACCATACTGGAAGCCCCGGTGTCCAACAAGTACTTCCCCTCTACCTTCTCCACCTCCATCCTCATGCATGGTCTACTCCACTCATTGTACATGAGCGAACACAGGTACTCAGGCTGGGTGAGTGCTAGTCAGAGTGGTGGGATTACCGGAGCGGTCGGGATTTCCCTGCTCACGGCAGCAACTACCCTTCCCTGCTCTGGCACAAAAGCTGTCCGAAGGGCAGCCATCAGAACATCAAATTGTTCCGGGGTCAGTCCCTTCGCCTTGACAGGTTTTGTCTTAGGCACTGGAGGATCCCATTTGCCTTGCCCCCTCCTCGGGGCCAGGCAGTCTCTCCTCCGGTGTCCCGTCTTCCCACACCCGAAACACATCCTAGCCCTCGCTGAGCTACCCCCTTCCAGGCGCCATTCCTTTTTACTACTTACTGGCCTTTAACTCGTGAACCTTCTCTTTAGCTGGTGTCACTGCCTCCTCCACGCCGGCCTTAAATGCCACACTCATGTGACGGAGCACATCGGCCTCCGTGTTCTGGAGATTCTCAAGATCAAACAATTCTCGGACTTTACCCTAATCCGGGGCAAACTCTTTGACACTAGGGTCCTGAGCCAATGGCTCCTTGGCTCCCCCTGCAACTGCGCTCGGTCCAGCACTCCATGACAGGCTTT
Organism: Pristiophorus japonicus; assembly: GCF_044704955.1. NCBI lineage: Eukaryota > Metazoa > Chordata > Chondrichthyes > Pristiophoridae > Pristiophorus > Pristiophorus japonicus. The sequence continues at coordinate 373,367,111 of NC_091977.1, forward strand.
ATTATAGACCGGCCAGAGCCAGTCTGCAAAAGCCTGAGATGCTTCCCCAGCCAGTTGCAGCGTCCGCTCTACCCTGAGAATGGACTGCCTTGGGTATAACCCATGGCTCTTAGGATTTCCTCCTTTAAGCCCTCTATGGTTCCCTGCCCCCTCTTGCTTTCGGCAGAGAGGGCCTGATACATCTTCCCCTCCAGGGAAAATAATAGCAGTTTGTGAACCTCTGTTTCGTTACACTCATTAATCCCTCCCACCTATTCCACCGCCGTGAAGTGGACCGATGGGTCTCCTTCGTTGGTAAGTTTGGCCACCCTTGAAATCATATTTTGCAGCTGTGGGGTTGTGAATGGGACCACAAAATCACTTTGCAGCGCCTCCTGACCTCGGCCATCTATGGGCGCACCATATTTCTGCTGCCGTATGGGATGCATGGGTCCCTTTGGCACTTCAAGTGGTGGTTGGACATCCCTATCCTGCCCCCAATCCTCGCCATCTTCTCTTTCCTCTTCCCAGTCCACCCGAGCTTCTCCCAGGGTCATTAAGCAAACCATGCCTGTGGCTTTGGCAAGAGCTTGAGTCAAGCTTTGGATTTTTTCTTGGCAGGGCCCGTGATTCCCACTCTCAAACCCCTACTGCTAGCTACCCTGTAAGTTGCCCCTCCAGCCTGTTTACTTTGCCTGCTAAATGAGCGGTTCCTCCCGTGCGACCTGCTCCTTGAGCTTGGCCTCTGTTACCTGACACTGCAGGTACTCCCCGGTGTTACGGGAGGTTTCCTTCTGAGTGTGCCTCTCCTGCTTTTCATCGCTCAACTCATCTAAAAGCCTCGCTCCTACCATGGCCTTTACGGCTGACTGCTCCTCGGTCTCTTTGAGCTTTGCCTTAAGTGTACCAACCTGCTCCCTAAGTAGTTGGACTTGCTTCTGCAGACACAGGAGCCAGATAGCATTTTGTTTTGCATTTCTATACTCCTTACTCCCCGTCCACTCAGCAGCCTTGTCCTCCGGACTCTCAGCCCGCAAAAGGTCTAGTACCCACTGTTGTGTTACGTTAACTTTCCCAAAGATATATGAGGAAATCCTTGCTCCCATTGCCGATCTATTGGCCTTAATATCCTCCATAACTCTCTGTTCAGTACACCCATGGTCCAGCCTGCGGTGACCAGATTCTGTAAATGGTTTCTCTTAGGTGTTTTCGAAGCACCCCTCTTTACAATAGTTCTAACGTTGGGAATTATTACTGTACGGAACAGATGAACGAGTCACGGACAAATACTTCAGTCTCAACCGGCAATGCTTTATTAAAGTTAAAACACACACCTGCACCCAGTAAGGCATGAGTCCGGGGTCGGAGGCCTATAAAAAGCCGCGAGAGGCGTCGGGAGTTCGTTGGTGAGGCGTGAGTCCGGGGTCGGAGGCCTATAAAAGGCCGCGAGAGGCGTCGGGAGTTCGTTGGTGAGGCGTGAGTCCGGGGTCGGAGGCCTATAAAAGGCCGCGAGAGGCGTCGGGAGTTCGTTGGTGAGGCGTGAGTCCGGGGTCCGAGGCCTATAAAAGGCCGCGAGAGGCGTCGGGAGTTCGTTGGTGAGGCGTGAGTCCGGGGTCGGAGGCCTATAAAAGGCTGCGCGAGGCGTCGGGAGTTCGTTGGTGAGGCGTGAGTCTGGAGTCGGAGGCCTATAAAAGGCCGCGAGAGGCATCGGGAGTCCGTTGGTGAGGCGTGCTTGTGCAGCTACAAGGAGAAGGCAAAAAAGAAGTAGAAAGAAACAGAAAGGTGACGTCACAGCCTAGGGGGTAAGTGATTGGCTGGTGATTGGTGAGTAGTTTTTCTTTTTCTTTTTATATTAGTCAGTAACTTTTAACATTGTTGTTGCCAATTTAAGTGTATCTAAGGGTTAAGTCATGGCAGGAGAGCTCGGTCGGGTGTTATGCTCCTCGTGTACCATGTGGGAACTCAGGGACACTTCCGGTGTCCCTGGCGACTACATGTGCGGGAAGTGTATCCGCCTCGAGCTCCTGACGGTCCGCGTTGCGGAATTGGAGCTGAGGGTGGATTCACTCTGGAGCATCCACGATGCTGAGAATGACGTGAGTATCACGTGTAGTGAGTTGGTCTGACCGCAGGAGAAGGGTCCACAGCCAGATAGGGAATGGAAGACCAGCAGGAAGAGTAGTGCAAGGAAGGTAGTGCAGGGGTCTCCTGTGGTCATCCCCCTGCAAAACAGATACACCGCTTTGAGTACTGTTGAGGGTGCTGACTCATCAGGGGAGGGCAGCAGCAGCCAGGTCCATGGCACCGTGGCTGGCTCTGTTGCACAGGAGGGCAGGAAAAAGAGTGGGAGAGCAATAGTGATAGGGGATTCAATGGTGAGGGGAATAGATACGCGTTTCTGTGGCCGCAACCGAGTCTCCAGGATGGTATGTTGCCTCCCTGGTGCAAGGGTCAAGGATGTCTCGGAGCGGGTGCAGGACATTCTGAAATGGGAGGGAGAACAGCCAGTTGTCGTGGTGCACATTGGTACCAACGACATAGGTAAAAAAAGGGATGGGGTCCTACGAAACGAATTTAAGGAGCTAGGAGCTAAATTAAAAAGTAGGACCTCAAAAGTAGTAATCTCGGGATTGCTACCAGTGCCACGTGCTAATCAGAGTAGGAATCGCAGGATAGCTCAGATGAATACGTGGCTTGAGCAGTGGTGCAGCAGGGAGGGATTCAAATTCCTGGGGCATTGGAACCGGTTCTGGGGGAGGTGGGACCAGTACAAGCCGGCCGGTCTGCACCTGGGCAGGACCGGAACCAATGTCCTAGGGGGAGTGTTTGCTAGTGCTGTTGGGGAGGAGTTAAACTAATATGGCAGGGGGATGGGAACCAATGCAGGGAGACAGAGGGAGACAAAAAGGAGGCAAAAGCAAAAGACAGAAAGGAGATGAGGAAAAGTGGAGGGCAGAGAAACCCAAGGCAAAGAACAAAAAGGGCCACTGTACTGCAAAATTCTAAAAGGACAAAGGGTGTTAAAAAAACAAGCCTGAAGGCTTTGTGTCTTAATGCAAGGAGTATCCGCAATAAGGTGGATGAATTAACTGTGCAAATAGACGTTAACAAATATGATGTGTTGGGATTACGGAGACGTGGCTCCAGGATGATCAGGGCTGGGAATTCAACATTCAGGAAGGATAGAATAAAAGGAAAAGGAGGTGGGGTAGCATTGCTGGTTAAAGAGGAAATTAATGCAATAGTTAGGAAAGACATAAGCTTGGATGATGTGGAATCTATATGGGTAGAGCTGCAGAACACCAAAGGACAAAAAACGTTAGTGGGAGTTGTGTACAGACCTCCAAACGGTAGTCGTGATGTTGGGGAGGGCATCAAACAGGAAATTAGGGGTGCATGCAATAAAGGTGTAGCAGTTATAATGGGTGACTTTAATATGCACATAGATTGGGCTAGCCAAACTGGAAGCAATACGGTGGAGGAGGATTTCCTGGAGTGCATAAGGGATGGTTTTCTAGACCAATATGTCGAGGAACCAACTAGGGGGGAGGCCATCTTAGACTGGGTGTTGTGTAATGAGAGAGGATTAATTAGCAATCTCATTGTGCGAGGCCCCTTGGGGAAGAGTGACCATAATATGGTGGAATTCTGCATTAGGATGGAGAATGAAACAGTTAATTCAGAGACCATGGTCCAGAACTTAAAGAAGGGTAACTTTGAAGGTATGAGGCGTGAATTGGCTAGGATAGTTTGCGAATGATACTTAAGGGGTTGACTGTGGATGGACAATGGCAGACATTTAGAGACCGCATGGATGAATTACAACAATTGTACATTCCTGTCTGGCGTAAAAATAAAAAAGGGAAGGTGGCTCAACCGTGGCTATCAAGGGATTCAGGAATAGTATTAAAGCCAAGGAAGTGGCATACAAATTGGCCAGAAATAGCAGCGAACCCGGGGACTGGGAGAAATTTAGAACTCAGCAGAGGAGGACAAAGGGTTTGATTAGGGCAGGGAAAATGGAGTACGAGAAGAAGCTTGCAGGGAACATTAAGGCAGATTGCAAAAGTTTCTATAGGTATGTAAAGAGAAAAAGGTTAGTAAAGACAAACGTAGGTCCCCTGCAGTCAGAATCAGGGGAAGTCATAACGGGGAACAAAGAAATGGCAGACCAATTGAACAAGTACTTTGGTTCGGTATTCACTAAGGAGGACACAAACAACCTTCCGGATATAAAAGGGGTCAGAGGGTCTAGTAAGGAGGAGGAACTGAGGGAAATCTTTATTAGTCGGGAAATTGTGTTGGGGAAATTGATGGGATTGAAGGCCGATAAATCCCCAGGGCCTGATGGACTGCATCCCAGAGTACTTAAGGAGGTGGCCTTGGAAATAGCGGATGCATTGACAGTCATTTTCCAACATTCCATTGACTCTGGATCAGTTCCTATCGAGTGGAGGGTAGCCAATGTAACCCCACTTTTTAAAAAAGGAGGGAGAGAGAAAACAGGGAATTATAGACCGGTCAGCCTGACCTCAGTAGTGGGTAAAATGATGGAATCAATTATTAAGGATGTCATAGCAGCGCATTTGGAAAATGGTGACATGATAGGTCCAAGTCAGCATGGATTTGTGAAAGGGAAATCATGCTTGACAAATCTTCTGGAATTTTTTGAGGATGTTTCCAATAAAGTGGACAAAGGAGAACCAGTTGATGTGGTATATTTGGACTTTCAGAAGGCTTTCGACAAGGTCCCACACAAGAGATTAATGTGCAAAGTTAAAGCACATGGGATTGGGGGTAGTGTGCTGACGTGGATTGAGAACTGGTTGTCAGACAGAAAGCAAAGAGTAGGAGTAAATGGGTATTTTTCAGAATGGCAGGCAGTGACTAGTGGGGTACCGCAAGGTTCTGTGCAGGGGCCCCAGCTGTTTACATTGTACATTAATGATTTAGACGAGGGGATTAAATGTAGTATCTCCAAATTTGCGGATGACACTAAGTTGGGTGGCAGTGTGAGCTGCAAGGAGGATGCTATGAGGCTACAGAGTGAATTGGATAGGTTAGGTGAGTGGGCAAATGCATGGCAGATGAAGTATAATGTGGATAAATGTGAGGTTATCCACTTTGGTGGTAAAAACAGAGAGACAGACTATTATCTGAATGGTGACAGATTAGGAAAAGAGGAGGTGCAACGAGACCTGGGTGTCATGGTACATCAGTCATTGAAGGTTGGCATGCAGGTACAGCAGGCGGTTAAGAAAGCAAATGGCATGTTGGCCTTCATAGCGAGGGGATTTGAGTACAGGAGCAGGGAGGTGTTGCTACAGTTGTACAGGGCATTGGTGAGGCCATACCTGGAGTATTGTGTACAGTTTTGGTCTCCTAACTTGAGGAAGGACATTCTTGCTATTGAGGGAGTGCAGCGAAGATTCACCAGACTGATTCCCGGGATGGTGGGACTGACCTATCAAGAAAGACTGGATCAACTGGGCTTGTATTCACTGGAGTTCAGAAGAATGAGAGGGGACCTCATAGAAACGTTTAAAATTCTGACGGGTTTAGACAGGTTAGATGCAGGAAGAATGTTCCCAATGTTGGGGAAGTCCAGAACCAGGGGTCATCGTCTGAGGATAAGGGGTAAGCCATTTAGGACCGAGATGAGGAGAAACTTCTTCACCCAGAGAGTGGTGAACCTGTGGAATTCTCTACCACAGAAAGTAGTTGAGGCCAATTCACTAAATATATTCAAAAGGGAGTTAGATGAAGTCCTTACTACTCGGGGGATCAAGGGGTATGGCGAGAAAGCAGGAAGGGGGTACTGAAGTTTCATGTTCAGCCATGAACTCATTGAATGGCGGTGCAGGCTGGAAGGGCTGAATGGCCTGCTCCTGCACCTATTTTCTATGTTTCTATGTTTCTAAAAGCACACATACCCTGGTCTGTAAAACAAGCAAATGGAGTGCAATGCACAATGTGGCCTGTCTAAACAGGCCCCTAATGCTAAGTACCCATGTCTAAAACACCTTCCCTGAAAACCGCTAAAGCTTGGTTGGGACACACGACATCCTTTCACACTATGCGGTGGTCTTAAAGATCCATGGGCTGGGATAAATGCTCACCAATTACCCCTCTGGCTTACTCTCCCAATGAGGCATATCTTCTGCGTTCATACCAAACTGTGGTATTCAAGTCCAGTCTCAAGATCATCCTCCCAGTCGAAGTAACAAGGCTCTCTTGGCTCGTAGATGGTGGTTACTTCTCTCCATTCCAGATGGAGTGCTCGGACCTTGTGCGTTGCAAGTAGGCGTAGAAGAGGGGAGAGAGAGAGATGGCTTCCAACTGCTGTACTTATACCTGCAAGACTGCTTAAAATCCAACTGTCCTTCCTGCCTGAGACTGTCCAACTGAAAAGCAAAAATCAAGTCTTTTCCTGCCCATTTGTCAACTGGGCTGTCCTTCGATGGCTCCAGTGAGTCTGTGATCAAAAGAGCTTTCCTTTGTCTTTCGATGGCCTGAAACCACGACCACCTTACTTAATGTCACACCGATGGATTCCAATTCCATGACAAAAGACGCTCATCAACCATGAGTCATTCTCATTCCCACCCAGTTGATGTGTATTCAACTTAAACATGTTTGGACCTGCTCCAGGTCAGCTTTTCTGCTGTACAGTGAATATGTCCAGGCAAAGTTCAAAACTTATAAGTCCAAAAGTTCACGCTGATGTTTTCGCCGAATCTTAGAGGCATTCTTCAGTTGAGACATTGAACCAAGACTCAATCTTTTCGTTCAAGTAAACATAAAAGTCCATGGCACTATTCGAACAACAACAACAAAAACTTGCATTTGTAAATGGGGTTTCTACCTCACTTCCAGTGAAATTACAGAAGCAGAGCAGGACCACAGAAATTTCCCAGGGCATGTCAATATTTAAGAACAGATTAGATAAGTAGCTGAATGAAAGGGAAATAAAGGGCTATGGGAATAGAGCAGAAATATGGGACTAGGACTACTCATGTGGAGGACAAACACAAAAGCCAAGATGTTGCTCACCACAGCGGGTCGAGGTCCCGCTGCCGAAAATGAACTTACCTCAATGAGGCTTTTTAAGCCCTCCCAGCGCGATTCCCGCCCAATTAGATGGAACGGGTCAGGTGACGTCATTCATCCGGTTTCCTTAAAGGGACCATGGCCACCTTACTTTTGTGCTGTCAGTGTTCTACAACATTGAAGTGCTGCAAACACTGACAAGCACTGCACAGAGATGCAGGACTGCACACAAGCTCTCCCATGATTCCATCCATATGCTTATAGAGGGAGTCAGCTCGCAGGGAGACCCTCTTCTCTTCCGATGGGTTGAAGAGACCAAGACAGCCTTGTTGCACATTGTACAGGAGGTTGCAAGCAGGAGGACCTGGGTGCAGTGGTGCAAATCTTTCAATTGTCTCATTAGATCAGGAAATGTGAGTACAAAGCCGCACTCACCTTCATCCTGCTGTGCCTCTCATCACATCCCCATCATTCTGCCTTCCCTATCCTACTCCTGCAAATCCTTGCTCACACCAACTTACCTTGCACCTCCACCCATCCCTCTCTATCAGATTATCACACCCCCATCTCACAAGCCACCCCTCACACTCACCCTAGTGCAATCATACCAACTAACAATACACAAGGGTAGACACTTGGGTGTTTTATCCAATGTTCATGTAATGTTTCTGTCAATGTACTGTCAAACATTAAAACCTTTATTTTCAACACTTTGCGTTGTTGGACAGATTTATGTGCACCTTTGGTAGTGGCTTAGTGAGTTGCAGTAAATGGTGAGACATAACGGTAATCACCGCAATGGTGATGAGTGTGAAAGGAATGGCTTGGACATTGTAGGGATGCTTTATGGTGTTGGTGTGGGTTGGTGCCAATCTGGCGCATCACACGGCAACTAGGTTGTACAGCGTCAAGTGAAATAAGCCTGGCCATGGTGAGGCCATCCTTGGCCTCCCAGGCAGCAATGTGCTTGGATGCTGATACCCTTTGTCCTGTGCAGCATCAGGTGATTGCATACAAGATTGGTGTTGTTGGTGCCGCTGGTGTGCCTGGTGCTGCTGGGGTGTTGGTGCTGATCGTGGTGGGATTCAGAGGATCAAGGTGAAACAGTATAAACGGTATCCATGCTTATGGAATGGATGGCAGATGAACTTAAGATGATAGAAGCAACCTGTCAATGGTGAGAGAGGTTATTCCAATGAGATGACACTGGATGGAGAGTTTGCTCCAAACACTTGCAGTCTGCATAAAGCTCAACCTGTGTTCTGTAAAGTCCTGTCCCCTCAGTACAGATTCACACGAGGCATGTAGTGAAGTCAAGGTCACTCTGGACCTGCACCTTTATTGCACAGCTCTGGAATGCTGCACTTGCCTGAGACCTGTCCTTATATACCTGTCTCTTGTAAGTGCACCCCTGGTGGTAAGGTATGCTGGTGGTTACAGGTCATATATTATTATAGTCATGTATAGCATGTTAGGATACAGTTATATATAATAATGTAAGATACATGACATCACCCTCCCCCAAGGTCTTATTGTCTTTATAGGTTCAGTCCCTCAGGTGGTCTACGCTCTCGCGTGGAGCATCTGAGTTGTGGTTCAGTTGTTTGCCTTGGTGTCTGTTTTTCTTTGGGTGTGGTTGCTGGTATCTCGCCTGGGCTGTCTGTTTCGATTGGTGTGATTGTTGTTGACTCGCCTGGGCTGTCTGTTGGGATTGCCCTTTCCTCAGGTTGTTCCCTCTGTCTGTCCACCAGGTGTGGTGCGAGTTCCACATTGTAGTCTGCCTCAGTGTTGTTGGTAAATATGCTTTTGACTTGGTCTACATGCCTCCAGCGGGTTTTGCCATTGTCCATTTGTACTACCAGTAGCCTGTTTCCTTCCTTGCCCGTTACTGTCCCTGCAAGCCACTTGGGACCCCTGCCACTTTGTCCCTTATCTCATTCTATCTCCGCCTCGAATTTCTGTCATGGTACTCAGTCAGCTTACGGCGCTTTGCCTCAACGATTTTGTGCATGTCTGGGAGGATTAATGAGAGCCTTGTTTTTAAAGTCCTTTTCATCAACAGTTGCGCGGGGGAGATCCCAGTCAATGAGTGCGGACGAGATCTGTATGCCAGCAGCAGTCGCGACAGGCGACCCTGCAGCGTGGGACCTTGGATTTTAAGCATGCCTTGTTTAATGATTTGCACTGCTCCCTCCGCCTGGCCGTTGGAGGCCGGCTTGAACGGTGCCATCTTGACGTGATTTATGCCGTGGTCAATTATAAAATCTTGGAATTCTGCGCTGGTGAAGCACGGACCATTGTCACTGACCAATATGTCAGGGATTCCGTGCATTGCAAACATGGTTGCGAGGCTCTCCACAGTGGTGGAGGTTGTGCTCAAGTTTAAAATGGTGCATTCGATCCACTTTGAAAATGCATCTACAACTACGAGGAACATTTTTCCCATGAATGGGCCCGCATAGTCTACATGCACCCGCGACCACGGTTTGGTGGGCCAGGGGCTCAGTGGAGCCTCCCTGGGGCATTGCTGAGTTGGGCACAAATGGTGCACCTTCGGACGCAGAGCTCCAAGTCCGCGTCAATACCCGGCCACCAGGCGTGGGATCTGGCTATGGCCTTCATGAGAACGATCCCCGGGTGCTCGCGGTGGAGCTCCCGGACAAATGCCTCTCTGCCTCGCAGAGACATGACTACTCGGCTGCCCCACATCAGGCAGTCTGCTTGTAGTGATAGCTCATGCATGCGCCTGTGAAAGGGTTTTAATTCCTCGGGGCAGGCATCGCGAGCCTCTGCCCAGTCACCGGTTAGGACACATCTTTTTACTAAGGATAACATGGGGTCGCTGGCCATCCAGGCTCTGATTTGACGAGCCGTCATGGGCGAACCTGTGGACTCAAAGGCATTGATTGCCATGACTATCTCACAGTCCTGTTCGTCAGACCGTTCCGTGGTCGTCAGGGGTAGCCTGCTGAGTGCGTCGGCACAGTTGTCTGTGCCTGGTCTGTGCCTTATGGTATAGTCGTAGGACGCCAGCATGAGTGCCCACCGTTGAATTCGCGCCGAGGCGTTGGCGTTTATTGCCTTGCTCTCGGATAGGAGGGACGTGAGGGGCTTGTGGTTAGTTTCTAACGCGAACTTGGCCCCGAAAAGGTATTGGTGCATCTTTTTGACACCGTACACGCACGCGAGCGCCTCCTTTTCTACCATTCCGCACCCGCGCTCCGCCCGCGAAAGTAACCTGAAGGCATAAGCTATGGGTTGTAATTTGCCCGCACTATTGACATGTTGCAAAACGCACCCGACCCCATACACTGACGCATCGCATGTGAGAACTAGCTTTTTACCTGGATCAAAGAAAGTCAAAACACTGCTGGAACACAGAAGGTTGCGTGCCTTATTGAAGGCGCGTTCCTGGGCGTCCCCCCAAAACCAATCGCACCCCTTCCTGAGTAGCATGTGGAGAGGCTCCAGCAGCGTGCTTAAGTTCCGCACAAAGTTCCCAAAGTAATTGAGTAGCCCGAGAAAGGCGCGCAGTTCTGAGACATTCCGGGGCCTGGGTGCCAGGCGAATTGCTTCTGTTTTGGACTCTGTTGGGCTGATTCCATCAGCGGCAATCCTTCTGCCCAAAAATTCAACCTCGGGTGCGAGAAACAGGCACTTGGATTTCTTGACTCGTAGGCCTACCCGATCCAACCGCTTTAGTACTTCCTCCAAATTACGGAGATGGGAGTCGGTGTCCCTGCCCGTGATAAGTATGTCGTCTTGAAATACAACCGTCCCCGGGATGGACTTGAGCAGACTCTCCATGTTGCGCTGGAATATGGCAGCTGCCGACCTGATGCCGAATGGGCATCGATTGTACATGAAAAGACCTTGATGTGTGTTGATGGTGGTGAGTAGCTTGGATTCCTCGGTCAATTCTTGCGTCATATACGCAGATGTGAGGTCTAGTTTTGAGAAAAGTTTACCTCCAGCCAATGTGGCAAATAAGTCCTCCGCTCTGGCAGCAGGTACTGGTCCTGTAGAGAGACTCTGTTTATGGTAGATTTGTAGTCCCCACAGATCCGTACGGATCCATCAGGCTTCATGACTGGGACGATGGGACATGCCCAGTCGCTAAATTCCACAGGTGATATAATGCCTTCCCGCAGAAGCTTGTCTAGTTCGTGTTCAATTTTTTCCCTCATCACATAGGGTACAGCTCTGGCCTTGTGATGGACCGGTCTAGCATCCTGTGTGATGTAGATTTTGACTTTGGCCCCTTTGAAAGTGCCCACACCTGGCTGAAAGAGATGTTCAAATCGCTTTATAACTGTTGAGCAGGAGGTCCGGTCCTCTAATGACATGGCATGGACATCATCCCATTTCCAGTTTAGTTTTGCCAGCCAGCTTCTCCCCAGCAGTGCTGGGGGGCGGTCTCCGGGGACAATCCACAGGGGAAGTCGGTTCACTGTCCTTTTGTGTGTGACAGAGAGCATGGCGCTGCCGAGGACTGGTACGATTTCTTTGGTATAGGTCCTTAGTTTGGTGTCGACCCTTGTGAGTTTTGGTCTGTCTCTTTTATGTGGCCACAGTTGTTCAAATTGTTGAGCGCTCATGAGAGATTGACTCGTTCCCGTATCCAGCTCCATGTTGACAGGTATCCCATTGAGTAGGACCCTCATCATTATAGGAGGCATCCTATTGTAGGAGCAGCGGCCATTGATCATGTTGACCCGCTGTACATCGGTGTCCCGGGTACTGTCCCCACCGTCTTCTGGTCCGCTTTCCAACCCATCCGATTCGTATACCAGCCGAGCTGCCGTTTTTTTGCACATGCGGGCCAAATGCCCTGTATACTCACAGATCCTGCAAACAGCCTGCTGAAATCGACATCCCCTTGACGAGTGCCTATCCCCATACCTCCAGCACAGACCGGTTCCATTGTTCAAAGTGTTCCCAAAGAATGAGCTGCGCCTGGCTGATCTCTCTTGAGTTTCTCTCAGTTTGTAGTTGATTGCTCGCATTGTGGGTTGATGAGGTGTGAACGGCCGTTCCTGTGGCCCTTGATGGCTTCTGGCGCCACTGACTGCTGTCGAGAGCCTGTTCTCCCGGTTTTGTCTGTGTGTGGGGGTAGCAGCTTGTTTAGTGCTGTGAACTTCTTGTTCCGATATTTCGTTAGTTGTCGTACATGCATTGTAAATCAACCTCGTTTCTTCTTCCCCTACCAAGAATGTCTGTGCAACCAGTGCTGCTGCCTCTAAGGTCAGGTTCTTGGTCTCTATGAGCTTTCAGAATATGCCTGCATGGCCTAGTCCTTCAATGAAAAAGTCTCTCAGCATTTCTCTCCTCAGTTCATCGGAAAACTCACATAAACTAGCCAACCTCCGAAGTTCCGCCACGAAGTCGGGTATGCTCTGGCCCACACAGCGTCTGTAGTTGTAGAACCTGTGTCTGACCATGTGTAGGCTGCTCGCTGGCTTCAGGTGGTCCCTTACCAGTGTGCTCAATTCTTCAAACGACTTGCTTGCTGGTTTCTTGGGTGCCAGCAGATCCTTCATTAAAACGTAAATTTTCGAGCCACAGCTGGTCAAGAGATGGGCTCTTCTCTTGTCTGCCTTATCGTCGCCTAACCAGTCTTTGGTTACAAAGCTTTGCTGGAGCCTTTCTATAAAGTCCTCCCAATTGTCTCCCGCATTGTACTTTTCATCTGATCCGTTGTCCGCCATTCAGTGGATTCTGTAATCCCGTAACTCGTCGCCACTGTAAAGTCCTGTCCCCTCAGTACAGATTCACATGAGGCATGTAGTGAAGTCAAGGTCACTCTGGACCTGCACCTTTATTTCACAGCTCTGGAATGCTGCACTTGCCTGAGACCTGACCTTATATACCTGTCTCTTGCAAGTGCACCCCTGGTGGTAAGGTATGCTGGTGGTTACAGGTCATATCTTATTACAGTCATGTATAGCATGTTAGGATACAGTTATATATAATAATGTAAGATACATGACATGTTCCAAATGGAGTAACAGCTTCTGCGCTTGAAAAGTGAGCAGCTGTGAGGTGGGAGCTTTTATGGTACATTTCAAGCTGTCAACTAATCAGCTGATTCAATGTTCATTCGACTCCCGCCTCAGGTTAACAGACATGGTCCACGAGCAGCGTGGACCCCGTGGAAGAGCAGTTAAAGTTAAAAGGTAAGGTTAAAAGCATTATTAAGGGTCTGTCAACAAGCCAATAATTGTTTCAATTGGGTCGTCCACCTCTGTGGGTCGGGTCCAATCCGAGATCAAAGATGCGCCATTGGGAAAAGCGTGATGTGGCAGGATGACAGCAGGCTTCCAACCCTCTGTCAAAAGAATCAAATTTCCCACCCAACCCGCCACCGATCCCATCCATTGAACCCCAGAAAAATCTGGTTTGATATTGTAATTTCTATGTAACTCTATGTAAAATATTGTGTATTGGAGCAGGAATTCTCCAAGTCACTAGCATTATTTGAGGCTTATTAATTTTGTAATTATGTCTTCTGGTGCTGTAATTCTGGAAGAGAAAATTCAAAGGTTGTCTTCCCAGAGTGGAGCCTTGCTAAAGGAGATTGCAGCTCAGAGAATTGGCACTATAATATTTTGCTTTATCTCTGAGTCATGCTCCCATCCAAGGCTAAGTTCATCCTGCATTCTCAGTCAACATTCACCTTATTTCTGTTTCTCAATATTTTAAACAACAACTTGCATTTATATAGTGCCTTTAACACAGAAAAATGTACCCAGGCACTTCACAAAGCACACTGAGCCAAAGAAGGAGAGATTAGGAAAAGCTTGGTCAAAGAGGTGGGTTTTAAGAAAGCTCTTGAAGGAGGGAATTCCAGAGAGCGAGGCCTAGGCTTTGAAGGCATGGCCACCAGTTGTTGTGCAAAGGGAAGGAGAATACACAAGATGCTAGAGGACTGGAGAGTTTGTGGGAAATTGTAGGGCTGGAATAGGTTACAGGGACGCACTGGAAGGATTTGAACACAACAGTGAGAATTTAAATTTTGAGGTTCTGGGGAACTGGGAACCATTGTAGGTCAGCAAGGATGGGGATGATGAACAAGTGAAGATTGGTGCGGAATAGAACACATACAGCAAAGTTTTGGATGAGCTGAAATGAGGCATGGAAGATGAGAGGTTGGCCAGGAGAGCATTGGAGTAATCAAGATGGAAGGCTGGTCAGGAAGCAGCAGAGGCAGCTAAATGGATAGTCTTAATCTTAATGATGAAGAAATTCATGAACTCCTCACACTTGTTACTAGGGGTGAGGGTAAAGGGGACAGGAGAAAGGGGTTTAAGCAGGAAATTGGTGATAGAGAAAAGGAGCTTGGGGTTAGCTTTGCCCGATAGGATGATCCTAAAGCAGAGAGGGAGGCCTCATAGAGCTTGACGTGGTCAAGCCAAATCTGGCGATGGATGGCTATAGCAGTTGTGCACCAGATATGCTTGATCATAAGAAGATCTTGAATATGTCCTCATCCAATTTTTCTTGAATGAAAATAAGTATTTTGAGAGCCATTCCCATAAGGCATGGGGCAGTAAAACATGTACTCACATGGAGTTACATAAAGTCAAAGTGAGTTCTGACTGAGCCGTCAGTGTCTGGGTATCTATTACTAACCCAGGAAGGGGATAGCATCCTGAGGTTCTTTCCCAGAAGTTAGGAGCAGCAAAAGTGCTTCTTGCAGCCAACAGTGGAAGCTCTGAGTGAAGTAGTCCTGGTCATATTAGCTGTGATTCACTTAAGGCAAGAGTTATCAGTCACAGCAAGTCCCAAGTCCCCACATATGGGCCGATTTTCATGAACAAACAGTAAACAAGTGAGCAGGGCTAGCATGGTGGCTGTAAGAGGAGTTGGAGGATGTCCATGTAACTTTACAGGTCGACCCTCATTAACATGTAGGTGAGAAACGTGCTCCCTATAGGCAGCTCACTAATGCAGAGGTGGGAAATCGTGCAGCGTGGCTGTTTCGAAGGGTCTGGAGCAATAGCTTAAAGAGGAGGTACATATTGTGTGTGGCACAGAGAGAAGCAACATTGTGGAGCAGCAAGCAACACGAGGTCAGAATTCACAGCAACAGCTACAAGCACTTTCAAATCTTTAAGGTGAAAAAACCCACAAGCACTGCAAGAAAAATGTCTCCCAAAGCTCTAGACAGCTTTACCTGAAAGCAGGAGTGGGAATTGAGTTAGTCTGGCAAGTTTGGTGGAAAAGGGTCCAAATGATATCACTTGACCCTACTTGCATGTTTCAGATGGGAGCTCTGGCTGCTAGGATTCATGTCCACCTGCAAATTTTACCACACATAACAGTGATAAGTGGGTGGGACTGCGATCGCTTTATTTTCAAACTGTTACTGACCCTGTTCCATTTTTGAATGTAGATGGGGCGATAACTAGATGTAAATTTCCTCCATACTATTAGTAGTACTGAAAACTATTGGGGCTTCCACAATTCTTCATCAGAGTTATGGCCTTCTGGATTTTATTGTATCTCCCACCTGACCATTGTGAGCTAGGTATTGGCCACCCTTTGTTCCAATGACATTTAACTGGTATGCCTTGGAGTAGTAGCACTGTACATTTCAAGGTTCATGGCTAAGTCCCACAAGAATACTCCACTACCCTGGAATGGGGAGGAGAGAGTTGGGGCCAAGAAGTATTCCAGATCCTTTGCTATTTATCGCTGTCTTGGTCATTCATCTTTGTTTCTGAATAAGTAAAAATTGAAAATGAAACGAAGTACTTAACCATTATATAGACAGGCATGTTGTGAAGCTTAGCATATACTGGATTTTTACTTGAGAAACCAAGGTGATGGGCCAATGCCTTAATTTAGAATGCCACCATGGTGGAAAAGAGTAAAAGAAGAAAAATGTATTCAGAAAGTAGTGATTAGGTGATGCCAAGCTGAGTTTCAATAACCTGAAAGTTGCTTGAGGAGGGAAAAGACTGAGGGAGCTAAGTCATTCCACAGGGTGAGTTAGACAAGGTCCCACACAAGAGATTGGTGTGCAAAATCAAAGCGCATGGTATTGGGGGTAATGTACTGACGTGGATAGAGAACTGGTTGGCAGACAGGAAGCAGAGAGTCGGGATAAACGGGTTCTTTTCAGAATGGCAGGCAGTGACTAGTGGAGTGCCGCAGGGCTCAGTGCTGGGACCCCAGCTCTTTACAATATACATTAACGATTTGGATGAAGGAATTGAGTGTAATATCTCCAAGTTTGCAGATGACACTGGGTGGCGGTGAGAGCTGTGAGGGGGATGCTAAGAGGTTGCAGGGTGACTTGGACAGGTTAGGTGAGTGGGCAAATGCATGACAGATGCAGTATAATGTGGATAAATGTGAGGTTATCCATTTTGAGGGCAAAAACAGGAAGGCAGAATATTATCTGAATGGTGGCAGATTAGGAAAAGGGGAGGTGCAATGAGACCTGGGTGTCATGGCTCATCAGTCATTGAAGGTTGGCATGCAGGTACAGCAGGCGGTGAAGAAGGCAAATGGTATGTTGGCCTTCATAGCTAGGGGATTTGAGTACAGGAGGAGGGAGGCCTTACTGCAGTTGCATAGGGCCTCACCTGGAATATTGTGTTCAGTTTTGGTCTCCTAATCTGAGGAATGACTTTCTTGCTATTGAGGGAGTGCAGCGAAGGTTCACCAGACTAATTCCAGGGATGGCAGGACTGACATATGAGGAGAGACTGGATCGACTGGGCCTGTATTCACTGGAGTTTAGAAGGATGAGAGGGGATCTCATAGAAACATATAAAATTCTGACAGGACTGGACAGGTTAGATGCGGGAAGAATGTTTCCGATATTGGGGAAGTCCAGAACCAGGGGACATAGTCTTAGGATAAAGGATAGGCCATTTAGGACTGAGATGAGGAGAAACTTCCTCACTCAAGAGAGTTGTTAACCTGTGGAATTCCCTGCTGCAGAGAGTTGTTGGTGCCAGTTCATTGGATATATTCAAGAGGGAGTTAGATATGGCCCTTACAGCTAAGGGGATCAAGGGGTATTGAGAGAAAGCAGGAAAGGGGTACTGAGGGAAAGATCAGCCATGATCTTATTGAATGGCGATGCAGGCTCGAAGGGCCGAATGGCCTACTCCTGCACCTATTTTCTATGTTTCTATGTCAATTTCGATTACAACATAGTGGAAATGAAAGGAGAGTATGTATATATATATATAGGAACATGCCAATTTTGGAACTTAAAAGGAACGAACTGCAGTAGACAGAAAGAATATCAAAAACATAATTTCCAGCTGTTAATATTCTAAACCACTGTCGCGCTTAAAATGGTAAATCTCAATACTGGACTGGATTAATTTTAGCATACACAATATATTTATCTTCACTAAAAGTGGAAGAAAGTGAGACTCTGCGACTGATATCTGGATGTAAGGTTCATAAAATATTAATCTAGCTATTTACTAGGAATCTGCAAATTCTCAACAAGAGATTATTCTAATAGAGGAATTGAACATGTACTTTGATTTCTAAGTGCTGAATCTGAATTATATGAACGCACCCTGCACTGTGTTTAGGTATCAAAAAATAATTTATCTCAATAAAGAACTGATAAAAAATGAAGCTGAATTGAAAATGCAGTATTAATGCAGGTTACATTTCTCACTGCAAGGTGAGAATGTATTGATTAATTTCCTTATCCATATATAATCAAATAATGTTATTGCTCTTTTAAAACTTTGGCACTGTTGTAATTACTGAGTATTTCTGCAGTATTTCATGTTGATTGTTTAGAATTTGCCCCATTTATAATATTTGCATTTGTATAGCTTCTCAAAACTCTCACAACAATGCATTACTTTTAAGGTGTAATTTTTCAAGGCTCCATTCCCTGGACAGAGCCCCACTAGCAGTGAATGTGATGGGGAGATGGGGCTCCAAAATTGTAGCCTGATTTTCTGACCAAGGCTCTGCACTGGGAGGAAATTAGCCATTTGGTGCGCAACAATTATCGTTATGTAAACAAACATATTTCTTCATTTTTGGCTGAAAAGCTAACAAAACTACATTGTCAATGGCACAAAATTATTTATAAATAATTGATTGCCATGAATTATATATTCTGGTGATTTTATTCTGTTCAACAAGTCTGAGGTACCAAAATATAGTTCTATTGTTTGGGTTCCTCCATTCACTCAATCGAGAATAACGACCCTGAAGCTAAGATGGAATGTACTGTTTCTCATAAAAAACTGTCCAAAAAGTAGCAAGAACATAAGAAATAGGAGCAGAAATAGGCCATATGGCCCCTCAAGCCTTATCTCAGCCTTGAATATGCTAAACAACTGAGCATCCACAACCCTCTGGGGTAAAGATTCCAAAGATTCACAACCCTCTGAGGGAAGAAACAAGTAGTGTAGGACTTGAAAGCACAGCTAGAGTCCAGAGTATGGACACCCACTGCTTATTTTATTTTTGCAATGCTAGAATGTTGGCAGTTCCTTTTTAAAAAAAACATTTTTGTTGTGCATTTATTAACTGGATAATCTGTTGGAGTACAAAATAAATTTCATATGTTATAAATGTGAAGGATGCACTCTCCATGGTCCCTGCAGTTATGTAGTTCCCTCAATGTTGATTAATGGAAGGACAGTACTTACAAAAGGGTTTGGAGTACCCCAATTCAATACAGATAAGAAATATGGAGTCATTGTCCACAGTGAATGGATGCATCTCCCTCAAGGCTCAATTCAGTCAACCACAAATCGGCAGCATCTACGGATCTAAGTAGAGATTAAAAGCTTCTAAAACACTTTTTAAGCTTAGTATGCAGTCAGTTTATGCTTAATGTACAAAGCTAAATCTAAATCTAGAATATTTTAATATATTAACGTCTCATCAAAATCTCATTAGTCAGTATTGCACAATGGTACATATCAGCACATTGGTGAAATACGGGTCATTTGAGGATCAAATATGGACTTCCATTGGTAGTATGCAACTTGCATCGTTGTGTCTGTTTATTGAAATATTTCATAATATTAGCAACCGAAAAGAAGTCTGAGGCATTAGGTTGCCATTTTAACAGTGATATGAGGGATATTCCAATGCTACATGATAATGGCTGATGCCAATTTCTGTAGAAGATACTGTTGTCAATTTCATTAATGTCAAGCTGAGGATTTTTGTACAAACATTGTCAGACTACATTAATATCTTAGGGTGCAGTTATACTACATATAAACAGTCTGAGACTCTGTCATACTGAGTTATAGGGCCAGCTATGCCAGTTGAAGGACTTCTGAGCATGTATGTTTAGATACTCCCTGGGCTTTGCTCCCTGGGCAACAAATGGTTAATGTTTGGAGAACATGGATGGGAACGCTCACTTTTTCATAACATCAGAAAGATGGGAAAATACATTGCTAAAGTTTCTAGGAGGACCTGTGAACCAATTTTAAAATAGGACTTTGCAGCAGGCTGGAATTATACTGCACACAGTGCAAACTCCAGATGGTATGAAATTACACACTGGAGTGGCACGTGAGTTAATGTCTTCATTAAAGTAGCAGGCAAAGCAATTACCTCTAAATAAATTAATTCATTGTAAGCTAACATTTGCACAGTGCAAATTCAAGGACAAACTGAAACTGAAAAAGGATCCTGTAATGTGTTCAAACCTCCAGCTTGTGATATCTTCTGCACGATCTCACAAACACACAGGCTCTAAGATGGCTGATAACTTGAGGACCAGGATCAGTTGTTCCATAGCCATAGCAGATATGCTGCTGAATATATTGCAAGACAATGGCCTCCGTTCTAAAACAGTTAAAGGTGTTTAACTAGCAGAACCCTGTAGATTGGGTTTCTGGTGCTGCAAATGAGATAACTGGGCAAGATTGCGGCGGAAATTCTCGGACATTTTGGGTAGTTAAGCCTATGATTTCCCTTGGGCTCTTCCCCACCAGGAACGCCACTGCTGCTCCTTGTCCACCTGCCACAGGTAAATGATGATGGTGGTCAGGGCCTGAGGTCCAGGTGGATTTGCTGCTGTCCCTCAGTTGCTGAGCCACCACATGGAAGGGTATGTAACAGCATCCTCGACCAGGCCAACATCCCCAGCATCGAAGCACTGACCACACTTGATCAACTCCGCTGGGCAGGCCACATCGTTTGCATGCTAGACACAAGGCTCCCAAAGCAAGCGCTCTACTCGGAACTCCTTCACGACAAGCGAGCCAAAGGTGGGCAGAGGAAACGTTACAAGGACACCCACAAAGCCTCCTTGATAAAGTGCAACTTCCCCCCGACACCTGGCAGTCCCTGACCAAAGACCGCCCGAAGTGGAGGAGGTGCATCCGGGAGGGCGCTGAGCACCTCGTGTCTCATCGTCGTGGGCATGCAGAAATCAAGTGCAGGCAGCAGAAAGAATGTGCGGCAAACCAGTCCCACTCACCCCTTCCCTCAACAACTATCTGTCCCACATGTGACAGGGACTGTGGTTCTCGTATTGGACTGTTCAGCCACCTAAGGACTCATTTTTAGAGTGGCAGCAAGTCTTCCTCGATTCCGAGGAACTGCCTATGATGATGATGATGATGTGGAAGGTGGCAATAGGGCCTGGAAAGTGGTGATATCTAACCACCTCGCCCTCCAGACATCCCCAGAGACTTAGGGGGAGATTTTAACATGGAGGAGCATGTGGGATTAGGTGCGGATGGGGTCTTACAGTTGGCAAAAATGCGAGCATGTCTGGAAGACGGTTCCAACCCACCTAACTCCAAGTTTAACTCAGTTGAGCACAACCCCCTAGGATAAACAGTAGATCCACGGGTTCCCCGGTGTCCTGAAACCTGCCATTGAATTGAAACCAAGGCAAGAACACAGCAATTGATGGGGCTGATTAAACGTGATGCAAATACTCTAATAAATACTTAGTGCTCTCAGCTAATTTCTTACCTACTAGTGGGAAAAGGTTTGTTCACAGTATTTTGCTGAGACTTTCTACACTTTGGAGGTTTACTAAGTCAGATCAAGATGGCCTTAGACTGTCTTAGATTGGACTTCAGAGGAGGAACAATATGACCAGCACCAGCAGCCACAGCCTGCCTTTGACCAACCTGGAGCTGAAAATCACAGAGGGGGGTGCACCAGCAGCAACAGCCTGCTGTTGACAGACCTGCAACTGGACATTTGCGAGGGAAGCAGCAGAGTGGTGCAACTTGCAGGAGGCACTACCCACAAAACCGGGTGTACCGGCGGAGGCTAAGCTTCCTTGACCTGTCGGAACAGCAGTGCTTCCAGAGGACCCGGTTGTTGCGTCAGATGGTGGCAGACATCTCCAGCCTCTTAGAAGACCTGCTCCATGTGGGACCTGGTGGCCACGCGTTAAATGTGGCTGTCAAAGTGACACCGCCCTCAACGTTTTTGCCTCTGGATCCTTCTAGGGCTCTGCCAGAGACATAGCCAGAATCTCCCAGTCAGCTGCTCACAAATGCATAACGAAGGTGACTGATTTGTTGTTTGCCAGGTTCGGCAATTGTGTGACTTTGCCTCTGATGATGCCAGTCAGAATGAGCTGGCGCTCACATACATGGCTCATGTATGTGTCTCAGGCTGGCTTCCCACAGGTGCAGGGTGTCATCGACTGCACACACATGGCAATCCGTACACTCCCAGATCATCCAGGAGAATTCATGGACTGCAAGGGCTTCCACTCCATCAATCTATAGCTGGAGTGCAACCACAAAAAGATATTAATGCAGGTGGGTGCGAGATTCCCGGGGAGCTGCCATGATGCTTTCATCCTGTTCACTCTTCCAGACATCTTTGGAACTGAAAGCAGACTTAAGGTTGGATGCTGGAAGACAAGGGATACTCCATTCAAACTTTTCTGATGACACCTGTGAGAAACCCGACCAATTAAGCCCAGGAACACTACAATGATAGCCAGATGATCATCAGCTGTGTCATTGAACAAGTGATTGGCATGCTCAAGATGTGCTTCAGGTGCCGAGACAGATCTGGAAGTGCCCTTCAGTATGCACCAGCCAGAATGTCCAGAAACGTTGTGCTGTTACTGCACTCTACACAACATTGCACAGCAGTGAGGATTAGAGCTATAGGTGGAACAAGGCGCAGAGCGCACATCGTCTGTGGACGAATCCGAGGAGGAGGAGAAAGGTGACGACGTCAAAGCAGCACTAGCTGCTCACATTGCTGCAGGGATGCCTTTATTAATGCAAGGTTCAGTTAGTTACCACCAGTGGACCAATGTCAGAACTAAATGCAATGTCCACTCTTTCCCCCGCCACCCCATGCCACTGACACAATGCAATATTGCAAACAACCAACCAGCCATTGCATGTCCCTCCCTCATTGGGAAGGCATGAAGTGACAGGATCAATCATCAACAAGCAACTGAAAAGATGAGTTGCCACCCAGGAACCAGGAATGAGCAACACGGGAAAGTGAAGCAAAGTAATAAATTTGATGTGATTCTACTAAAGAATGGAAACTTCACGACAAAATGTTCTCACACCCATATGCATACCCTTGGTGAACTTCAAAGCTTTACTCTTCCCTTTCCTACCGCTCCTATGTGGTACAGCCTCTGTAGCTTCAGCAGATGTAGAGGCAGTCTGCTCAGATCCCTATCTGACTGCTGAGATGCTCTTGGCCAACAACCTCTAGGTATGGAGCACGTGAGGGCCTCACCAAAGACTGCTCCACCTGTACAGGGACAGACTTGGCAATTGGGAGAGGAGGTAGCATGTGGGCTACTGACTAGCGGGGGGTGGGGTCGGGGATGGGGGGTGAAGCAACGGGTGAGAAGCCTCCATTTCCATGTCCTCGTTTGCCATCATCCCTCTCATGGACCAGCAGCACTTCACTCCTACAATTGTGGTGGTGAGCACTTTGGTGCAGGTCAGTGAGATGCTGCAAGGCCAAGGCTAAAGTATCTGTCATCCTATTTAAGACACCAGACATGTTGGCATCCAGAGAGTCTGCATGGCCATGGTCAAGTCATTCATGGACTCATTTGTTTGGAGCATTTGATGTTCCACCGAGCTGGCTACTCTATCCATGCATGAAGACGTCGTCGTAATGCCCTGCATCAACCCACTCATGCTTCCTCCATTCTCTCTGCAATCATGGATAGCATACTTGGAAGGCCTGACGGTACACTTCACATTTTTCTGGTACTCCTCGATGATTATATTTTTTATCTACTGCCCCAGGGGTACAGCATCTGTGTCCAGCTGAGCAGAGCTAGGAGAGGGCTGCATCCTCTGACATGGACTCTCCACTCCTGTCCCTGCTACCACCATCTGCTCTTGCTCGCTTGTGAAGTGAGAATCAACAGGTGAAAACCCAAATACCTATCTAACTGGTCCGATCAAAATGGGAATATCTGAGCTGGTGCATGGTAAGCATGAGTCCTGTGATGGTGCACCCTCAGAAAGAATCAGCTCCTCTGAGGATTTGTCATTCATGACGTCCAGGTTCTCCTGCTGGAGAGGAAAGATATGAATTAGGACTGGCAAAATAAGAATGTTACAACTTATCATTAAGGTGGTCCTATTTCACTGCTGAAATGAAATCAACACGATTGTGTGTTATATTACATGTGGATCGATTATAGTGTCATCAGGTAGCTGGGAGGCCCCCATCTCCCCATCTCTGATGGCTAGGGACGCCAAGACTCCACTGATTTCCAGCGCTTCTTCCTTGTCAGTTGTGAGATCTGTGGAGGGCCAATTCCAGTTCTTTCCCTCTCTCTTGTATTTTGTGTTCTCCTCCCTGCAAAGGGGAAAAGAAAAGACGTATGAGTGACTGTAATAGCATGTGTTCACCCGATGGAGGGAGTGCATTTAGTGAAGGTAACTATTAGGAAGAGGCATTAAATTGCATAAGGATGATGGTGAGTGGCAGTGGTGGATGGATAAATGGGGTTGTTAGAAAGTGCATATAAAGAATAGGATGGATGCGCCTGCAAGGTAAGTGGGTGTGAGGAGTGATGTGATGGAATAGGCTTGAGAAGGCAGAGTGAGGGGATGGGGTGATGCGCACAGCTGGATATAGGTTAATGTGTCACTGTACTCACCTTGCCTGAGCACATCACGGAGGCGTCAGTAAAGCGGGACGCAGCTTTTGAGCATCTGGATTCCATTGTGAGACTTCCTCTTCTCTTCTTGCCAATTCCAAGTCTTCCACTTGCATCTTTGGATTGTCCCTTTCAATACTGGAGTTGAGATCGCATTATGCAGGTCCACATCGCATTCGCTGCCGCTGATTGGACGGGAAACCCGGAAGTAAAATGATAATGAGTTGTTTGCATTTAGAAAAATCCGCTCCCAGTGCGTCGCCCAATTATCGGGGCCTTAGTCACTCAATAGATTAAAATAGACTTTGGAGCTGACTTCAGCCAATTAGAAACCAGTAATTCCGCTACAGACCCCGACTTAAAATTGGCACTTGAACTTTGAGGAATTTGTTTTGAAAGATGTGGAATATATATAATTTTTACTGGCTACAAAGTAATTATCAACTTAAAACCAATACAAATAGTAGAGAGAATGGAGATGAGATCTTGAAGGGGAGGGGAAGTCAGGGAAGAAGAAGTGTTTAAGTTGGTATTCCATCTCCTTTTCTGAAATTTGCTTTTCTCCTGAAGGTACTGAATCATTAGATGTATGGTTCCATTATCTTGCTTATTAGGTATTATTTTGTGCAAGTCTACACAGTGAGTGGCAACAGGGTATTTGATCATGTTGAATGTTTGCCTTTGCAGCTTATTCAGTTTGCAGTGATGGTTGGTGCAAAATATATTTGAAAATAGTGCTTTATAACACCCGCTGGGAAAACTGCTAGTCATCTGCTTGTATTCCCAGTATCTGATCTGATTTTTAAATGTGTTTGCTCTGTTCAAACATTCACAACTGGAAGTTAAGGGGTTCAGTGCGCCAGTTAGTTTTGCATTTATCGAATGCCAACCTGCTATTGGTGGCCAACTAGTTGCTTTAGCTTTTAAAAACTCAAAAGATATTGGGGCCGGAATTCCTCAGGGATTCTGCTGGTCTGGCATAGCTCAAGCGCATGACTGCGGAACCTTGCCAGAAAACAGCCGAGACCTGCGTGTACTGGGTCTGCACCATTTCCAGGAGTTTATTTTTTGGCTTAAAAGTGGCAGAACCTCCAGTTACCCCACACAATGTAAATGACAATATGGGTTGGGAGCCAGACTAAAACAATATGTCTGAAGTCTTGAAGCAAGTGCTATAGATATAGGAGAGTATTATCATCTAGTAATATTAGGAATGAGATTTATGATGCGCATGAGTGACTTTAAAGGGCTGTATTCATATTTTTCTGTTTTTTTAAAATAACTCACATTTTAAAATAATATGAATGACAATTGGCAGGTCCACAACTGTAACCCTGCTTTTAAAGAAGCTAGTATTATTTGTAGAATTTGTTTTGAAAGCCAAACTTTTTTATAAATTTATAATGATGGTCCAGACTTTGTTTCATCGATATTACAGTAACAATGACAAAACTAGCATGTTAATTCTTTCAGTTTTGGTTCATTAAGAAGTTAATAATGGAACTAAACCCCAATAACAGTCAGTAGTCAACTGAAAGCCACTTACTATTGATGTGACACCTTATGACAGAAATGTTCTGCTACAAACACATCAGGTGTAATTTTAAACCCCAAAATCAGGTGGGTTCAGGTTGGGTGGGAAGTTAAAATGTTAAAAATCTGAATCAGGAACTCAACCTGCCTCAAGCCCGCCCACTTCCTGTATTAATGGAGGCAGGGCAAGGGGTGGGAGACCAATCAGTTCTCAGGAGGCAGGTCGTTTGTTAAAACTTTTTAAGGAGGCTGTGTGTCACCATTTTAGACAGGATTTCTATTCTTGATGCACGTGGGCTGGAAACCAGGCAGGTAAAAGGAGGCGAGAAGGGATGGATCCATTAGATAAGCGCCTTTGAGGCATTGATTGTGGACCAGGAGAAGCAGAAGTGTTTCCTCTATGCCCACCAAGCTAACGAGTAAACCCTGCCCCCTTCTCACATAGAAACATAGAAATTAGGTGCAGGAGTAGGCCATTCGGCCCTTGGAGCCTGCACCACCGTTCAATATGATCATGGCTGATCATGCACTTCAGTACCCCATTCCTGCTTTCTCTCCATACCCCTTGATCCCTTGAGCCGTAAGGGCCACATTTAACTCCCTTTTGAATATATCTAACGAACTGACGTCAACAACTTTCTGTGCTAGAGAATTCCACATGCTCACAACTCTCTGAGTGAAGAGGTTTCTCCTCATCTCGGACCTAAATGGCTTACCCCTTATCCTTAGACTGTGACCCCTGGTTCTGGACTTCCCCAACATCGGGAACATTCTTCTTGCATCTAACCTGTCCAATCACGTCAGAATTTTACATGTTTCTATGAGATCCCCTCTCATTCTTCAAAATTCCATTGAATATAAGCCTAGTCGATTCGGTCTTTCTTCATATGTCAGTCCTGTCATCCCGGGAATCAGTCTGGTGAACCTTCTCTGCACTCCCTCAATAGCAAGAATATCCTTCCTCATATTAGGAGACCAAAACTGTACACAATATTCAAGGTGTGGCCTCACCAAGGCCCTGTACAAGTGTAGTAAGACCTCCCTGCTCCTATACTCAAATCCTCTCACTATGAAGGCCAACATGCCATTTGCCGCCTTCACCGCCTGCTGTATCTGCATGCCAACTTTCAATGACTGATGTACCATGACACCCAGGTCTCATTGCACCTCCTTTTACTAATCTGTCACCATTCAGATAATAATCTGTCTTCCTGTTTTTACCACCAAAGTAGATAACCTCACATTTATCTACATTATACCACATCTGCCATGTATTTGCCTACTCACCTAACCTGTCCAAGTCACTCTGCAGCCTCTTAGCATCCTCCTCACAGCTCACACTGCCACCCAGCTTAGTGTCATCTGCAAACTTGGAAATATTACATTCAATTCCTTCGTCTAAATCATTAATATATATTGTAAATAACTGGGGTCCCCTCCACAGTCTTCCTCCGGTCATCTCTCATCATTGACCTTCCCATCACTGACCCCCCCTTTTTGTGATCATCAAGCCTCCTCCAACTCTCCACCGATCCCACAATCTCTTCCCCAATCTCCGACCTCTGATCCTCCCTGTCTCTCCGACTCGCCCCCCCCACCACACCCCCTCAAGGCACCCATCTCTGCCCTCGATCTCCGACCCTCCCCATATCTCCACTTCCCTCCCCTCCCCCCCCCCCCCCGATCTCTCTCCGATCAATTCTTTCTCCCCACCCCCCAATATCACCCCGACCCTCCCAACCATGCTGTACCCTGACACTCCCGGGCGATCTCTTCACCCAACAACTACAAAACCTACCTGCTTCTGGGCTGCGGTCTTTACTGGAGCCATCATCATCATCATAGGCAGTCCCTCGAAATCAAGGAAGGCTTGCTTCCACTCTGAAAGAGAGTTCTCAGGTGGCTGTACAGTCCAATGCGGGAATTACAGTCTCTGCCACAGGTGGGGCAGACAGTGGTTGAAGGAAAGGGTAGGTGGGGAGCCTGGTTTGCCGCACACTCCTTCCACTGTCTGCGCTTATTTTCCGCATGTTCTTGGCGACGAGACTCAAGGTGCTCATCGCACTACAGAGCTCATCGCAAGAATCCTCCTCAGACATCTTCTCCCTGTGGCTGAGGAGCTCTTCCCAGAGTCACAATGCGGATTCTGTCCACTAAGGGGTACAACGGACATGATCTTCACCGCGCGACAACTACAAGAGCAATGCAGGGAACAGCATCAACCCTTGTACATGGCCTTCTTTGACCTCACAAAGGTCTTTGACACTGTGAACCATGAGGGACATCTGTCCTTGCAAACAACCACCCAATCTTCAACCTCCCTTTCCTTTCCAAAGTCCTTGAACGTGTTCTCACCTCCAAAATCCGTGCCCATGAATCCCACAAATCAGGTTTTTGCCCCTCGTACAGTACTGAAACGGACCTTGTCAAAAGTCACAAATGACATCCGATGTGAGCATGGTACACTATCCCTCATCATCCTTCTTAACCTGTCTGCAGCCTTTGACACTGTTGATCATACAATCCTCCTCCAACGCCTCTCCATTGTCGTCCAGCTGGGTGGGACTGCCCTTACCTGGTTCCATTCTTATCTATCCAGTCATAGCCAGAAAATCACCTGCAGTGGCTTCTCTTCCCGCTCCCATATCATTACCTCTGGAGCCCCCCGAGGATCTTTCCTTATCACCCTTCTATTTCTCATCTACATGCTGCCCCTCGGCGACATCTTCCGAAAGCACAATGCCAGATTCCATATGTACGCTGACGGTACCCAGCTCGGCACCTCTCTTGACCCCTCCACTGTCTCTGATTTGTCACATTTCTTGTCTGATATCCAGTACTGTATGAGGAGAAATTTCCTTCAACTAAATATTGGGAAGACTGAAAGCATTGTCTTCAGACCTCACTACAAACTCCATTCCTTGGCCACCGACTCCATCCATCTTCTGAGGCTGACTTAGACCGTTCACAACCGTGGCGTCTACTTGACCCTGAGACAAGCTTCCAACCAGATATTCGCTACATCATCATGGCCACCTACTTCCACCTCCATAACATCCCCCGACTCCGCCTCTGCCTCAGCTCATCTAGCGGTGAATTCCTCATCCATGCCTTTGTTACCTCTACACTTAACTATTCCTGGCCGGCCTCCCATCTTCCACTTTACATAAACTTGAGCTCATCCAAAACTCTGCTGCCCGTATTCTAACTTGCACCAAGTCCCTTTCACTCATTACTGACCTACATTGGTTCCCGGTCTGGCAACACTTTAAATTTAAAATTCTCATCCTTGTTTTCAAATCCCTCCATGGCCTTGCCCCTCCCTATCTTTGTAACCTTCTTCAGCCCTACAACATTCTGAGATATTTATGCTCCTCCATTTCTGGCTTCTTAAGCAGCCCCTATTTTAATCGCTTCACCATTGGCAGACATGCCTTCAACTCTCTAGGCCCTAAGATCTGGAAATCTTTCCCTAAGATCTGAAAATCTCTCCCTAAACCTCTCCACCTCTCTACCTGTCTATCCTCCTTTAAGGTGCTCCTTAAAACCTACCTCTTTGACCAAACTTTTGGTCATCTGTCCTAATATTTGTTTATGTGGCTCGGTGTCAAATTCTGTTTGATAACGCTACTGTGAATTGCCTTGGGATGTTATGTTAATAGCGCTATATAAATACAAGTTGTTGTTGTTAACTGCAAGAAAACTTTCTTCCAGCTGCCAATCACGATTTAGCCTGCAGTGCCTTTGTCCTAAACTCAGCTTTGCATCGTTCATGTTTATCCAGAGAAGATTAAAGAAATAAAGGGTCACTCAGTTCATTTACATAGAAGCTTCGGTAAACAGCAAGCTTCGACCAGAGGCCCACCCATTGAAGTTTCTGAGTGGGCCTCGATTCCATTCTGACTAGTCGAAGAGAAACAGCAGCAAAAGGAGGAAGGACCATATGGAGCTGCAGGGAGACAACAGGGGAGGAGAGTTCACAGACATCCTTACTGTCCCAAAAAGTTGTATAGGACCAGAGTTACATACCTACATTTCTCAGAGGAACACTGCATAAAGAGGCTGTGCTTTTCCATGAAGGCTCTCACAGAGTCCTTGTCCAACAACAAGACCTGCTACCCACTGTCACAGCCACCACTGCATTGCCTATTGCAGTCAAGGTCACTCACTACAGCCCTAAATCTCTTTGCCTTTGGCTTTTTCCTGACTGCAGCAGAGGAGATTAGCAACATCAGTCAGCCTGCTATTCACGCTTACATTAAGCAGATGACTGATGCATGTTCTCCATGAACAACCAGAAACAGGATAGAGCTCTGGGGTTCATGCAAATTGCAGACTATCCCCCAAGTCCAAAGCAGCGTTGACTGCACACATATCGCTAAGCTGGATTTCTGGTACCAGGGCAGACATTAGTTGAGAGAGTGGCAAGGGTGCAGACATGCTACTATCCTGAGAGAGGTGCCAGCCATGGCGCAATGGTATCACACTTGCCTCTGAGTCAGAAGGTTGTGGGTTCAAGTCCTTCTTCAGAGATTTGACCACAAAATCTAGGCTTGACACTCCAGTGCAGTACTGAGGGAATGCTGCATTGTTGGAGCTTCCATCTTTTGGAAGAGATGTTAAACTGAGGCCTTCTCTGGTGGACGTAAAAGATCATATGGCACTATTTCAAAGAAGAGAAGGGTTTTTTTTCCCTGGTGTTCTGGCCAATATTTATCCATTAACCAATACCTAAAAACATAGTGGGGCTGAAATTCAGGGTCTCAAAGAGACGTTAATGCCCGTTTGCGGCCGCCATTCCTAAAAATCAAATGGCCGTCGCTTTGGAGTCAACAGGACAACCTGATCAAAATTCAGATCAGGGATTTTTCCGCCTGGACCCCATCCCGCCCAAGTAAATGCACCGTCAAATTTAAATCAAATAAATACTTACCTATCCATTTTCAGCTCGGGCGATCCGACGATTCCCCCGCCGCGCAGTGCCCCCGGCAGGTGAATCCTCTGAAGATTGTGTGCGGCCAGCAGTGCAACCACCCTTAAAGGGCAGGGCCCACTGCTGCGGCCGCAATGAAGAATTTTTGCCGGCCGACTTGCCGATCGGCCGGCAAAATACTGGCCGTGGGTTTGGCTGGGCCGCCTGGCACCCCTCTTGGGTGCCAGGCCACTGGCCTGGCCGAAACCCTCCCTGGTGGCCCAGTGGCCAAAGTTAAAAATCGATCAAATCTCTCCCCTTTAACGGAGGGGAGAGAGCATGGTGACGCACACGCGCTGTAACGTCACCACATTTATTGACAGTGGCGGACAGCCCAAACAATCCATTTTCAGCCAGTCAGCCTGGCTTTGAGTCTAAGGTCCGCCCTATTATGATCCATTTCCTGTAGGACTTTGAAAAAAATTCAAAGTCCTGAAAATGGATCTACTCACCGCACCAAGAGTTCCAGCAGTGAGTAACAGTTTAAAAACTCATAGGTGCCCAGCTTTCTGGCCCACCTGAATTTTGGCCCCATTATCTGATAATTATCGCATTGTTGTTTGTGGGGCGTTGCTGTGTGCAAATTGGCCATCACGTTTTCTGCATTACATCAGTGCAAAAGTACTTGATTGGTTGTAAAGCATTTTGGGACATATTGAAGTTGAGAAAGGCACTATATAAATGCAATTTCTTTCTTGTATTTCAAAACATGTGCTTTTTTTTGTTATATGTTTCAGGTAGCAAACTTTGTACAGACTCTCCCTGGTTGTGAAGAACAAGCAAAGATGTTTAAAGAAGAGGTAAGAAATAATGAAACCTCCATCTCCTAGAATTTCACAGACTGAAAACTTCTAATAATTATTGGATCACTATATATAATATTGAGCTTGCGTGGCTGCTGTAATATTCTGTGGTACGCAGTTCCAGTATAAGCCAGGCTGACAGTTCTTAATTTGGCTTTCTTATAGAAAATATTACTTATACAGAGCTGTAAACAAGTATGTATTTTAGTTGCAAATGTTACTGCATTTTTCGATTTGCATCTTAATTTTAAGCCTTGGTTGCAATTTGTGATCAAATCATTTTAATGCAAAGAGCCTTGCACCCAGTGGGAACAACACTTGGAAATTAAAGTATAAAGGAACAAAATGTCAGACCACAGGTTCTTCTAGCTGGCCAAAAACATAAATTTATACTTCCTATATATGATTATCTGATGTATAGTGTAGCATCACCTTATATTTATATAACGGTAGATTTTCCAAGTCTTCACTTGCGGCAATTACATGGACCACCACAAGTGAGGTTCAGTAAATCTTGGCAGCACCTGGCACTTTTCCAAAGTGAGTTCCAGTTACCTGGCTTGCACCGAATGAGGACAAGGAAAATCTACTCTCTAAATCCAAGTTTAGACTGGGATGTGAATATTCCATGAGGGATTTTCTAATTCAAAAGATTCTGAGTGGTAACGATACCATGTGTCATAATTGTGTGTAAATGATTCAGAATTCATCAGCAGTTCTTAAGCTTTTTTAACAGCATTCACTTATGTAGTTAAGTATAGAAGCATAGGGAATAGAAGCAGTGAGGTGAGAGGCAGCAGGAGGACTGAAATGGGTGTGAGGAAATATGTGTGAACATACGAATGCCTATTGCAACTCAGATCATTCAATTTATTTCCTATAAATTTTTAGGAAAAAAAGGATTTTCTGCAGGATATATGTGATTTAATTTAAAGTCTGTCATGTTATTGTGGAATTGGATGTGGCAATGGATAGATCATTTGGCAGACAGAATGCCAAGAATAAAGATTGTTTTATGTCCAGAATTTCTCATTTCGGAGTGATTTTCTTCCTCATCTAAAATGTAACTGTGACCTGGTTAAAGCTTGTAAGATAGCTAAAATAGATAGTAAACAGATTGGAACCTGATATCTGAGTGAGTCATTTTGCATTCTATCAAGAAACATGTTAAAGGCGTCCCCAGTGACTCTTCAGTAATTTTCACCTTCACCCTTTGGGTGGTAAGGTGGCAGATGTCCCATCAGTTATAGAGCCCGCCTGCTTTCAGCCCATTAACATTCTATAATGGCCATCTACTCCACCAGATTACCGGCCAACGGGTGAAGCTGAAAATTACCCCCACTGAGTCACTGGGGACGTCTTTAGTATTTTTCTTGATGGAACATAAAATAGCTCTTACTCAGATATTAGGTTCTAATCTGTTTACTATCTATGTTAACTATCTTGCTATATATGCTATAACCAGATGTACAAAATTATTCCAGTGGGTTTAAGCCATACAGATCAGGAATGTCCCAAGTTCAATCCCTGGTCTGTACTGAAGTAGCTGAACATAGCTGACACAGTGGTAGAGGTATTAGAATGGCCTCAGCACAAGGAGAGAAAGTTGGCTCTGGTTCCCATTTCTTATTGCTATCATGCTGGAAGTGATGTATATGAATTGGGTGAGTAAATGAATGGGCTCAGCTGATTTGCCTTGAGTGGTCAAATAACCTGCCATTACTCACTGTAAAGATGCGCAGATGAATAATTGACACTTAAGCAATGTACTGGAGAGCACCCACAACCTGTGGAACTGTGCCCCTGCATGGAGTAGAGGGAAGAAAATTGGTGATGAAATGAAAAACACTCAGCTCACAGGCTGTTTTCCACTTAATTACTATTTACAAATAATTAAGATAAATATTGCAATAGTGTTTTCATGATAAATGTTATATGGTTATCTGTTCAATGTGTGAAACATAAAATGTGGACTTTTGTGAGATTATTGGATTTCACTAAATTATATATTTGACTTTAATGTTGCTGCAATGATTTGAGTATATTCAGTTCATTGACTTTTGCATTCATGACTACAAAAACCCCAATTAAGAATAATTTTAGTTCATGGGTTTAATTACCCAGCAATAAATCTAATAAGTAAAAAACATAGGATTTCATTGAATACCTTTCGTAGTATGTAAAACCTATGCAATTGAATAGCATAATTATTAGCACGTTTGAAATTTGCTTCTCTGAGAAAGGATGCACCTATAGAGATGTGTCATGACTAGCAGGAAGATTATAATAAATATTTTCACAAATAAGGCTGACACCAATAGCACAGGAAAGGACCATGTGAATGGTGCAGGAGAGATCAGTTAAGCAGGCCTCAGTATCATTCAATTTCTTCTCTTTCCCAAATAGATAATTTTTATTCTGTTGGGACGTTTCACAAAATGTGCAATAAACTCATTAAGGCTCAAAGTTTAATTTAATTTATTGAGATGATTAGAATAAATAAATTCTTGGCTTTCTCATCGGGAATGTGCACTAAAGGCCAGTATTTGCAGCTATTGTTTAAAGTTTGAATTTGTGCTTTTACTTTTACAAACTGCTTTGATCTTTCAGAGCTAAGCTGCGTTACAAAACCAACTCCTGATCTGTCCAAGCATCAGACCCTTTGTTTCAACCTCTGGTGCTCTGTTTTTATATTGATCTTAGCGGGCATATGTACTTCATTGTAATGCTTTTTACTTCTTGCATGAATTTGTCTCAAGCGGTCACAAGCCAAAGCTGAAGAGGTTATCCTTAGTTACCAAAGAGCTATTCGTTTAGTCTTCTTTTCGAATAATGGTGGCATAGTGGATTGGCATAAAATGGAGGTAGCTGTTACCAGGGTAATGGGCATTAATATGCATAATTTGGTGAATGTGGTCATAGGCCAAGTTTACAATAAAGGAATGGAACTCCTTACTGTTCGTGAAGACCATGGGATTTGTGACAGCACCCACATGGCCACACTTTAGAGAAGGCCGCAATGTGGAAAAAATTTAGCTTCCTCTCTTGCCTGTTGCTGCTTTCCATGGCAAAAGCAATGAAAGAATTTGCCTTAGCAAAACGGCTTCTGTTCCTGGCTGTATGTATTGTTGCATTGCTGATTTGATTAATCTGGTATACAACCCCTGTGGTGGCATAGAATGATCCAGCAGCATTAAAAAAATCAAGGTTGTAGCCACCTCAGAGTCAGTGGCACAGCCATCCCTATTATTGATTTTGTCTGACGGTCACACTGGAGGAAACAGCATAGCTTGCTGACTACCTCCCTCATGAAACATAGCTGGTGAAGATAGAAGTCCTCAAACATGTCAATGCAGCTCTCCTTTAATCAAGAGACGCAGCTGGTTAAATGAAGGGGATAAGGGTAATCTTTCTTTGGTGCAAGAAGACCTTTCTTTCTCAGGTCCTCGTCATGCTCCTTCAACACAAACAGTAGGAGAGGAAAAACAAGAAAGAATTCCAATCTTTTAGGTTTTGGTTGTTCCAGAATTGCCGCTCTCAAAAAGTCACAGTTGGGAAATTTAGAAACAAATACTTCTCCCTCACCCCCACGATTAAGGCAAAAAGAAAAACTGCAACTTAACCATACAAATAATTATTACCATGAATAGGTAGAAGAGAAGGCCCAGCTGAAACCTTTGGCAGAGCAGGACACTGAAACCAAATGGAAAAATTGTTTGACTGAATGCAGTTGAAGCCAGGAAGAATCTTATCTGAATATAGGCATTTTCAACTAAGTGGCTGGTCCACCCAATGCACAAATAAGCCTGTCCATTATCTACACAATTCAATGGCGCAATACATCATACATGTTGCCCTCTGCACTACCTCAACTACCATCGACACTGCATTAATCTGCTACAGCTTTATCACTCTTTTTTTGCCACATTTTGTGGAATTTGCATGGTGAGTCAAATATGGAGTCACCCTGAGAGCCAGCTTCTTGCATGTCACTTCCACCGGGCACTCCTGTCGCATTTCTAGCGATCTGTCTATAAGCAGAGCTACAGTGGGATCTGTAAAGTCTTGTCTCAAAGTTCTCTCAGTTCAACTCCCTCAACATGTTGATCATGGACAAAAGAGACTTCTCTTTATTGTAGCCCAAGATCTTGAAAGACCTTCGTCAGTGGGGGCTCTGCTGTGGATGGCCCTGGAGTTGCCAGTAAGTGATCATGTATGACTAAACAGTTGCTGTATAACTAGTGGGGTGCTGCAAGGATCAGTGCTTGGGCATCAGCTATTTACAATCTATATCAATGACATAGATGAAGGGACAAGTGCAATGTATCCAAGTTTTTTGATGATACAAAGCGAGGTGGAAAAGTAAGCTGTGAGGAGGACACAAGGAGCCCGCAAAGGTATATAGACAGGTTAAGTGAGTGGGCAATAAGGTGGCAGATGGAGTATAATGTGGGGAAATGTGAGGTTATTCACTTTGGTAGGAAGTATAGAAACACAGAATATTTTTTAAATGGTGAGAAATTATTAAATGTTGGTGTTCAGAGAGATTTGGGCGTCCTCTTACAGGAAACACAGCAAGCAATTAGGAAGGAAAATGGTATGTTGGCCTTTATTGCAAGGGGGATGGAGTACAAGAGTAAGGAAGTCTTACTACAATTGAGACCACACCTGGAGTACTGTGCACAGTTTTAGTATCCTTATCTGAGGAAGAATATATTTCCCTTAGAGGCAGTACAATGTAGGTTCACTAGATTGATTGCTGGATGAGAGGATTGTCCTTTGACGAGAGATTGAGTAGACTAGGCCTATACTCTCTGGAGTTTAGAAGAATGAAACATAAAAGATTCTGAAGAGGATTGACAAGGTAGATGCTGAGAGGTCTTTTCCCATGGCTGGAGTGTCTAGAACTAGGGGGCATAGTCTCAGGATAAGGAGTCAGCCATTTAAGACTGAGATGAGGAGGAATGTCTTCATTCAGAGGGTTGTGAATCTTTGGAATTCTGTACCCCAAAGGGCTGTAGATATTGTGTCGTTGAATATATTCAAGGCTGAGATAGATAGATTTTTGGACCCTAGGGTAATCAAGGGATCTGGGGATCGGGCGGGAAAGTGGAGTTGAGGTCGGAGATCAGGCATGATCTTATTGAATGGCGGAGCATGCGCGAGGGGCTGTATAGCCTACTTCTGCTCCTAATTCTTATGTTCTTAGATGTAGTTGGATTCTATACTTGTTGGCAGAACTCGAAGGGTGCTTTGTACATTCGCAAAATACCACGGATGCTGGAAATCTGAAATAGAACCATGTTCATCTTCAGCAGTTCTGATGAAAGGTCATCGACCTGAAATGTTAACTCTGTTTCTATCTCCATATATGCTGCCTTACCTGCTGAGTATTTTCAGCATTTCCTGTTTCCATCCCACAAACAGCAATGTGCTGATAACTAGATAATTTGTTTTTGTTATGTTGATTGAGCGGTAAATATTAGGCAGGCCACTGGGGATAACTCCCCAGCTCTTCTTCGAAATCGTGCCTTGGGATCCTTTACATCGACCTGAGAGGGCAGACGGGACCTCAGTTTAACATCTCTTCAGAAATACAACTCCGATAGTGCAGCACTCCCTCAGTGCTGCACTGGAGTGTCAGCCTAGAATTTTGTGCTTAAGTCTCTGGAGTGGAACTTGAATGCACAATCTTCTGACTCAGAGCTGAGGGTGCTACCAGCTGAGCCATGGCTGACTCTTTGTGGCATGCATACTTTGTGTAGGCAAATTCAAGGTACTCTTGCCTTGGCAATATTCCTGAGGCTGCTAATCTTATGCACATTTATTCCCAAAAGCTCTTGAGATAAGCGAGGTCTTCACTCTTTCGGTCACCTTCTCCCAACACATTGTGAGCAGATATTTGGAGTGGCCTCAGCCCCAAAGAGGGAAATCCTTCTTTGTTGATTCTTGTCCAACAGCACATCAAGGGCAGCATCTTACAAATGTGCTATCCTAAGACACCTTTTCTTTGCACCATTTCAGGAGGAAAAAATGTAAAGTTCCACACTGCATGCTGCTCTCCTTTAAATAACAGCAACAGCCCTGTAAGAACTGCTGCACTGGATATCCCACTATCAAAATCAGCAATGTTCCAGTGCCTGGTCCAATCTGCACAGGAAGTTCACACTCACACTTAAATTGGCTGACCTTGAGAAATAATTCAGGAGCTTTGTTTGCTTCAATACAGTGATGTTAGCACTGCACTCAGAAATTGACTTATCCCAGGGCCAGTAATCCATGAGCCTTTGATCATCAGCACACTAGGAACGTCTGCTGCTGACTCTTCCAAATTTTCATTGGTTCGGAGGAGTTTCCCTCATTAAGATATCAATAGTACACACCTGCATCACTTTATAAGGAGACCACAAAATACTCCCTTAGTAATGTATGTAGAAATTAGCCAGTTTGTTAGCTTATCTTTGGTCTTTCAAATAGTCAGGATCGACTGCAAATCAACATGGTAGATAGTTTGTGTTTAAGACGGAATATAACAACTAGTTATACAACAAAAGCTTACGACCGTGGCAAGCAGCTGGTACCGGTCCCGATCGGACAGATGGCTGCCATGCGCAAACAATTCCCCAGCTTACGTCATTTCTTCCTCTCTTCTAGAGCCGCCAAGAGTGTTAAGTTGGGACAGCATGG
Organism: Pristiophorus japonicus; assembly: GCF_044704955.1. Classification (NCBI taxonomy): domain Eukaryota; kingdom Metazoa; phylum Chordata; class Chondrichthyes; family Pristiophoridae; genus Pristiophorus; species Pristiophorus japonicus. The sequence goes on from NC_091977.1 coordinate 373,405,230, forward strand.
GTCCATTCTAGGAAAAGCGTTAAACCAGCCCCATCATCTGTGTGAACAAGCCCTCATGGTGTTTCTTTTAATCTATTTTTATGGGTGGGCCTGGAGTAGAATATGGACAGTATCATTCAACCTATAGAGGTTCCCCATAAAAACTAGGTGCCAATGGCACATCGAGTTCTTTGTTTCAACTCTTAGATGAAAAACCCTCCCCTAAAGGGGTCTCGTGTTCTTTGCCAATTTGTCTTTCCTGTTTATACATCCTGAAGGCTCATCTATTGGAATTTGTCTTATCTCTTTTGTCCCTATCCTCCCTGGTACAACCAGTACAACCTTGTACCCTCTTAACCAGGGGCCTATGTTAGAGCTGTGTGCTCAGCCTGTCGTTATCCAAACTATCTCCCTTTATACTAACAGATTGCTCCATTCTGAGATGATACCTTAACTCCCATCAATTCCATCTTCTACTTTAATTAACCTTTAATTATCTTTGCAAGTAGTTTTGTTAAGCAAACTCCAATTCATACCTTTGCATTATAACATGGTTATTAGTAATAATAGAAGAAATGTAGATGTTGAGCCTTAGTTGGTCAAATTAGAGATACTTAAACAAAGTCGAAATCCTAACTTGAAAACAGCAGATAGCTAGCTTGGAAACCAGATTATGTATGACTGTCACAATACAGAATGCTATAACATCCACAGGAAACCAAAAACATAAGCCGATTCTAAGCATCTATCCAGTCATTCTAATACTAGTCTGAAGAGACTTTTTGTCTCGAGTTATATACAATCATGTAAACACAGCATTATTCGTGTCATCATTTTGTTCGCATAACCATATACATTTTGGACACCACTGATTTCTAACTAAGTCCCCACCTTGAGAGGGGGAAAACTCCATTTTGACCTCTTATTTTCGATTTTGCATGCATCATGCCAGCTCTACATTATTAGTTCGACGGTTCAATTGGAGGGTCAGATGTTTCAAATAGCAAGACATCATAATAAGGACCATTAAGACCAGATATTGGGCAATCACTAAGCCTGCTGATATAATTAATGTCCAGGGATGGTGGCTGGCATTATGAGCTACTTCCCACCACTCATGGTCCCCTAACCTACTTATGCTTTCTCAGCTTGGGCGTTAGTTAATAAGGAGACTCAGAAATTAAGATTTCCCTTTTCTTACAGTCCATTCCTTCGAGGGGGAGGAGCAACCTTTGACCCCAAACTCAAATTCAATTCACTGTTCCGGTGTTTTCATTCTGCTCCACCTGGGGTATCCTCTGTGTCTTCTATCTTCCCTGATCTTACCCCACGTGGGGTCTCCTCTACATTGCTTCGGATCTTCTCTTTTGGTGTGATCAATTAGTTTGTTAGTGCTGGTTAGTCATGGGCATTAGTGCACAATTGGCTTGTGCATTAAAGACTTACTACATGGGGTACATATATCAAATACACTATCATTACAAATTGGAGAACTACCAGAGCATGTGAAATAATACGAACCTAAGGGTATATTAAACGCAATACTTCACCAGTGTGAATCGTCCCCTATGCTGTCAATTTCAAGAACTATTCTTGAGTTGTCTTGTTCCAAAACATAAAAATGCTTTGGGCAGTTCAGTCGCATCACAAGCTCACTGAAGCTCTCAGACAACAGGAGACTGTCGTACAAATTGTGCCACATAATTGTGCAGCTCATACTTAAGCATCTAATTTACTGTCAGTTTCACTTGAGCATAGGTTTTGATACTGAGTAAAATGTGTTGATTGATGGTTGTGGGTCGATGTGGTGCGAAGCAGAAACTGGGGCAATGAACGGGACAGGTCCTGTTAGACCCGAAAAGCATGGTAGTTGCAGTAGTAGGAGGCATCACCAAAACCACTTCATACTGGATTTGTACTGGCTTTTCCCACGCTCTGTTACCTACAAAACACAATTATTACAGTCAAAGTTCTAATTCAGTCTTACAATCACTAGCACGTCGACTGATTCCATACATTTTAAGCAGCAATGATGCAGAGAAAATCATGATACATTAGGAAATGTTTTTAAGCCAGCAGAGAATGACTTAAAAAATGATTAAGAGAGAGAAGATAGATTATGAAAGTAAACTAGCACAAAATATAAAAACAGATAGTAAGAGTTTCTACAGTACATAAAAAGGAAAAGAGTGGCTAAAGTAACTGTTGGTTTCCTGGAGAATGAGACTGGGGAATTAAAATGGAGAACAGGGAGATGGCAGAGACGTTGAACAAATATTTTGTATCGGTCTTCACAGGGTAGAAGACATTAAGAACATCCCAATAGTGGATAATCAAGGGGCTATAGGTAGGGAGGATACAATCACTATCACTAATGAAGTAGTACTAGGTAAAATAATGGGCCTAAAGGCAGACAAGTCCCCTGGACCTCATGGCTTACATCCAAGTGGCTGCAGAGATAGTGGATGCATTGGTTGTAATCTATCAAAATTCTCTGGATTCTGGGATGGTCCCAGCAGATTGGAAAACCGCAATTAAGGAAGCAGTGGCGGGACATTTAGAAAAGCATGATTCAATCAAGCAGAGTCAGCATGGTTTTATGAAAGGGAAATCATGTTTGATAAATTTGCTGGAGTTCTTTGAGGATGCATGAGCAGGGTGGATAAGGGGGGACCAGTGGATGTGGTATATTTGGATTTCCAGAAGGCATTCGATAAAGTGCCACATAAGAGGTCACTGCACCAGATAAAAATTCACAGGGTTGGGGGTAGTATATTAGCATAATAGAGGATTGGTTAACTAACAGAAAACAGAGAGTCGGGATAAATGGCTCATTTTCCGGTTGGCAAACGGTGACTAGTGGGGTGTCGCATGGATCAGTGCTGGGTCCTCAACTATATACAATCTATATTAATTACTTGGATGGAGGGACCGAGTGTAATGTAGCCAAGTTTGCCAATGATGGTGGGAAAGCAAATTGTGAGGAGGACACAAAAAAATCTGCAAAGGGATATAGACAGGCTAAGTGAATGGGCGAAAATTTGGCAGATGGAGTATAATGTGGGAAAATGTGAGGTTATCCACTTTGGCAGAAATAATAGAAAAGCAAATTATAATTTAAATGGAGAAACATTGCAAAGTGCTGCAGTACAGAGAGACCTGGGGATCCTGTGCATGAAACACAAAAGGTGAGTATGCAGGTACAGCAAGTAATCAGGAAGGTAAATGGAATGTTGGCCTTTATTGCAAGGGGGATAGAGTATAAAAGCAGAGAAGTCTAGCTACAACTGTACAGGGTATTGGTGAGGCCACACCTGGAGTACTGCATACAGTTTTGGTCTCCGTATTTAAGGAAGGATATACTTGCATCGGAGGCTGTTCAAAGAAGGTTCACTAGGTTGATTCCGGAGATGAGGAGGTTGACTTATGAGGATAGCTTGAGTAGGTTGGGCCTATAAACATTGGAGTTCAGAAGAATGAGAGGTGATCTTATTGAAACTTAGAAGATAATGAGGGGGCTCGACAAGGTGGATACAGAGAGTATATTTACACTCATAGAGGAAACTAAAACTATTATCGATTCTTTCTTCAATTTTAATCCCTCTGACAGGTACCAGTGTGTTTAACTCTATCCTGATTGTTTCATTAATTAGATAGTTTACATAAGATCATAAGAAATAGGAGCAGGAGTAGGCCATTCGGCACCTCGAGCCTGCTCCGCCATTTAATAAGATCATGGCTGATCTGATCTTGGCCTCAACTCCACTTCCCTGCCTGCTCCCCATAACCCTTCACTCCATTATCGTTCAAAATCTGTCTATCTCCACTTTAAATATATTCAATGACCCAGCCTCCATGGATCTCTAGGGTAAAGAATTCCACAGATTCACAACCCTCTGAGCGAAAAAATCATCCTCATTTCCATTTTAAATGGGCGACCCCTTATTCTGAAACTATGCCCCCTAGTTCTAGATTCACCCACGAGGGAAAAAAATCCTCTCTGCATCTACCCTGTCAAGCCCCCTCAGAATCTTATAGGTTTCAATAAGAACACCTCTCATTCTTCTAAACTCCAATGATTATAGGCCCAACCTGCTCAACCTTTCTGCATAAGACAATCCCTTCATCTCAGGAATCAACCTCGTGAACCTTCTCTGAACTGCCTCCAATGCAAGTATATCCTTCCTGAAATAAGTGGACCAAAACTGTACGCAGTACTCCAGGTGTGGTCTCACCATCACCCTGTACAGTTGTAGCAGGACATCCCTACTTTTATACTCCATCCCCTTTGCAATAAAGGTCAACATTCCATTTGCCTTCCTAATTACTTGCTATACCTGCATGCTAACTTTTTGTGTTTCATGTCTAAGGACCCCCAGAACCCTCTGTACTACAGAATTTTGTAATCTCTCCCAATTTCAATAATAATTTGCTTATTTTTTTATCCTACCAAACTGGATAACCTCACATTTTCCCACATTATACTCCTATCTGTCAAACTTTTACCCACTCACTTAGCCTACCTATATCCCTTTGTAGATTATTTGCATCCTCCTCACAACTTGCTTTCCCACCTATCTTTCTATCATCAGCAAATTTGGCTACATTACACTCGGTCCCTTCATCCAAGTAATTAATATAGATTGTAAATAGTTGAGGCCCCAGTACTGATTCCTGTGGAACCCCACTAGTTACAGTTTGCCAACCTGAAAATGACCGATTTATCCCAACTCTCTGTTTTCTGTTTGTTAGCCAATCCTCTATCCATGCTCATATATTACCCTAACCCCATGAGCTCTTATCTTATGCAGTAACCTTTTATGTGGCACTTTATCGAATTTTATCGAAAATTCAGTTTGAGGGTGAGAAAGCTAGGTTTCAAACTAGTGTCCTGAACAGAATAACGGTAATTACAAAGGTATGAAGGCAGAGTTGGCTAAAGTGGACTGGGAAAATAGATTAAAAGGTAAGACGGTAGATGAGCAGTGGCAAACATTTAAGGAGATATTGCATAACTCTCAGCAAATATATAGGCCCCAAGTTTCCACACGCAGCAAAACAGGTGCCCCTCCGAGCTGGGCGTCCATTTTTCACGCCGAAAACGGCGCCTGAAAAAAACCGCGCTATTCTCGAGCGCTTTGCAGCTCGATGTCTGCTTGGCGCGGCGCCCAGGGGGCGGAGCCTACCACTCGTGCCGATTTTGTAAGTAGGAGGGGGCGGGTACAATTTAAATGAGTTTTTTCGTGCCGGCAACCCTGCGCGTGTGCTTTGGAGCATTCGCGCACATGCAGTCTGAAGGAAACATTGGCACTCGGCCATTTTAAAAAGTGCTACAGAAAAAGTGAAAATTTGTTTATTGAACCCTTGCAAAGGCTTGTATTTTAATTTTCTTGATATTTCTGTGTGTGAGGGTGAGGGAGTGCATTCTGTAATTAAAGATAGACTGTGATAAACGGGACACATGCACTTGTTTGAGACTATTCAAATTCTTTGTAGCTGTTCAATTTTTAAAATGTTTTAATAAAACCACATTGCCCTTCCATGATCAGCACTGAGGCTTCTTGCAGCTTTCTCCCCCTGCCGTCCGTCGGGCCCGAGGGCAAGCGGCTGCCTCAAGTAATGAGGCTTCCTGCAGCCTTCTCCCTGCCTCCCCCACCCTGCCGTTGGTCGGTCCCGACGGCAAACCGCTGCCTGAAAGGCCTGCCTGAAGCACTTTCACACAGGTAGGAACATGGTTTATTTAATATTTTCTTTGCTTATAAATTTTTATTCAGGTTGGATTTATTTGTATAATATTTGTATAACTTTAACTAAGGATTTATTGTAGAATGTAATGACTTCCCTTCCGCCCCCCCCCCCCCCCCAACTCGTTCCGGACGCCTAATTTGTAACCTGCGCCTGATTTTTTAATGTGTAGACAAGGTTTTTTCAAGCCTACAAAAATCTTCACTTGCTCCATTCTAAGTTAGTTTGGAGTACGTTTTCACTGTGGAAACTTTCAAATCAGGCGTCAGTGGCCGGACACGCCCCCTTTTGAAAATAAAATTCTGTTCAAAAGTGAAACTGTTCTACCTGACTAGAACTGCAGAAAACTTAAATGTGGAGAATTCCGATTTCTAAGATACTCCGTTCTCCACCAGTTGCTCCTAAAAATCAGGAGCAAATCATGTGGAAACTTGGGGCCATAGTCCGGTGAGAAAGAAAGACTCTAAGAGAAGGATATAACAACTGGCTAACTAAGGAAGTAAAGGATGGTATCATATTGAAAACAAAGTCATACAATGTTGTGAAGAATAGTGGATGGCCAAGGGATTGGGAAATGTTTAGAAACCAGCAAAGGTCGACCCTAAAAAAATAATAAAGAGAAAGAAGATAGTTTATGAGAGTAAACTAGCAAGAAATATACAAACAGACAGTAAGAGCTTCTACAGATATATAAAAAGGAAGAGAGTAGCTAAAGTAAACATTGGTCCATTAGAGGATGAGACTGGGGAATTAATAATGGGAAACAGAGAAATGGCAGAGACTTTGAACAAATATTTTGTATCAGTCTTCACGGTAGAAGACACTAAAAGCATTTCAATAATTGATAATGAAGGGGCTATTGGGAGAAGGGAACTTAAAACAATCACTATCACTAGAGAAAAAGTACTAGGCAAACTAATCGGACTGAAGGTGGACAAATCCCCTGGCCCCAATAGCCTGCATCCTAGGGTGTCAAAAGAAGTGGTTGCAGAGATAGTGGATGCATTGGTTCTAATTTACCAAAATTCCCTGGATTCTGGAGAGGTCCCAGTGGATTGGAAAACCACAAATGTAACGGCCCTATTTAAGAAAGGAGGGAGCCAGAAAGCAGGAAACTATCGACCAGTTAGCCGAACATCTGTCAATGAGAAAATGCTGGAGTCCATTATTAAGGAAGTAGTCGCAGGACATTTAGAAAATCATAATACAGTCAGGCAGAGCCAGCATGGTTTTATAAAAGGGAAAACATGTTTGACAAATTTGCTGGAGTTCTTTGTGGATATAACAAGCAGGATGGATAAAGGGAAACCAGTAGATATTGTGTACTTGGATTTCCAGAAGGCATTCAATAAGATGCCACATAAAAAGGTTACTGCATAAGATAAGAGCTTATGGGGTTGGAGGTAATATATTATTTAAATGGAGAAAGATTGCAAAGTGCTGCAGTACAGCGGGACCTGGGGGCACTTGTGCATGAAACACAAAAGGATAGTATGCAGGTACAGCAAGTGATCAGGAAGGCCACTGGTATCTTGGCCTTTATTGCAAAGGGGATGGAGTATAAAAGCAGGGAAGTCTTACTACAGCTATATAAGATATTGGTGAGGCCACACCTGGAATACTGCGTGCAGTTTTGGTTTCCATATTTAAGAAAGGATACACTTGCTTTGGAGGCAGTTCAGAGAAAGTTCATTAGGTTGATTCCGGGGATGAGGGGGTTGACTTATGAGGAAAGGTTGAGTAGGTTGGGCCTCTACTCATTGTAATTCAGAAGAATGAGAGGTGATCTTATCCAGAGATGTATAAGATTATGAGGGGACTTGACAAAGCGGATGCAGAGAGGATGTTTCCACTGGTGGGGCACGATCTTAGAATAAGGGGCCAGCCATTTAAAACAGAGATGAAGAGAAATTTCTTCTCTCAGAGGGTTGTGAACCTGTGGAATTTGCTGCCTCAGAGAACTGTGGAAGCTGGGACATTGAATAAATTTAAGACAGAAATAGACGGTTTCTTAATCGATAAAGGGTTATGGGGAGCGGGCAGGGAAGTGGAGCTGAGTCTATGATCAGATCAGCCATGATCTTATTGAATGACGGAGCAGGCTCAAGGGGCCGTATGGCCTACTGTTCCTATTTCTTCTGTTCTTATGATCTTATTAGTATGGATAGAGGGATCAGTTCTGGGACCTCAACTATTTACAATCTATATTAATTACTTGGATGAAGGGACCGAGTGTAACGTAGCCAAATTTGCTGGTGATACAAAGATAGGTGGGAAAGCAAGTTGTGAGGAGGACCCAAAGAATCAGCAATGGGATATAGATAGGCTAAGTGAGTGATCAAAAATTTGGTAGATCACAGACAGACTTGCATATATATAGTGCCTTTCACAACCAGCAGATGTCTCAAAGCACTTTACAGCCAATGAAGTACTTTTGGAGTGTAGTCACTGCTGTAATGTGTGAAATGCGGCAGCCAATTTGCGCACAGCAAGCTCCCACAAACAACAACGTTTTAAAAGACCAGATAATCTGTTTTAGTGATGTTGATTGAGGGATAAGTATTGGCCAAGACACCGGGGAGAACACACCTGCTTTTCTTCGAAATCGTGCCATGGGATCTTTTATGTCCACCTGAGAGATGGAATATATTTTGGGAAAATGTGAGGTTATCCACTTGGGTCGGAAAAATAAAAAAGCAAATTATCATTTAAATGGGGAGAGATTACAAAATGCTGAGGTACAGATGGATCTGGGAGTCCTTGTACAAGAAACACATGCAGGTACAGCAAGTAATTAGGAAAGTAAATGGAATGTTGGCCTTTATTGCAAGGGGGATGGAGTATAAAAGTAGGGAAGTCTTGCTACAACTGTACAAGGCGTGGGTGAGACCACATCTGGAGTATTGCATACAGTTTTGGTCTCCTTATTTAAGGAGGGATATACTTGCATTGGAGGCAGTTCAGAGAAGGTTCCTGCGATGAAAGGGTTGACTTATGAAGAAAGGTTGAGCAGGTTGGGCCTATACTCATTGAAATTTAGAAGAATGAGAGGTGATCTTATTGAAATGTATAAGATTCTGACGGGGCTTGACAGGGGAGATGGACAGAGGATGTTTCCCCTCGTGGGGGCGTCTAGAACTAGGGGGCATAGTTTCAGAATAAGGGGTTGCCCATTTAAAATGGAAATGAGGAGGAATTTCTTCTCTGAGGGTCGTGAATCTTTGGAATTCTCTACCCCAGAGAGCGGTGGAGGCTGGGTCATTGAATATATTTAAGGTGGAGATAGACAGATTTTTGAATGATAAAGGAGTCTAGGGTTATGAGGAGTGAGTGGGGAAGTAGAGTTGAGGCCAAGATCAGATCAGTCATGATCTTATTGAATAAGAACATAAGAAATAAGAATATAAGAAATTGGAGCAGAAGTAGGCCATTTTGCCCCCTTAGCCTGCACCGCCATTCAGTAAGGTCATGGCTGATCTGTGGAGAAGCAAACTCGAGGGGCCAAATGGCCTACTAATGCTCCTATTTCTTATATTCTTATGAAACATTTTTTCTTCCAAGTCTATGTACTTTCAAAACTTCCTTCGGAATTAAAAATCATTTAAAAAATCATTAGTAAAGCTGTCGTTATTAGATTTAAATAAAACATTCTCATCAGGGAAAACAGTATTTTAGATGAAACTCCAAGGGGTAGAAATTGCCCCCCCACATCGTTTCGATGGTTTTTACCGCAGCTGCGGTTCAGGTCGCCTCTTGAGCGACATTTGGCTCTTTGTTTTTTTTTTTGTTTTGATCCAGAAGTCGCTCTGAATGGGGGCGGTGACTACACGAGATGGGCGGATACGGGGCGGTGGCAACACCTAAGGGACGGAAGTTGGGTGCGGAGCAGAGTCACCGCTGCGATGACGTCATCACGCCGCAGCGGCACCATGGCTCTCCCCTTCACTTAAAGGGGAGAGCCTCCACGATTATAAAACTTCGAGCCACTGGGCCACCAGGGAGGGTTTCAGCCGAGCTAGCGGTCTGGCACCCAAGACGGGATGCCAGGTTGTCTATTGGCGGTCCGGCCGAACCCGGCTGCATAATTGTCGGGCCGACATGGCAATCGTCCGACAAAGAAAAAACGGCAGCAGCAGTGCGCCCGCCCCTTTAAGGGAAGCCGCACCACCGCTGCAGAAGGCCACAGCCTCACTGGACCACCGGGGAAAAGCTTGTTTTGGCTCCGCCAGGCGGGCCAAAGATTTTCAGAGAGGAATGTCGCCGTCGGGTTAGATCGGCGGTACACACGATGATGATGCACTTAAGATGGATCGGCAGCAGCGGAGCGGTATGAGGGGTATTGGGGCACCACTGGGAAAACTCGGAAAGGCAATTGGGCTAGCAGCGGCCATTCCACCAAAAGTTGGCGGTTTGTGGAGAAATCTTCCTTTCTCCCGAGCGGACCCACTGAAATAGAGGATCGACACCCAATTGATGATAGACTCCAGACATAGGTTCGAAACGATCTTTATTCCGGCATATGCAGAGGAAGATCTGTCTTAGCAGCCTAAGACCAAAATCTCCAAAAACCCAAAGGGTTCACACCTTATTATACAGATTTCGGGTATGCTGGCCTACAACTAATCATTGAAGTGACAGTGATAGAAAACAGTGCCAGTGGCAGTGAGATGCTAAGAAAAGTTATCTAACTGCCACAGATAATACAAATGGGAGAATAGAGACAAATAGAGAAAAGGATTCAGTCAAAGCATTTGTTAACCCTTATCAGACTGCCTGCTGAGTGGTCTGTGATCTCTTTGCCCTCCATAGCATATGGAACCACTATCAGCCTCTTGGAATGTGTTTGTTTCTACAGGTTTGACCTTGCCCTGAACTTTTCAGCCTGTTCTGCATTCTTTAAAAGATCTTTATGTTCCCTCAAAATCTTGAATATCTAAAGTTTCATTTTAAGTTGTACGGCCATTTCCCATAATTTATAAGCAAGTTTTGCATACAATCTGTCAGTATTTTCCTCACCCTCCTACAGCGGCCACTCCACTCCACAGCATGGCCACCGATTTGCGGCAGCAACAGGCCTGATGGAAAGGGGCAATTTCAGCCCCCAATTGTTTTTAAACTTTTTTGCACTTTTTTCAAAAAGGTTTCCAACCCCAAGTTTTCCAGTACAGCAAAGATGTTTAACAACAAAATCACCTCAAATGTCTCAAAATTCCAATTCAAGTACTGCCAATTTTTTTTTTAATGTGAGAATCTCACGTACAGAACTAGAAACTCTCACATGATTTAAATTAACCAGAATTTCAATGTGGTCGCAATGTGAGTCGGGTTTTTATAATTTAATAGTTAATCTCAATAATTCGAATTTAATTCAGACGAATTGTATCAGCGCAACTAAACACAATACTGAACAGATAATTTAAAACAAAACAAAAAGAATAACACGCTTACAAAAACCCGATAAATTACGTCATATTTCTTGTTGTTCTTCAGAAGCCTTTCCAAATGACTAAAAATACTGAATATAACTGGAGAAAAATTAGTTTTCACATTTAAATAAAAATCATACATTCTGCAGAAAAGGCAAGAGGGCAGAGCTTCCCCTTAGCTTGTAACATTCAGATACCGTATATACTCGCGTATCCTACGATCTCACGTATCATGCGACCCATAAATTTTCGTCCCCAAAACATGATTTTATCATATATCTCATGTATCATGCGAGTCACTTTTTTGAGATACCAGATGCCACTAGGCTAGGCTTTCAAACAAGTTTAACAAGTACCCAACACGTAACAAGTACCCTAACACATAACAACGATCGAATACAGACCTTAACAACGAATCATGAAACATCGAGTGGATTCTGTTGTGAAAGCTGTTCGCGAATCGAACACCGATATAGCAATCATTCCAGCTGGCTTGACTAGCGTCGTTCAGCCACTTGACGTATCCATTAATAAGCCAACTTTCAATGACTGATGTACCATGACACCCGGGTCTCGTTGCATCTCCCCTTTTCCTAATCTGTCACCATTGAGATAATATTCTGCCTTTCTGTTTTTGCCGCAAATGTAACGCCCCTATTTAAAAAAGGAGGCAGACAGAAAGCAGGAAACTATACACCAGTTAGCCTAATATCTGTCATTGGGAAAATGCTGGAGTCCACTATTAAGGAAGCATTAGCCAGACATTTGGAAAAGCATAATTCAATCAAGCAGAATCAGCATTACTGCTTTCTCTTCATACCCCTTGATCCCTTTAGCCATTAGGGCCACACCTAACTCCCTTTTGAATATATCTAACGAACTGGCCTCAACAACTTTCTGTGGTAGAGAATTTCACAGGTTCACAATTCTCTGAGTGAAGAAGTTTCTCCTCATCTCAGTCCTAAATGGCTTACTCCTTATCCTAAGACTGTAACCCCTGGTTCTGGACTTCCCCCACATCGGGAACATTCTTCCTGCATCTAACCTGTCCAATCCCGTCAGAATTTTATATGTTTCTATGAGATCCCCTCTCATTTTTCTAAATTCCAGTGAATATAAGCCTAGTTGATCCAGTCTTTCTTCATATGTCAGTCCTGCCATCCTAGGAATCAGTCTGGTGAACCTTCGCTGCACTCCCTCAATTGCAAGAATATCCTTCCTCAGATTAGGAGACCAAAACTGTACACAATATTCAAGGTGTGACTTCACCAAGGCCCTGTACAACTGCAGTAAGACCTCCCTGTTCCTATACATAAATCTTCTCGCTATGAAGGCCAACATGCCATTTGCCTTCTTCACCGCCAGATGTACCTGCATGCCAACTTTCAATGACTGATGTACCATGACACCCGGGTCTCGTTGCATCTCCCCTTTTCCTAATCTGTCACCATTGAGATAATATTCTGCCTTTCTGTTTTTGCCACCAAAGTTTTTGCCGCAAATGTAACGCCCCTATTTAAAAAAGGAGGCAGACAGAAAGCAGGAAACTATACACCAGTTAGCCTAATATCTGTCATTGGGAAAATGCTGGAGTCCATTATTAAGGAAGCATTAGCCAGACATTTGGAAAAGCATAATTCAATCAAGCAGAATCAGCATGGTTTTATGAAAGGGAAATCATGTTTGACAAATTTGCTGGAGTTCTTTGAGGATGTAACGAGCAGGGTGGATAAGGGGGAACCAGTATATATAGTGTATTTGTATTTCCAGAAGGCATTTGATAAGGTGCCGCATAAAAGGTTACTGAACAAGATAAAAGTTCACGGGGGTTGGGGGTAATATATTAGCAAGGATAGAGGATAGGCTTGTTGGGGGAGAGAGGGAAGGCTTCTTTTCCCACGAGCGGGCCCACTGATATAGAGGGTCGACGCTCGCCCCAGCCCACGTAGCAATTCTCGAAGTTAGCAGACAGAGACGGATGGCAAAGTATAACGATCTTTATTACAAACGTCCGGGAACAACCCGCATCACAGCCGCCTGTGAGTGGGGATGCTCCCCGAACAGCACAATCATACAACTTTTATACATTTCAAAAACCCCTCTGTTCCCAGACAAGACCTCCCTAGATCTCTAATTGGACTACCTTATCAGCGCTACTCCAGATTGACAGGTCATGAGCTCTGACTGACAGGCTATGATTTCATGACCGTCTTAGACCGTTCCCAGAATGGTATCATTAGGTTGGGATTTGTTATACATTTCCTTTGGTGTCATGAAGTCTCTCTCTGGTCTCTTCTCACCGCCTTATCAGCGGTCTGTTTAGGTTCTCTCCTATTGACATTCCATGTTGGAATACTATCTGGTATCCCAACCCATAGCTGTACCTTCTGGAGCCTTGGAGCTGGAATGTACAAGGCGTGAGAAGAGATACAAGGCGTGAGAAGAGATACAAGGCGTGAGAAGAAAAGCCTTTACCTCCTTATGCAGGAACCAGCACTTTAACCCTTGTCCCGCTGGTACCCCTAATGCCAAATTTCTCTTACAGGGAGTCAGAATGAATGGGTCATTTTCCGGTTGGCAAACAGTAACTCGTGGGGTGCCGCAGGGATCAGTGCGGGGGCCTCAACTATTTACAATTTATATTAATGACTTGGATGAAGGGATCGAGTGTAATGTAGCCAAATTTGCTGATGATACAAAGATGGGTGAGAAAGTAAATTGTGAGGAAGACACAAAAAATCTGCAAAAGGATATATCAGGCTAAGTGAATGAGCAAAAATTTGGCAGATGGAGTACAATGTGGGACTTTGGCAGAAATAATAGAAAAGCAAATTATAATTTAAATGGAGAAAAATTGCAAAGTGCTGCAGTACAGAGAAACCTGGGTGTCCTTGTGCATGAAACACAAAAAGTTAGTATGCAGGTACAGCAAGTAGTCAGGAAGGCAAATGGAATGTTGGCCTTTATTGCAAGGGGGATGGAGTATAAAAGCAGAGAAGTCCTGCTACAATTGTACAGGGTATTGGTGAGGCCATACCTGGAGTACTGCGTACAGTTTTGGTCTCCATATTTAAGGAAGGATATACATGCTTTGGAGGCAGTTCAGAGAAGGTTCACTAGGTTGGTTCCGGAGATGAGGGGGTTGTCTTATGAGGAAAGGTTGAGTCGGTTGGGCATATACTCATTGGAGTTCAGTAGAATGAGAGGTGATCTTATCGAAACATATAAGATAATGAGGGTGCTCAACAAGGTGGATGCAGAGAGTATATTTATACTCATAGAGGAAACTAAAACTAGGGGGCATAGTCTTGGAATAAGGGGTCGCCCATTTAAAACTGAGATGAGGAGGAATTTCTTCTCTCAGAGGGTTGTAAATCTGTGGAATTCTCTGCCCCAGAGAGCTGTGGAAGCTGGATCATTGAATATATTTAAGGCGGAGAGAGTCAGATTTTTGAGCGATATCGGAATAAAGGGTTATGGGGAGTAGGCAGTGAAGTGGAGCTGAGTCCATGATCAGATCAGCCATGATCTTATTAAATGGTGGAGCAGGCTCGAGGGGTCAAGTGGCCTACTCCTGCTCCTATTTCATGTTCTTTTGTAAAACAATCTGTATTTTGTGCATTTCATAGCTGCCTAAATCATAGTCAAAATAAATCCGCGCCCGCGCCTTTAACTTAAAATGTAACTCAATTCTAGTCACACAATCTTACATTGAAATAAACATACTCTACTTATTCACACTTTCTTAAAACTTCCAACATCCAGAGTTCTTATACAATCATGTAAATACTGCATTATTCAAATCACAATTTTGTTTGCATAACTATATACATTTTGGACACCCCTGATTTCTATCAGTATTGATGTGTCAGGCTAGAATGTCTCTTCACAAATAATTTATTTATCATAATTAAATTTGGCACATCGAGGTATATTTATCAATAATGGCTCACATTGTGATTGAAGTAGATAATAAAGTTCTGCCTATTTTTTGAGTTTAATTAAATTAGATATGCTGTTTTCACCAGTAACATTTGTTTTGTTTTACAGCAGATTGATGGAGAAGCATTTCTTTTGCTGACACAGATGGACATAGTTAAGATCATGAGCATCAAATTAGGCCCAGCCCTGAAGATTTACAACTCCATTCTAATGTTTAAGAATTCTGAAGATAATTTGCAGTAGACATTGAGGTTTGGAAAAGGCAGCTGCTAAGTGATACTATTCTTTTCTGCCAACTACTAATAAAATGAGTCTCTAGTCATGATGAATGGCACATTAAACTGTATATCAATTTATCAGCAAGATTAGCAGGGTATACTGAGATATTCTGAGATATTGTTTTAAAGAAATTTCAGTTATTGATGCTTGTTAATAAAATATGGTGAAGTCATAGATGATGAAGATACATTTGGAAGTTGCACTTGTACATAGATTTCTCATGCAATTGAGATCAAATTACAATTTTACAACATGAAAAGTTAAAAATAGTGTTGAGCAAAAGTACTTGACTAACTGTGAGATGACATGTTTAAAGTATAAAATGGATCTGTGCACTTTAAAAGTGTTGTGTATTTGGATGTTACCTAAAACTTGGGGCATGGCGGGAGATAATCTGCAAATAGAGCACAATAAATTAATCACGTTAGAGTATATATTGAAATAAACTAAAATTGCATATAGGGTTTTCAATCACAACTATAAGCATACCTTTAAGCATATCATTGGATATGTTTAGGTCGTGAAATACTGTTGCAAATGTAGTTGATTGTTTATTCCATAATTTGTATTTTTAAGTCAGATTTTTTAATGAACATTTTACTGCTGCATATGATCATGTGACCAAGTACTTGGAAATGAGCTGCTAGCTGAGCAAATTGGTCCTCCCCATTGACTGAAGGTCAGCATCACACACAGCACCTCTTCTCTCTGGTATTGGCACTCCAACGCACATTGAACAATGGGTAGGCATGTTAGCAGAATATTGCAAAAGTTCTTGCATACTCTTCCACACTTACTCCCCACAATACAAACATAAGCCACTCTCTTCATCACACACACAAACATTTTTTAAGTTTACTTCAAAAATACTGTGGTGCAGTATGGTACAAACCAAAAATACATCAGAATGCTATTAAATGCATTATTTGTCCAATAAGCTGACCTGACAGGATAATGCAAGAATTAACTTTTCTTAATCATGCATTGTGCTGTCTGTGTGATAAATATAATTTCCAGTGGGACTTCAGCTTGTATCCTCCCTACATCTGCAATTCATATCTGTGGAAGAAAGCAATATTGCATAGACTCAGAATGAGTTTATACCATATTGAGTTCATAAATTATGAAACTCTGCTGTTCTCTAGTGTTCCATGGAGCTTTATTTCAGTTTTTCATAACCTATTCATGATGAATTCCTTGGGTTTTGAAAAGTTACCCCTGAAGGGACAACGTGCACGATTGCCATAAGTAATAGGTGCTCCAAATAGCTCTTAAGTTCAATAATAAATTAGCGATTTTTTTAGAAAGATAATTGTGTTTCGAAGTGATAGAAACATGCTACCGTGGCATGTTGCTTGCTTTTATCCAGTGGTTGCTTTATGATTTGTATTATCAAGTTGTAGGGTTTTGCTGTTTTGTATATTATGTTTTTAGTGTAATTAACAGTACATTGCAGTTGATATTGTGTTTGATATTTATGTTTGCACAAAATGTGATCATTCCAAAATGTTATACTTTACCTTAAAAAGGTTTACTCTGATGTATAAGGTATTTTATTATGTATTGTATCTATAATGGGTTATGGCATGTTTATTCTTAAAACAAATGGTTAATTATAAACTACAAAGTATCTTACAAAGATAGAACATTAATTTAAAAAAATAAATGTCTTATGGAGCAGGAATGCAATATGGTGCGTATAAAACTCTGGTATAATTTGATCAGGAATCAACTCTGCACAACCACTCCTTCAACTAGCCTCAGTTTTTGTGCGTTAATAGCTCATGATGTAGGACACAGCTAACATTGTTATTGTTGTTAGTTTAAATTTCCAGAAGTATGTAGGACTTTGAGAGAGCTGAGGTATGAGAAGAAGCTTAATGGATAGGTTTGATTTTGTATATTTTCAAAATACAGCACAAGGAATGAAAAAGAATAGACCAGTTTAAACAGTAGCATCTATTTTTGTGGAAAACCCATTTTAAGATTTTCATTTAAAAAAAAATCAAAAATGGATGTGATTCTGAAAAAAGTTTTGTAAGTTAGATTTTCTTCCTTCACATCATCGAGAACAGAAAGTTATTTCTCTGACTCAGAATCTGTGCCTTGACATTTGCTGTGGAATTTGGCAACTAAAGAAACAATTTATAAAAATCAGCAAAATTTGAAAGAATTCTTACTTTTTAGATACATAAGGAAATGTAATGGATATAAAATATAGAAAACATAGATCTGGCTACTTAAACATCAATCAGTAAATACCATTTACCAAAATTATCAATCAGGCATCACTGGAGTTTACACCAAGTGAGTTTTTTTTTATAGTGACAGAGCACATCTTTTATAAAGTTTATATGATATACAGTAACTGATGTAACAACCTGAGGATACTTCTTCTTTAACATCACCAGCGACTATATATTACCCGTCAGTATCGGTGCTGACAATGAAGGCTTCAACAAAAAACCTCAAATGCTTCAACTTGTGTAGTTAGGAAGAGATGGTAAAATGGCACTGAATGCTTTTTATACTGTGACTGAGTAAAATTGTTATTATTAATAAATCACTTTTTTCCCATTCAGTGAACACAGAGCCATAAACTTTAATACATTGTACTACTAAGTCCAAAACTCCTTAGTTCATGGAAAGAGTTTGTTATATTTGTTAGACTGTGTTTGTTATTTACGTATTTAAATGTTGAAATTCATTATTAAAAAAGTTAACTGTTATGCAGGGAATGTTTAGAAATGATTTCTCTTATTCTGGCGCATGCTGTATTTTACCTTCATTTGAATACTTTTTTTTAACTGTGATGTTTATCAAAAGTGAGCTTGCAAGTTTTTTAAATAAAGTCCGAAGTTCAGACTTCCTACTATGCTCTGATCTCCTTTCCATGATGTGCTAGTTTTAACTGATCATTTAAAACACAAAGATAGCTCATGTATAGCATGTCCAACTTCACAGTTTATGTATCTGTGCTAACAAGATTTTAGCCATGAAATTTCAGGAGTTTTCCAGTCTTCCACTGTAACTTCGAGGGGAAACCAGTGGAATCTCCAAAGAAATGACATAAATAGCCGTTGATACCATTTCTCTTGGGGTTCTACTGAGAGACCAAGAGAACCCCTGCTGAATTTCAGAGTCTTTATTTATTTTATTCCCGCCTCTCTTCTGAAGGTGCTCATTCATGCTGGAGCACCAGCCACCCTCTAATACCTCACCCAAGTGCCCATACTTCATGTCGTATCCGAGACAGTGAATTTCAGCATGTTATTTTACCAGGAAGGGTATCACAGACGGGTCTGATCCTGTCCTCGTCCAATATCCACTTTTCCAGCAGGAGTCAATGAGGAGCAATCAGAAGAGGTCACCCTGGTTGATTTCCTAACTCTATTTAAAGTCACCGAGGTCAATTATAATGTCCCTATTGCTGGTCCAGTTGCAATCAGCTAACTCAGCACAGTACTGGAACCTTCTAGTTTGTATATCTCATTTCCCGCAGTTGGTAGATCACTAAATGTACATGTGTGCGGCTGCACGTTGCTCCCTCTGGTGGCCGCGGCCTCCCATTACAGGGAGCAATGTGCGGCAGCCCGGCCCAGAAATCGGCATGGTCCCGGCCTGCAAGACCATCAGCAGACCGGGACCATTAGAGGGAACAACGTACGGCGGTCCAGCCACTGCAGTGAGCAGTGTGTGCTGCTGCAGGAGGGCGACGGCTGTGAACAGGGCGACTGCATTTGACGTCGCCCAAATCCAGGTCGCTGATTGGAGTGCGGTCAGGTACAACTGGAGCGGCGATGTCGGGGCAAAGAAGCGGCGATGTTGGGGCGAAGGAGCGGCGAGAGATCGTAGAGGGACGTGATCAGGGCCCGGGAGAGCATGAGATCGGGGCCCAGAAGAGACGTGGGCCCAGGGGCAGCACGGGCCAGCCCACACTAGGTCCGTGCAGCAGAGCTGGTCTCCAGTCGTCTTGGTTAATCCTTGCCACTGGACCAAGATCTAGCTCTGTCAAGCCCGTGTGGTGGCTGGTGTGTAACGGCCACCTCACATTAAAAAAAAATCCACACACAAGCATCTTCCACCCTTCAAGATATAGTTCGGGACCTGGAATATTCGGTTCTTCATTGAAACACCTGTGAACTCATCCTCGATATGAGGGACCACCTATGATGATGATGAGATCACTAATCAACTGAGTCATGTTGTTTAAACTTCAGGAGTGTGATGAGGCAGGAGGTCCACCTGTCCTCCCCACGAAATACCCAAGGCCACTTGCTGCTCCATTGGTAATTATACAGGCTGATGGGCCAAAGGTTTTTCGGGACCAAACATGCGCTGCTGCTACTCCCTCATTTTCAGGGCCCCAAGTAAAACAGCTAGGATTGATCACCATTTGAATACGGCATTATAAGCCTCACATATAGTCATGTACAGCAAGTGCATCTACTTCATCAAGGTATACTTACCGCTGCTCATACAGATGGCATAACTGATGGGGTTTCTGGGGGAGTCGAGAATCCTGCCAGATATTCCCCAGAAGTGAAGTCGGGATAGAAGGGGCGCAATCGAAAGAATCACCTTCCCCCAACCGAGGGACCAAGTAAAGGATGGATAGCCAGTGGAACTTGGTTCAGCCTCAATTTTTATCCTCGCTTCAGCAAGTCCATTAGATTTTTGCTCCATTATTCATCTGAATTACTCAGCAAAAATGTCAATTGAAATCTAGGCCATCCACTAACAATATTAATAGGGAGATGCTACTGAACTAAATCGATGTGTAGCAATACAGTCAGAGCAGTAGATACAAAAGACTAGCTCAAGAAATTAATGTGCAAATTTCTACCTGGGAACAATCTAATAATTTATATTCAATAGTCTTTAAAATAAAAAGACCATTTGTTAGGTATTATGAAATTTATTAGTGACAAATTAAAAAAAGAATCTGAAAATGTAAAAAATAAATTGGGTACTGTTCTGAAATTCCAAATGGCCAATTGACTATTCTATTTGGTATCTCAATAAACTTTGTCTATTTCGTAGAATATGTAAGAATCTTGACTTTTTATTTCATCATTCCAACAATTGGTAGCAAACAGTTTAATGTTGTGCCTGTAGGGAAGGGAAGGGAGGGGAGGAATTTAAAGTTCAGCCTACTTGAATTATTCTGTGTTCAAAATTATAAACAATTTGAACTTTCTGCTTTCTATAAGGAACTTTCCAGGCTCCTCCATCACCATCCCTGGTTAT
Source organism: Pristiophorus japonicus (assembly GCF_044704955.1). NCBI lineage: Eukaryota > Metazoa > Chordata > Chondrichthyes > Pristiophoridae > Pristiophorus > Pristiophorus japonicus. The sequence goes on from NC_091977.1 coordinate 373,425,851, forward strand.
GTCCTGTCTCACTGGCAGGACAGACCCACTAGTGGCCTTGGGAGACCTCAACATTGACTTCCGACCCCATAAAATCTCATGGCATCAGGTCAAACATGGGAAAGGAAAATTCCTGCTGATTACCACCTACCGCCCTCCCTCAGCTAATAAATCAGTACTGCTCAAATGTTCAACACCACTCAGATGAAGCACCGAGGATGGCAAAGGCACAGAATGTACTTGGGGTGGGGGACTTCAATGTCCATCACCTAGAGTGACTCAGTAGCACCACTACTCAAGGAGCTGGCCGAGCCCTGAAGGACATAGCTGCCAGACTTGGCTTGCGGCAGGTGGTGAGAGAACTACCGCGAGGGAAAAACCTATTTGACCTAATCCTTACTATGCTACCCATCGCAGATGCATCTGTCCATGGCAGTATTAGTAACAGTGACCACCGCACAGTCCTTGTGGAGACGAAGTCCCGTCTTCACACCCTCCATCATGTTGTGTGGCACTACCACTGTGCTAAATGGGATAGATTCAGAACAGATCTAGCAGCTCAAAACTGGGCATCTATGAGGTGCTAGGGGTCATCAGCAGCAGAAGAATTGTATTCCATCACAATCTAACCTCATGGCCTGACATATCCCTCACTCTACCATTATCATCATGCCAGATGACCAACCCTGGTTCAATGAGGAATGCAGAAGAGCATGCCAGAAGCAGCACCAGGCATACCTAAAAATGTGGGAACAACTTGGTGAAGCTGTAACCCAAAACTACATGCATGTTAAACAACAGAAGCAGCATGCTGTAGATGGAGTTCAGCGATCCCACAAACAGAACAGATCAAAGCTCTGCAGTCCTGCCTCTTCCAATCATGAATGGTGGTGGACAATTAAACAACTAATGGAAGGAGGCTCCATGAATATCCCCATCCTCAATGATGGACGAGCCCAGCATGTGAATGCAAAAGACAAGGCTGCAGCATTCGCAACCATATTCAGCCAAACGTGCCGAGTGGATGATCCATCTCGACATCTTCCTGAGGTCCCCACCATCACAGAAGCCAGACTTCAACCAATTCGACTTCAACCAATGATATCAAGAAACGGCTGAGTGCACTGGATATCACAAAGGCTATGGGCCCCAACAACATCCCGGCTGTAGTGCTGAAGACTTCTGTTCCAGAACTAGCCGCACCTGTAGCCAAGCAGTTCCAGTACAGTTAAAACGCCGACAAAGTGGAAAATTACCCAGGTATACCCTGTCCACAAAAAGGTAGAACAAATCCAATCCAGTCAATTACCGCCCCATCAGCCTAATCTTAATCATCAGCAAAGTGATGGAAGGTGTCGTCAACAGTGCTATCAAGCAGCACTTACTCAGCAATAATCTGCTCACTACTGCTTACTTTGGGTTTCGCCAGGACAACTCTACTCCAGACTTCATTATAGCCTTAGTCCAAACATGGACAAAAGAGCTAAATTCCAGACGTGAGGTGAGAATGACTGCCCTTGAAATTATGGCAGCATTTGACTGAGTGTGGCATCAAGGAGCCAATGGGAAGTAAATGAGAATCAGGGGGAAAACTCTCCACTGGCTGGAGTCATACCGAGCACAAAGGAAAATGGATGTGGTTTTCGGAGGTCAATCATCTCAGCCCCAGGACATTGCTGCAGGAGTTACTCAGGGCAGTATCCTCGGCCCAACCATCTTTAGCTGTTTCATCAATGATCTTCCCTCAATCATAATGTCTGATGTTCGCTGATTGCACTGTTCCATTTACAACTCTTCAGATAATGAAGCGGTCCATGCCCGCATGCAGCAAGACCTGGACAACATTCAGGCTTAGGCTAAGAAAGCTGTAGGTTGCAGAAAGATATCAATGGTGTAAGGTTACTAATTTTCAGAAAAGCACAGAAGGAGACTATGAACTAAAAATTGATTAATCCAAGCTTTTGGAATTTAATACAAGCTTTTGGAATTAAGCTGGACAAATAAGGACATTCTGTGGTCAGGAACCAAAACTAACTTCATGCATAACAACAATAGAGTTGTTACATGAGGCCCTGAACTTAATTGATCAGGCTGGGGAAAAACAAGCTCGCTGGAGACGCCAATCTGTAAAAAGACCGGACAACAAAGGAACCACACCAGGTGCATATTTTTTTGGGACAAGGTGTCAAGATGAGAAATCAACTTGAGCCTTGCAGACTCAGTGTGCAAATGGGAAAACAGATGAGTCCATTATTGTAGTCAATCAATCAAGGGGACCACAAAACAATGTATCGATGCAAACACTTTATCAGAACCCGCAGTGGCGTGAGATCAGTCAAAATTGGATATAAATATGCGAGCTAGAAACAGCTCAGGAGACCACGAGTCGACCAGTTCCATCAGTTGGACTAGAAGCAGCTCAGCAGAAGACAGAAGGAGGACAGGAACAGACGGAAGAAGAAGCACACAGAAGAAGTAGAAGGACACGTGTACAGATGGACACAGGTCAAAAGAACGAACAGATGAATGGACAGAAGGACATGTAGTAGGGAACGTACTCGAAAGGAACAGCACTGCATAGAACGGCCAGAAAAACCACCAACTGATCACAGAACCAATGACCACGAACCTACAATAGCTACAGCCAGGAAGGGTGATTGTATGTTTTCAGTCGATTTCTCTCAGAAGTCTAGTCCTGTAGCTTTAGTCGGTTTTTGCGCGTAATAAAACTGACACTGGGTTAAGCCTAAATTTTGTGCTACGTGTTGTCCTTTCCCACTATAAGTTCCTAGGTCTAAGAATCAGGGTAGAGTGAAAAACAAACACCCTACAATGGACTGGTCAGGTGGGCAGAAAAGTGGCAAATGGAATTCAATCCGGAGAAGTGTGAGGTAATGAATTTGGGGAGGGCTAACAAGGGAAGGGAATACACAATAAATGGTAGGATACTGAGAAGTGTAGAGGAATAGAGGGACCTTGGAGTGCATGTCCACAGATCCCTGAATGGAGCAGGATAGGTAGATGAGGTGGTTAAGAAGGCATAGAGGAATATAAGAGCAGGGAGGTTATGTTTGAACTGTATACAACACTAGTTAGGCCACAGCTAGAGTCTTGTGTACAGTTCTGGTCACCACATTACAGGAAAATTGTGATTACACTAGAAAGGGTACAGAGGAGATTACGAAGATGATGCCAGGACTGGAGAATTTTAGCGATGAAGAAAGATTGGATAGTTGTTTCCTTTGGAACAAAGGAGGCTGAGGGGAGACTTGATTCAGGTGTATAAAATTATGAGGAGCCTGGATAGAGTGGATAGGAAGGACCTATTTCCCCTAGCAGAGAGGTCAGTAACCAGGGGGCTTAGATTAAAGTAATTGATGAAAGGAATAGAGAGGAGTTGAGGAGAACTTCTTTCACCCAAAGGGTGATGGGGGTCTGGAACTCACTGTCTAAAGGATGGTAGAGGCAGAAACCCTCATCACATTTTTAAAAGTATTTGGACATGCACTTGAAGTGCCATAACCTACAGGGCTATGGACCAAGAGCTAGAAAGTGGGGTTAGGCTGGATAGCTCTTTTTTGCCTGGCACAGATACGGTGGGCCGAATGGCCTCCTTCTGTGCTGTAAATTTCTATGATTCTATCCATCTCCGCTTGACATTCAACAGCATTACCATTGTTGAATCTCCCACCATCAACATTCTGAGGGTCAAGAAACTTAACTGGAACAGCTACATAAATACTGTGGCTACAAGAGCAGGTCAGATGCAGGATATTCTGCGGCGAGTGGCTCATCTCCTGACATCCCAAAGCCTTTCCAGCATCTACAAGGCACAAGTCAAGAGCGTGATGGAATACTCTCCACTTTCCTGTAGACTGCAAAAGCTTCTATAAATATGTGAAGAGAAAAAGATTAGTGAAGACAAATGTAGGTCCCTTGCAGTCAGATTCAGGTGAATTTATAATGGGGAACAAAGAAACGGCAGACCAATTGAACAAATACTTCGGTTCTGTCTTCACAAAGGAAGATACAAATAACCTTCCGAATGTACTAGGGGGCAGTGGGTCTAGTGAAAAGGAGGAACTGAAGGATATCCTTATTAGGCAGGAAATTGTGTTAGGGAAATTGATGGGATTGAAGGCCGATAAATCCCCGGGGCCTGATAGTCTGCATCCCAGAGTACTTAAGGAAGTGGCCCTAGAAATAGTGGATGCATTGGTGATCATTTTCCAACAGTCTATCGACTCTGGATCAGTTCCTATGGACTGGAGGGTAGCTAATGTAACACTACTTTTTAAAAAAGGAGGGAGAGAGAAAGTGGGTAATTATAGACTGGTTAGCCTGACATCAGTAGTGGGGAAAATGTTGTAATCAATCATTAAGGATGAAATAGCAGCGCATTTGGAAAGCAGTGACAGGATCGGACCAAGTCAGCATGGATTTATTAAAGGGAAATCATGCTTGACGAATCTTCTGGAATTTTTTGAGGATGTAACTAGCAGAGTGGACAAGGGAGAACCAGTGGATGTGGTGTATTTGGACTTTCAGAAGGCTTTTGACAAGGTCCCGCACAAGAGATTGGTGTGCAAAATCAAAGCACATGGTATTGGGGGTAATGTACTGACGTGGATAGAGAACTGGTTGGCAGATAGGAAGCAGAGAGTCAGGATAAATGGGTCCTTTTCAGAATGGCAGGCAGTGACTAGTGGGGTGCCACAGGGCTCAGTGCTGGGACCCCAGCTCTTTACAATATACATTAACAATTTAGATGAGGGCATTGAGTGTAATATCTCCAAGTTTGCGGATGACACTAAACTGGGCGGCAGTGTGAGCTGTGAGGAGGACGCTAAGAGGCTTCAAGGTGACTTGGACAGGTTAGATGAGTGGGCAAATGCATGGCAGATGCAGTACAATGTGGATAAATGTGAGGTTATCCATTTTGGGGGCAAAAACACGAAGGCAGAATATTATCTGAATGGCGGAAGATTAGGAAAAGGGGACGTGCAACGAGACCTGGGTGTCATGGTTCATCAGTCACTGAACGTGGGCATGCAGGTGCAGCAGGCGGTGAAGAAGGCAAATGGTATGTTGACCTTCATAGCTAGGGGATTTGAGTATAGGAGCAGGGAGGTCTTACTGCAGTTGTACAGGGCCTTAGTGAGGCCTCACCTGGAATACTGTGTTCAGTTTTGGTTTCCTAATCTGAGGAAGGACGTTCTTGCTATTGAGGGAGTGCAGCGAAGGTTCACCATACTGATTCCAGGGATGGCTGGACTATCATATGAGGAGAGACTGGATCAACTGGGCCTTTATTCACTGGAGTTTAGAAGGATGAAAGGGGATCTCATAGAAATGTATAAGATTCTGAGGGGACTGGACAGGTTAGATGCGGGAAGAATGTTTCCGATGTTGGGCAAGTCCAGACATAGTCTTAGGATAAGAGGTAGGCCATTGAAGACTGAGATGAGGAGAAACTTCTTCACTCAGAGAGTTGTTAACCTATGGAATTCCCTGCCACAGAGAGTTGTTGATGCCAGTTCATTGGATATATTCAAGAGGGAGATAGTTATGGCCTTTACGGCTAAGGGGATCAAGGGGTACGGAGAGAAAGCAGGAAAGGGGTACTGAAGGAATGATCAGCCATGATCTTATTGAATGGCGGTGCAGGCTCGAAGAGCCGAATGGCCTACTCCTGCACCTATTTTCTATGTTTCTATGAATGCAGCTACAACAACACTCAAGAGGTTTCAACACCAGGTCAAAGCAGCCCACTTGATTGGCACCCCATCCACCACCTTAAACATTCACTCCCTCCACCATCGGTGCATCATGGCTGCAGTGTGTACCAGCTACAAGATGCACTGTGGTAACTCGCCAAGACTTCAACAGCACCTCCAAACCCAGTAACCTTTACCACCTAGAAGGACAAGGGCAGCAGGTGCATGGGAACACCACCTCCCCCAAGTTCCCCTCCAAGTCACACAGCATCCTGACTTGGAAATATATTGCCATTCCTTCATCGTTGTTGGGTCAAAAATCTGGAACTGCACTGTGAGAGTACCTTCACCACACAGACTGTAGCGGTTCAAGAAGGTCTCTCACCACTACCTTCTCAAGGGCAATTAGGGATGGGCAATAAATGCTGGCCTTGCCAGCAAAGCTCACATCCCGTGAATGAATAATTAAAAAAATAACCTTCCTCCCATACAGTAATGATCCCGGGGATGAAAATATGACAGGGATCAGGTGGGCATCTCCAGGACAGCAGAAGTGCCATCAGGCTGCAGTTTATAAACGTAAACGCACCTTAAATATTGATTATGCAATTCTATTCGTTAGTGGCATAATACATTGCACGTCTTTGCTCTGTGCCACAGAATAGTGGGCAGACTGTCAAGGATTACTCAATACTCACTTTGGATCAACAATCCAACGGGTGAGTCTGCAATCCAGCGGACAGAAAACCAGGGGTTACGGGCCTGTTGGTACCCAAGACGCACTTCCTGCAAGCACCACTCCCCATTTGCAGTACCCGACATTAGAATTATCCTTCTGAACTATTTTGCTTCAGCACTTAACACAGCTCAATATATTTAGATGGCAAACGGAATTGCGATCTGAGTCACTCTTGCTTAATAATAAATCTCACTACTGATTTCCCAGTGTTGACAGCCCAGATGACTGGTTTGTGTGTGGATTTTAGCTGTGCTGTTAAGGAAAAGCACTGAACTAGCTACTTCTCCACAGGAACTGAAGCAGAGGATTATTCACACAACCCCATTTACAGAGGCCGTAGAGCAGGTTCTGTGCCTACTCGTGACAGGGAGATTTGCAGGGAACAAAATTTATAAAATAAATTATAAAAACTGTTGCTTTATAAAAACTGTCTACATTTTCTCATTATTTGCGAGAAACCATATCTCCATGATCTCCTTGCTCTAGCCCCCCAGCATTTATCTATCTTTTTCACCATATTCTCACTACATCCGTGCACTCTGTAAGCTCAAGAATAGAGAGACATAGATAGATCTTTTAACTGCTATTATACTACCATTTTACATTCATTTAAAATGTATTTTTACATTAACGATGTAGGAATAACAGTCAAAAATGAATACAATGTAAAGCTCCCTCCAATCTGCCCCAACAGATTGGCCCCAAAATCAAAGCATCAACGCCTACTGCACAAGTGTGTTTCCTATATCCTTATGAGTTCTGTGAGTTATTTCACGGTCACCACAGGATTTCTAATTGGAACACAACCCATAGCTTCAAACTCGAATGTTCTGAAATTATACTGAGGGGATATTAGCATGTGAGCGACAGTTGGCTCATTTGCCATAAATTTCTCTCTCTTGTGAAAGTTCCAGTAAAATAGTAAAGAGAAAAATTGAAGACAAACTCATCCAAGGCGATTTTCTAAATGTGTGCCCCCTCACTGCTGGAATCACACATGTTGGTCAATCATAAGCATGCTTCCCACAATGTTTCATCCATAAATTGTAATGGATAGAAAATTGTGGGGAATGCGTGTAATTTCCCATTATGTACTCCCAGTGGATTAGGTTGCGTACGGGAGTGCAATTTTATAAAATCAGCTCTATGGAACATTTATTATCCAACAGTATAATTTCAATGCCCAAGATTCTCTCCAAATCTCAGAAATCTCTAACATCCAAGCAATCGTCACCATATTAGTGTAACGCTATTGGTGGAGTCTCTGAGAATAAAACCATGAATACATGTTTTAAAATTGCACTCTGGCACACAGCCGGGAGTACATAATGGACCTGAAATTGCAGTCGGAGGCTTCCAGCGGCCAAATGACTCCGATCCGCAAGAAATCAAAAGAAGATTCCCACTTGGCTGCTCTCAGTTGAAGGGGGCAGTAGTGATGAAATAACTGGCCTCAGCATCCCTGGGCTAGGGCAGAGAAAGTTCAACCAGAGTTCCGACTCTAGATTACTTCCCAGTAACTCTTGTTGGAAAGTGAACATGTATGGATTCTGAGCGAGGATAGATTGGGCTAGACTTTGATGGTACCAAAGTTGAATAGCCCGTCAACACAGACTGTTTAGGCTCACATAAAAAATGGGTACTTGGGTGAAGAGGGTTGCCGGCACCATGGAACTATATTCCAGGAAATGCTAGTGCTTTCAGAGGAGGAAGAAAACTAACAAAGAAAAACACTCCACTAAGCCCTAACCATGTTGCAATGGGAAAGTACCTATTCTATCCTCAATGCTTTCCTTCAGGGAGAAAGCAAACTGGGAAAAAACCTTTTCATTTTTCCACTGAGCCATCAAGGGAACTCGTCCACTTGTTTAGCAGTGTGGTGAGGGAGCACCATCTCTCAGTCCAAGGGCAACGGAATAGTTTGATTTTCTTTTGACCAAGTTAACATTTATGAATTTGTAGGGCTGTTTTTTTATTCTACATGTTTAATTCAATGTCATGGCCTTTACATGATCGGAAAAGACAAATTTCAGAGATTATTGGGCAAACAGGTGGCAGATCAAATTAAATGTCGAGAAATGCAAAGTGCTTCACATGGGGACAAAAAAATCCAGGAAGGGACTATTACTTAAATGTCTCTAAGATTGAGACCATCCGCTTGGCTGCCTTTGCCTCTTCCCTTCCTTCCCCTAACCCACTGGGCCAAACTTCCTCTAAGGAAGTCCTTTGCCCTAACCCTGACTTTACATCTTTCTCCAATCTCCTCTCATGACCTTACCGAGCTCATCCTGTCCATGAGACCCACTTCCGGCTCCCTTGACCCTATTCCAAACAAACTGCTGACTACCTAACTTCCTTTTCTGGCTCCCATGTTAGCTGACATTGTTAATGGTTCGCTCTCCTCAGCTACTGTCCCTCTCTCCCTCAAATCTGCCGTCATCGATCCTCTCCTCAAAAAAACGCCCCTCGATCCCTCTGTCCTTTCAAACTACAGCTCCATCACCATCCTCCCTTTCCTCTCCAAAGTCCTTGAACGTGTTGTCGCCTCCCAAATCCGTGCCCATCTTTCCCGCAATTCCATGTTTGAATCCCTCCAATCCAGTTTCTGTGCATCCACAGTACCGAAATGGCACTCATCAAAGTCACAAATGACATCCTTTGTGACTGTGACAAAGGCAAACTATCCCTCCTCATCCTTCTTGAATTGACTGCATCCTTTGACACAGTTGACCACTCTATCCTTCTCCAACACCTCTCCACTGTCATCCAGCTGGATGGGACTGCGCTTACATGGTTCATAGAAACATAGAAAATAGGTGCAGGAGTAGGCTATTCGGCACTTCGAGCCTGCACCGCCATTCAATAAGATCATTGCTGATCATTCCTTCAGTACCCCTTTCCTGCTTTTCTCCATACCCCTTGATCCCCTTAACTGTAAGGGCCATATCTAACTCCCTCTTGAATATATCCAATGAACTGGCATCAACAACTCTCTGCGGCAGGGAATTGTACAGGTTAACAACTCTCTGAGTGAAGAAGTTTCTCCTCATCTCAGTCCTAAACGGCCTGCCCCTTATCCTAAGACTATGTCCCCTGGTTCTGGACTTACCCAACATCGGGAATATTCTTCCCGCATCTAGCCTGTCTAGTCCAGTCAGAATCTTATCTATCCTTATCTATCTAATCGTAGCCAGAGAATCACCTGCAACGTCTTCTCTTCCCATCCCGCATTGTTACCTCTGGTGTCCCCCAAGGATCTATGCTTGGCCCCCTCCCATTTCTCATCTACATGTTGTCCCTAGGCGACATCATCCAGAAACACAGCGTCAGTTTCCACATGATGTGATTGGGATTACGGAGACGTGGCTCCAGGATGATCAGGGCTGGGAACTCAACATCCAGGGGTATTCAACATTCAGGAAGGATAGAATAAAAGGAAAAGGAGGTGGGGTAGCATTGCTGGTTAAGGAGGAGATTAAGGCAATAGTTAGGAAGGACATTAGCTTGGATGATGTGGAATCTATATGGGTAGAGCTACAGAACACCAAAGGGCAAAAAACGTTAGTGGGAGTTGTGTACAGACCTCCAAACAGTAGTAGTGATGTTCGGGAGGGCATCAAACAGGAAATTAGGGGTGCATGCAATAAAGGTGCAGCAGTTATAATGGGTGACTTTAATATGCACATAGATTGGGCTAACCAAACTGGAAGCAATACGGTGGAGGAGGATTTCCTGGAGTGCATAAGGGATGGTTTTTTAGACCAATATGTCGAGGAACCAACTAGGGGGGAGGCCATCTTAGACTGGGTGTTATGTAATGAGAGAGGATTAATTAGCAATCTCGTTGTGCGCGGCCCCTTGGGGAAGAGTGACCATAATATGGTGGAATTCTGCATTAGGATGGAGAATGAAACAGTTAATTCAGAGACCATGGTCCAGAACTTAAAGAAGGCTAACTTTGAAGGTATGAGGCGTGAATTGGCTGGGATGGATTGGCGAATGATACTTAAGGGGTTGACTGTGGATGGGCAATGGCAGACATTTAGCGACCGCATGGATGAACTACAACAATTGTACATTCCTGTCTGGCATAAAAATAAAAAAGGGAAGGTGGCTCAACCGTGGCTATCAAGGGAAATCAGGGATAGTATTAAAGCCAAGGAAGTGGCATACAAATTGGCCAGAAATAGCAGTGAACCTAGGGACTGGGAGAAATTTAGAACTCAGCAGAGGAGGACAAAGGGATTGATTAGGGCAGGGAAAATGGAGTATGAGAAGAAGCTTGCAGGGAACATTAAGACGGATTGCAAAACTTTCTATAGATATGTAAAGAGAAAAAGGTTAGTAAAGACAAACGTAGGTCCCCTGCAGTCAGAATCAGGGGAAGTCATAACGGGGAACAAAGAAATGGCGGACCAATTCAACAAGTACTTTGGTTCGGTATTCACGAAGGAGGACACAAACAACCTTCCGGTTATAAAAGGGATCGGGGGGTCTAGTAAGGAGGAGGAACTGAGGGAAATCCTTATTAGCCGGGAAATTGTGTTGGGGAAATTGATGGGATTGAAGGCCGATAAATCCCCAGGGCCTGATGGACTGCATCCCAGAGTACTTAAGGAGGTGGCCTTGGAAATAGTGGATGCATTGACAGTCATTTTCCAACATTCCATAGACTCTGGATCAGTTCCTATGGAGTGGAGGGTAGCCAATGTAACCCCACTTTTTAAAAAAGGAGGGAGAGAGAAAACAGGGAATTATAGACCGGTCAGCCTGACATTGGTAGTGGGTAAAATGATGGAATCAATTATTAAGGATGTCATGGCAGTGCATTTGGAAAGAGGTGACATGATAGGTCCAAGTCAGCATGGATTTGTGAAAGGGAAATCATGCTTGACAAATCTTCTGGAATTTTTTGAGGATGTTTCCAGTAGAGTGGACAAGGGAGAACCAGTTGATGTGGTATATTTGGACTTTCAGAAGGCGTTCGACAAGGTCCCACACAAGAGATTGATGTGCAAAGTTAGAGCACATGGGATTGGGGGTAGTGTGCTGACATGGATTGAGAACTGGTTGTCAGACAGGAAGCAAAGAGTAGGAGTAAATGGGTACTTTTCAGAATGGCAGGCAGTGACTAGTGGGGTACCGCAAGGTTCTGTGCTGGGGCCCCAGCTGTTTACACTGTACATTAATGATTTAGATGAGGGGATTAAATGTAGTATCTCCAAATTTGCGGATGACACTAAGTTGGGTGGCAGTGTGAGCTGCGAGGAGGATGCTGTGAGGCTGCAGAGCGACTTGGATAGGTTATGTGAGTGGGCAAATGCATGGCAGATGAAGTATAATGTGGATAAATGTGAGGTTATCCACTTTGGTGGTAAAAACAGAGAGACAGACTATTATCTGAATGGTGACAGATTAGGAAAAGGGGAGGTGCAAAGAGACCTGGGTGTCGTGGTACATCAGTCATTGAAGGTTGGCATGCAGGTGCAGCAGGCGGTTAAGAAAGCAAATGGCATGTTGGCCTTCATAGCAAGGGGATTTGAGTACAGGGGCAGGGAGGTGTTGCTACAGTTGTACAGGGCATTGGTGAGACCACACCTGGAGTATTGTGTACAGTTTTGGTCTCCTAACCTGAGGAAGGACATTCTGGCTATTGAGGGAGTGCAGCGAAGGTTCACCAGACTGATTCCCGGGATGGCGGGACTGACCTATCAAGAAAGACTGGATCAACTGGGCTTGTATTCACTGGAGTTCAGAAGAATGAGAGGGGACCTCATAGAAACATTTAAAATTCTGACGGGGTTAGACAGGTTAGATGCAGGAAGAATGTTCCCAATGTTGGGGAAGTCCAGAACCAGGGGTCACAGTGTAAGGATAAGGGGTAAGCCATTTAGGACCGAGATGCGGAGGAACTTCTTCACCCAGAGAATGGTGAACCTGTGGAATTCTCTACCACAGAAAGTTGTTGAGGCCAATTCACTAAATATATTCAAAAAGGAGTTAGATGAGGTCCTTACTACTAGGGGGATCAAGGGGTATGGCGAGAAAGCAGGAATGGGGTACTGAAGTTGAATGTTCAGCCATGAACTCATTGAATGGCGGTGCAGGCTAGAAGGGCCGAATGGCCTACTCCTGCACCTATTTTCTATGTTTCTATGTTTCTACGCTGATGACACCCAGCAATATCTCGACCCCTCCACGGTCTCTAAATTGTCAGACTGCTCGTCCAACATCCAGTTCTGGATGAGCAAATATTTTCTCTAATTGAATATTGGGCAGACCGAAGCCATTGTTATCGGTCCCTGCCACAAACTCCGTTCCCTAGCCACTGACTCCATCCCTCTCCCCAACTCCTGTCTGAGGCTGAACCAGACTGTTCGCAAACTTGGTGTCATATTTGACCCTGAAATGAGCTTTCAACCACATATCCGTAACATTGAGCTCATCCGTTGCTGAAGCCCTCATTCATGCCTTTGTTACCTCTAGACTTGACTATTCCAACACACATCTGGCTGGTCTACCACTTTCTACCCTGCGTAAACTAGAGGTGATCCAAAACTCGGCTGCCCTTGTCCTAACGCGCACCAAATCCCTCTCACCCATCATCCCTGAGCTTGCTGACCTACATTGGCTTCCAGTTAAGCAATGCCTCGATTTCAAAATTCTCATCGTTATTTTCAAATCCCTCCATGGCCTTACCCCTCCCTATCTCTGTAACCTCCTAGAGCCTCACAAACCCCCGGAGATGTCTGTGCTCGTCTAATTCTGCCCTCCTGAGCATTCCTGATTATAATCACTCAACCATTGGTGGCCATACCTTCTGTTGCCTAGGCCCCAAGCTCTGGAACTCCCTGAAGAAATGTCTGTGCCTCCCTACCTCTCTTTCCTGCTTCAAGATGCTCCTTAAAACATACCTCTTTGACCAAGCTTTTGGTCATCTGAGCTCATTTCTATTTATGTGACTCGGTGTCAAACTTTTATCACATAATGCACCTGTAGAGTGCCTTGGAATGTTTCACTGCGTTAAAGGCGCCATATAAATACAAGTTGTTGTTGTTGAAAGAAAATAAAGTGCATGGAAAGTGAAAGAAATCTGGGGTCTCGATTGTCAAGAAATTAAAGCTATTGCTGTAATGCTCGGTGGCAGTGAGTTAAGAAAATCAGATGTTGGAATGTATAAAAGTCAATATTGACCCGAAATAGTGCGGTAATCCTGCCACTTTATAAATCATTGGTGCAACCACACATAGAATACTGTGCGAAGTTCTGGTCGCCACAGTACAAAAAGGATACTGCATATATTGAAAAGATATAGAAAACAGCAACCAGATGATTGAGGGAATGGAGGGAATGGATTATTGGGAGTGATTGGGCAAGTTCTCACTGGAAAAGAAAAAGTTTAAATGTGATATGATTGCTATTTTTAAGATTCTAAAGCAATTAGAATTGTAGAGCATGACAATCAACTTCACCTTGTCCAGAACAGTAGAGCCAGAGGGCACAGCCTGCAGTGGAATTGGAGTAAATTCAAAACTAATCTGCGGAAACAATATTTCAGTGAGCAAGTGGTCAATCTATGGAACAGGCTCTTAGGCAAATGGTAGAGGCGGATAGTATTGATTCATTCAAATGCAAATTAGATAGATTTCTTTCAGAAAATTTTGGTATACAGTATATGAGTAATTTGAGACATGATATGTGGTAAGTGTCGCATGCTTTGGAGGAAAAGGTAACTTTGGACCTATAGTTGCCAAAGCTCTCCACCACTGGGGATTTCCTTGTGTCATGTCTGGGTCTGTTGTAGACTAATTGATAGAGACTGATTGGTATAATTAGTCAACCATTCCATTATCATTGTATCATGCGACTGCCAGGATGGTAGAAGGCAAACTAGATAGACCTTGGTCTTTTTTGTCTAGCAATTCCTATGTTCCTATGACTTAATTAAAATAAAATACATTAAAGTTGATATATTCATTATGGACAATTCCTGGGAAAGTGTTCATTTCGATTCTTAGGGGGTGAAATTGACCCACGCCCCGTTTGGAGGCGGTAAACTTCCGGGACATTTATTGCCCGGCCGAGAAGTTCTGCCCCCGGCGTGGAATTCGGCCCTTCCACCCCTCAACAGAGGTGTAGCACTATCGGAGACACTCTGTGTCCATGGGGAGGAGTTCCCAGGACAGTAGTGCGGCACTGAGTCCAGCGGCGTGCTCCGGAGCCCAGCGCCCCGCCGGCAACATCAGTGCTACGTGGATGCTCCACATAGTGCTGATGCAGCAGAACACCCTTTTCCTTCAATTAAAGGGGAGGGCCTGTGCGTGCTCTGCAATCCCTTTGGCGTCTGCCACTGGGCCACCAGGGATCCCACCGACGGGGCCAACAGCCTGGTACCCATAACGAAGTGCTGGGCTGCAGGATGGCGGCCTGGTCAAGCCGCGGGGCAATTTCTCCCATGAAGCGCAATGGGGTCAGCATTGCCGTGTGTTCGCCAGCCCGGGACGTAGATTGCAAAGCGCGGCACTAACAACACAATGCCCCCCAAACCTCCAAGGCGATTTCCCCGGAGGCGCTATCTACTCCTTCCCCCGGGCGATAACCTCGTTGCGACCCATTAACACCCCCCAGAGGTGCTAATGGGGTTATAGAAAGGGGCATTTTTGTCCCCTTTGAATTTTTAAAAATTTAAGTATATAAGTGAACATATCAGCAAAACACAGTCCCTGTTTTCTGCAAGATTTCATTGACAAACTCATGACTTTCTTTATGTAAAATGCCATAATGTTTAAATTTGGATATCACCATCAAAGCAAAAGTAAATTGATAATAGCTTTATCTCTGGCATGAGATAAAGAAAAGTGACTAATAGCAACAGTTCCTTTTACATTTTTCAATATAAAATATATTTCACAAAATACCCATCAACACCATATTGAACAGAAGTGGATTTATTGCTGAACAATGGGAAATGAAATTATAGAAACCTTCAATTATTCTCTGCCGCTGTTTAATAATGTCATTGTGTTGTGTACAAATTGTTCACCTGAAGTCAAACTGCTGCTGCTCCTACTGAAAACATACTGCAATCAAATTCCCAGCACAGACTCTCAATATTGTTCACATTTATTAGACTTTGCTGATACATGGAATCTGTGTAGCCTGTGAAAAAAAATGACCATGTGAATTAGGTTTAAATATCATAATTGTTTATACATGCCCCACTAAAGCACGACAATTATATTTTCAACTTCAATACAAAAAGAATTTAAAGATTTTGAATGATTCAGAAATGTATTTTCTAATTAACTTAATTAATTATGTCTAGTTATTAATATGTTCCATCACTAAAAATTATAGTAGTATTTCTGTTTAATTATGAACTTTACTATCATCTACCATTTAAAATCATTCAGCATTTATGTCTGACAAAAATGCTGGGAACTGTAGTCTGATCATGGTCTTTGAGATCCCTAATAGAAACATAGAAACATAGAAAATAGGTGCAGAAGTCGGCCATTCGGCCCTTCGAGCCTGCACCGCCATTCAATGAGTTCATGGCTGAACATGCAACTTCAGTACCCCATTCCTGCTTTCTCGCCATACCCCTTGATCCCCCTAGTAGTAAGGACGACATCTAACTCCTTTTTGAATATATTTAGTGAATTGGCCTCAACAACTTTCTGTGGTAGAGAATTCCACAGGTTCACCACTCTCTGGGAGAAGAAGTTTCTCCTCATCTTGGTCCTAAATGGCTTACCCCTTATCCTTAGACTGTGACCCCTGGTTCTGGACTTCCCCAACATTGGGAACATTCTTCCTGCATCTAACCTGTCTAAACCAGTCAGAATTTTAAACGTTTCTATGAGATCCCCTCTCATTCTTCTGAACTCCAGTGAATACAAGCCCAGTTGATCCAGTCTTTCTTGATATGTCAGTCCCGCCATCCCGGGAATCAGTCTGGTGAACCTTCGCTGCACTCCCTCAATAGCAAGAATGTCCTACCTCAAGTTAGGAGACCAAAACTGTACACAATACTCCAGATGTGGCCTCACTAAGGCGCTGTACAACTGTAGTAACACCTCCCTGCCCCTGTACTCAAATCCCCTCGCTATGAAGGCCAACATGCCATTTGCTTTCTTAACCGCCTGCTGTACCTGCATGCCAACCTTCAATGACTGATGTACTATGACACCCAGGTCTCATTGCACCTCCCGTTTTCCTAATCTGTCACCATTCAAATAATAGTCTGTCTCTCTGTTTTTACCACCAAAGTGGATAACCTCACATTTATCCACATTATACTTCATCTGCCATGCATTTGCCCACTCACCTAACCTATCCAAGTCACTCTGCAGCCTCATAGCATCCTCCTCGCAGCTCACACTGCCACCCGCAAATTTGGAGATACTACATTTAATCCCCTCGTCTAAATCATTAATGTGCAATGTAAACAGCTGGGGCCCCAGCACAGAACCTTGCGGTACCCCACTAGTCACTGCCTGCCATTCTGAAAAGTACCCATTTACTCCTACTCTTTGCTTCCTGTCTGCCAACCAGTTCTCAATCCACGTCAGTACACTACCCCCAATCCCATGTGCTTTAACTTTGTACATTAATCTCTTGTGTGGGACCTTGTCGAAAGCCTTCTGAAAGTCCAAATACACCACATCAACTGGTTCTCTCTTGTCCACTCTACTGGAAACATCCTCAAAAAATTCCAGAAGATTTGTCAAGCATGATTTCCCTTTCACAAATCCATGCTGACTTGGACCTATCATGTCACCTCTTTCCAAATGCGCTGCTATGACATCCTTAATAATTGATTCCATCATTTTACCCACTACCAATGTCAGGCTGACCGGTCTATAATTCCCTGTTTTCTCTCTCTCTCCTCACATAAATTTCTCAGTGCCTCACTAACTACCATTGATGCATTACACTTGTACTTTAATACAGATTTTAAGCACTCCTGTTAAAAAGAAAAAAGAACCTTCAGTGTTTATTTACAAAAGTGGGATTTCACTTTATAGCCATTCAATTCTCAAATACCTACAGGAAGCTCAAAAGCTTATTCTAGGTCAGGCTTTGTCTACAGCAGCTGAGCCATGTTTGAGTTTTGAGAGCTTGACTATTAATTATCTCAACAAGAACACCAAAAGCAACAAGGTTAGTGAGCACTAAATTATGAAAACAGCACGAATATGACTCAGATTCCGGATAGTTCAGATTTTATTGAGCAGGCACAACGCACAAAGCTCTGTGATTTTATTACACTTATAAGTTAGAAATGGTTTAAATTGGCCATTTTCTGCCATTCTTACCACGTTGAGGGTGCTGTATCTTTTTAAACAAGTTCCAGTGGAGTAGAAATGATCATAAAGGGAATTAATAGAGACAAATGACCAAATGTAATAAAAACTGTGACATATTATGAATTTCCTTATTTAAATGAATCAAAGAATCCTAGGTGGTGAACTTTCCTTTCCGATACTGTCCAAAATCAGGCAGGATACCGATGGAAAAGGGGACGAAATTGAGGTTTACCGTCCTCTCACCTGTCTGACGTGAATGTACAATGACTTCTCCTTCTCCACCTGCTAGTTACAACAGGCTGTCAGCCTTGGCTCCGTGGTAGAACTCTTGCCTCTGAGTCAGAAGGGCAATGGATTAAAGCCACGCTACAACACCTGAGCACATAATCTAGTCTGACACTTCAGTGCAGCCCTGAGGGAATGCTACATTGTCGAAAGTGCCATTTTTCAGATAAAATATTAAACAGCCCCACAACCTCTACCATCAAAAAAGACAAGAGCAACAAGATCATGCGAACACTGCCTGTTTCAAGTTCCCTTCCAAGTTACCCACCATTCTTATTTGGATATATGCTATTGTTCATTCATCCGTGCTGGGTCAAAATCCTGAAATTTCCTACTTAACACCATTGTGGGAATACCGTCAGTACGAGGACTGCAGAAGTTCAAAGACAAGATCCAGGACCACTTTGTCAGGATAACTAAGGATGGGGAAGAAATCTAGCTTTGCCAACATCGCTCTGCACATCCCAAATATAAATAATAACAAAACATATATATTTTCTTTAAAAATCTGACTCTCCGTGTTTGCGTGTTCGCTGTTGAAGGGATGGGTAACCTAAGCCAACTGCATTTTCCACTACATATTATTGGCAGGCCTTGTGAAGTAAGTTCTGGAATGATGAGTTTTAAAATAAAACAATAAGAAGTAATGAATTGATAGTTAGGCTTCAGTAATAAAATAAACTCTGGAATTAGAGAATATAAAATTAGGAACTTTTCAAATAATTGTCAAGGCAAAGTGAATTAATTATAGGCTAAAAGCTTTGATGAGCTTCCTTGTAAGTTATGAGATGCTCAAAAGCCCAGTTTCTAAATGATCTTTCTATTGTGTTTAGGTGTTCGAAGCTTTTTTAGCAGATGTTGCAGAAAGACATTTGAACCAAAATGATTAACAATGATTTGACAACAGGGATTTTTCTTGGATAAGGTAACGATTTCCCACCGGGAAGCTCAGACGATGGTGAAAGTAAAAGTGCAAATTCGGCGCTGATGACATCGATGGAATAAACCGATGAGAAGGATTTAATGCATTTGGGTTCATTCAGTTTGCTGATTATGGTTTTTTAATTCAATGAGAAGATAATGAGCATATTCCTGAACACTGCACACAAAAAGCCCGTGGCAGCAGCTGTATATGTATATATATATTTGTAAGATCTATGGGCGGGTATAAGAACATATGCTATGAAAGATCTAAGGTAAGCATGGCTTTGATTCAGTGAAGGGGTGGAGTAGGAATTAGGGTTTTCTAACAAATGTTGTTTTCCATTTCCCAAAGATATTGCCATTTACTGTCCCAGTGCAAACTCAGCTGTACATTTCGTTTCATGAAGTTCCTGTTCAGCTATTGGACAATTTTCCATCAATATATACGATAGCGTGTTTTTTGTGGGACCCTCAGATCTGCCTAGGCAGCGTTTCTTTTGGAAACTGCTGAATCAGAAATGGTGTGAGCGATTTCCCTACCTGGCTGGTTAATTCTGTACAAAAAGCACTGTTTTTCAGGCGGTGGAGCACGAGGTTTTAATGTGCAGATAGCGAGAGAAAGCGCGGGGGTTTGGTAATGAAGAGCAGAGTTTAAAAGGCAATCATTCACCTCCTCCAGCAATTGAGACGGACTCGAGCTGGTATCGTAGCAACGGCGGAGCCAGGGTAGCACGAGCCGCATCAGGCCGTGGGCAGCCAGTGAGGGGGGGGGGGGGGGGACAACCTCAAATAAAAAAACCAACACAAGGGACACCTTTTGGTCAAGGACAGCAAGCAACAACAATAAATAAATAAATCTTGGGAGATGATCACATCTACTTTTCTCCTATGAGCACACAAGATGGATTTGGCGCAGATCCGCCTGAGCTCCACCGGGCGAGTGAAGACGGCGAGAATGGCCGCTCGGGCCGAGCATCACCATGTGCGGCTCTGACAGGCCGGCCTCCCTCCCGCTGCCCCCCCCGAGAGCCCCGGGCCCCTCGCCTGTTCCCGGGTAAGTGCGAGCCCTTGCCGCCGTGCCTCCATTTTGAAGAGCGGGTTTACTGACAGCAGCCTCTGGTAATGTTTTTTATGTTACAAAGTTCAATCAATTCTTTTCTGGATGTGATAATTAGGAATACAATATTTTTTTTTGGGGGGGGGCGGAGGGGAGAGGCGAGCGGTAAGTCTATTTTCATCGTGTATTTGCATAAAAAGCGATAATCGAATTTGGTGCTGTGTTGTTATCATCGTTTACGGTTTAACATTTATAAATAAACATTTGTTTACAAATGTAAAGTGGATAATTAGAAGTTTTCATTTTCAGGAAATTGCCTAAAATTCTTTACAATGGTAACATCGTAAAGAATTTGTTTTAATTGCCATAAATCCATATTAAAATTGTTGTTGTTTCCATACGTTTTCAAACAAAAGACTTAAACCTGTCAACAACCCCGCGAAACAACAATGTGCCACAATGCATCTGATGTCCCCAGTGTCGTCGTTCAGCAGCACATTTGACATAAAAACATAAACAAACCTGGAATCTAAATCTAAAGCTTAACTAAGAAAATAATTTTTGGTAAATATTTGTTTTTATAATACATCTAATCTAAGTAAAAGTACTTGACCAGACATAAACAGGAGTTGAATCTGCTTGATTTCTGTGTTGATAAACTCTCTAAATTAATTGGGGTATCTTTTTAAGACTAAATCGATTTGTTATCAATAGTTTAAAAATCTCTGCTGATCCAATTTATTAACAATGTTTTATTTAAACTAAATGCAAAAGTAATTCGTTTTTGTTTATAATGTGCATTTTACACGGTATGCACTTGAAATGCGGCATCCTTCACATTCAAATGTCTGTTGTTTTGTAGCTCGTAGAAAAAGCTAAAAACTACTCATTGATTTTTTCATTGCAAAGCCAGAGGCTCTCACTTTATTGACAGAGAATTAAGTTGACAGTACATTTCGTGTTGATGTATATACATTATAAATATCAACAGTGATTTGTTATTCGTATTCCGTTTTCAACGATTGTCCAAAGTCAGTGCCCCTAATTTCTTGAAAATAAAACTCTTGTACCTCAATGTGTAACCTATTGCCAAATACAAAACATGTACCGATTCTAAGTATATAATCTGTGTACTTGCCTATCTGAGGTTCCATAAATCTAATATATATGTGTGTATATTTTTAGTTACGAGCATAAAAATGTATCACTTTATATTTACTTGGATTCAAATGATCGCGTAAAATTGAGTCTTACCCAGAAAGAATGATAATGAATTCTGCTTATATGGTGTACTTGAAACTCTACCACCCAGCTCAAGAGTTGGAAAACAAAAGGTAAAGTTAATCAACTCACTTGTGCATTGCCTGCTGTGTGTATTGGCACGCAGGCTGTACACTTCATAGAGACGGGTGACTGTAAGGTAGATGTAAAGAAAGGAAAGTCAACTGAAGCAACATTACTGCATTTTGGTGATAGAAAACATGTTTGACAGCACAATTAGTGGTGTTCTATCAGGGTTAAAAAAATACTTTTGCCTGTGGATCTGTCTTTCTTTCTGCTGGTCAAGTGATATAGCAGCTAAGGCCTGAAGGCAGGAAAAATAGTGGAAGAGAATTTAAAAGTGGCAAAATAGAAATAACAAGCAAAACTAACACCACTGCATTTATTGCCTATGTGTGGACCCAGTTTATCTCTCTCGTTTTCCATCTGTCCCCATCATCTTTAGGGATCATCATCACAACAGCTGCTGCTCCCTCTAAATCTATTTTACTCTTTATTAAAATAATTTTAGAAATCACCACAAAAGCCAACATCAAACTTATATTTTTTATTACATGCTCTGAGGTTAAGTTTTTAACCTGTTATTTTTTTCACTGTTTATTTGAAATTATTAAAGACACAGTAATCCACAAACCAGAGAGGCTCAGCCAGCTGTATCATGTGTCATCATTAAGATAAGTGGGGAAAGGCAGATCTTGCTGTTTCAACAATAAAAAATATAATTAATGGTCTGCAGATAGCATAAACCTTTTGCATGTTTAATTAACATAGTAATTAAAACTTAAACAAACTATTATTAAAATGTCTTGAAAATGTGGAAATGTGTGTTATTCATGTTCACATACAATATCCAATATAAGATTTACAGTTTCAACTTACATATATAGTCAATCAAACTTTATTTTTGTATTATTCTGTTGCATTATTATATAGTATATTTAAAAATTATATCTCTAAATCAGAGTGAACTGCTTTCACTAAAGAAAATTAAAAAATCCTGCTTTTATATGGCATTTAAAATATTGTAATATATTTGTATATTTTTATCCCATTGTGCTTTCTGAAAACCTGTTCGTAAGTCAGATTTCATAATTTTTTTTGTGTTAATCCTCTATCGGACATCCATTAACACCTTGTGACATCACACATTCAGTGTTTTAATTGCTAAAAACTCCTCACCTATTCAGTCAACCATTGATGAAAATAAAAGGTTAAAGAACATATTAGGTGTTGATGAGTTGCAGCTGTATGGGCCTCATGCATATATAGGCCCATGATAAACTTGGACCAATATACAAATGTGTAATTCTCTCCTGCCTAAATTTACATTTATACCAGATATGTGGAGATAAATTATGTCATTGTATGTTCCCAGCAATGCACAGCTGTGTGATTTAAAACAAAATGTGTTAGACTTTTATTAATATAAAATAAAACTTTTGCATGTGGTCCTATCATTCTGCTGGTTAATTGTGAACCACATCATTCACCTCTCCTATATGCTGATAATTTAATAAAAATCTTAATTTATAAAAATTATAACAAATACTACAGTTATAAGTCTCAGTTATAAGTCTTGTAGTCAGGTTTAGACTTAAAGTAAAACAATCATATAAAAAGCTTTAATATGTAGGGTCCTCTAAATGAAATATATTTACTTATATATCAATATCTGAAGAATGAAAAGTTACATGTTTATTATATAACATTGATTTGGAGGGAATTGACATCATGTCAACAGAGTAGTCTCACTGGGAGATGCTGTCATTTGCACGAGAATTTAGCAGTTCTGTGGTTTATGACGGAGTCAAAAGATTATTGTACACTCAATCGGAAGAGAACACTCTAACCAATGTCACAAAGTTTGTTTGCCTTAGAAACATAGAAACATACCTTTTCCTCCCATGGCAATTCTATTTGGGTGTGGAGAAAAGGGAATCCTTTTCCCAAATTGCATTGGGGGGAGCAAAGGAGTCCACCTAGACTCCACCACAACTCTTATCCAGGGCAGACTGACTCAAATTTCATAATCAGATTTGAAATAATTCGAGACACAGTTATGTACAAGCAGAAGCAGATAATCGAGATAAAAGAACAGGAAGTTATCAGTCAATGTAACCCAGTGCTGGGACCCCAACTATTTAAAATCTATATTAACAACTTGGAAGAAGGGACGTAGCCAAGTTTGCTGCCGATACAAAGATGGGAGGAAAAGCAATGTGTGAGGAGGACACAAAAAATCTGCAAAAGGACAAAGACAGGCTGAGTGAGTGGGCAACAATTTGGCAGATGGAGTATAACGTTAGAAAGTGTGAAGTCATGCACTTTGTCAGAAAAAAATCAAGGAGCAAGTTATTATTTAAATGGAGAAAGATTGCAAAGTGCTGAAGTACCGCGAGACCTGGCCACACCTGGAATACTGCGTGCAGTTTTGGTTTCCATATTTCCGAAAGAATATACTTGCTTTGGAGGCAGTTCAGAGAAGGTTCACTAGGTTGATTCTGGAGATGAAGGGATTGACTTATGAGGAAAGGTTGAGTAGGTTGGGCCTCTACTCATTGGAATTCAGAAGAATGAGAAGTGATCTTATCGAAACGTATAAGATTATGAGGGGGCTTAACAAGGTGGATGTTTCCACTAATAGGGGAGACTAGAACTAGGGGGCATAATCTTAGAATAAGGGGCTACCCATTTAAAACTGAGATGAGGAGGAATTTCTTCTCTCAGAGGGTTGTAAATCTGTGGAATTTGCTGCCTCAGAGAGCTGTGGAAGCTAGGTCATTGAATAAATTTAAGACAGAGTTTCTTAAGACAGTTTCTTAACCGATAAGGGGTTATGGGGAGCGGGCAGGGAAGTGGACCTGAGTCCATGATCGGATCAGTCTTGATCGTATTAAATGGCGGAACAGGTTCGAGGGGCCATATTTGGTCTACTCCTGCTCCTATTTCTTATGTTTGTATGTTCTTAGGTCACATGTTATGCTACAGATCACTCTTCAATAGACATAATCAGTCCTGTTTCTGCAGGCTTCCTTCTGTATATAGTTGAACAAAGACATTTTAATTAAGTCATTACTTCTGTTTTCCAGTTATTTGAGGCAGCAAATGCTCCTGATTATTCAAAAGCAAGATAATAATTTACAAAAGATTTTTTTATTTAGTACACGAGGGACAGTCGTGCCATGTTTGTAATAGTCACTATTTTACTTGAGAATGATTTCAGATTAGAGCTTATGCCTTTTAACTTGGGTAATTCATATTTGAATGATTTGTTTATATTTTCACAATCTCAATTTTTATTTTAAAAGTGCAGCGATTATGTTTCAGCTCCTTGTCACAAAGATTGAGACCATTGTTCAGCTGCCTCTGCCGCATCCCGCCCTTCCTCTAGCCAACCGGGCTAAACTTCTCCTACTATTTCCCACGACCCTAGCCCTGAACTCGTGTCTTTCAGTAGTTTCTCGCCTATCTCCCATTCTGCTCTCTCTCTGAGTTCATTTTGTCCATGAGACCCACCTCCTGCTCCCTCAAACCTATATCTACCAAACTGCTTTCCATCCAACGTCCCTTCCTGGCTTCCATGTTAGCTGATATTGTTAATGGTTCCCTCTCCTCAGTTACTGTTCCCCTCCATTTCAAATCTGCCGTCATCACCCCTCTTCTAAAAAAAAACACCCTTGACCCCTCTGTCCTTACAAATTACTGGCCCATCTCCAACCTCCCTTTCCTTTCCAAAGTCCTTGACTGTGTTGTCACTTCCCAAATCCATGCCCATCTTTCCCGCCACCTCATGTTTGAATCCCTCTAATCAGTTTTCCGCCCCTGCCACAGTACCGAAACAGCTCTTATCAAAGTCACAAATGGCATCCTATGTGACTGTGGTAAACTATTCCTCCTCATCCTTCTCGACCTGTCTGCAGCCTTAGATATGGTTGATCAAACAATCCCCCTCCAATGCCTCTCCTCCATCTTCCAACTGAGTGGGACTGTGTTCCATTCTTATCTATCCAGTCATAGCCAGAGCATTACCTGCAATGTACGCTGATGACACCCAGCTCTACCTCATCACCGTCTTTCTCGACCCCTCCACTTTGATTTGTCACACTGCGTGTACTGGATGAGCAAAAATTTACTTCAAGTAAATATTGGGGAGACTGAAGCCAATGTCTTCGGTCCCTGCCACAAACTCCATTCTCTAACCACCGACTTCATCCCTCTCCTTGGCAACTGAGGCTGAACAAAACCATTCATAATCTTGGCGTCGTACTTGACTCCGAGATAAGCTCCGACCACATATCTGCTCCATGACGAAGACTTCCACCTCTGTAACATTGCCCGACTCCACTCAGCTAATTTGCTGCTGAAACCTTCATCCATATCTTTGCTACCTCTAGACTTAACTACTCTAATGCTCTCCTTGCCGACTTCCCATCTTCTACCCGATATAAACTTAAGCTCACCCAAAACTCTGCTGCCTAACTTGCACCAAGTCCCGTTCACCTATCACCCTGTGCTCGCTGACCTACATTGGCTCCCAGTCCGTTTAAAAAAAAAATCCTCATCCTTGTTTTCAGATCCCTCCCTGGCCGTGCCCAGCCATATTTCTGTAGCCTCCTCCAGCCATACAACCCTCCATGATCTCTGCCCTCCTCCTATTCTGGCCCCTTGCGCATTCCGAATTTTAATCACGCCACCCATGGCGGC
This sequence comes from Pristiophorus japonicus, assembly GCF_044704955.1. Lineage (NCBI taxonomy): Eukaryota > Metazoa > Chordata > Chondrichthyes > Pristiophoridae > Pristiophorus > Pristiophorus japonicus. The sequence goes on from NC_091977.1 coordinate 373,451,849, forward strand.
CATGCTTTCAGCTGCCAACACCCATATCTCTGGAATTCCCTCAAAAAGGGCCACATTAGAACGTAATTCTAAAAGGACAAAGAATGTTAAAAAAACAAGCCTAAAGGCTCTGAGTCTCAATGCGAGGAGCATTCGTAATAAGGTGGATGAATTCACTGTGCAGATAGCTGTTAACAGATATGATGTAATTGGGATTATGGAGACATGGCTCCAAGGTAACCAAGGCTGGGAACTCAACATCCAGGGGTATTCAATATTCAGGAAGGACAAACAGGAAGGAAAAGGAGGTGGGGTAGCGTTACTGGTTAAAGAGGAGATTAATGCAATAGTAAGGAAGGATATTAGCGTGGATGATGTGGAATCTATATGGGTAGAGCTGCAAAACACAAAAGGGCAGAAAACATTAGTGGGAGTTGTGTACAGACCACCAAACAGTAGTAGGGAGGTTGGGGATGGCATCAAACAGGAAATTAGGGACGCGTGCAATAAATGTACAGCAGTTATCATGGGTGACTTTAATCTACATATAGATTGGGCTAACCAAACTGGTAGCAGTACTGTGGAGGAGGATTTCCTGGAGTGTTTAAGGGATGGTTTTCTAGACCAATATGTCAAGGCACCAACTAGAGAGCAGGTACATCCTAGACTGGGTCTTGTGTAACGAGAGAGGATTAATTAGCAATCTGGTGTTGCGGGGCCCCTTTGGTAAGAGTGACCATAATATGGTAGAATTCTTCATTAAGATGGAGAGTGACACAGTTAATTCAGAGACTAAGGTCCTGAACTTAAAGAAAGGAAACTTCGATGGTATGAGATGTGAATTGGCTAGGATAGACTGGAGAATGATGCTTAAAGAGTTGACGGTGGATAGGCAATGGCAGACATTTCAAGATCACATGGATGAACTACAACAATTGTACATCCATGTGTGGCGTAAGAATAAAAAAGGGAAGATGGCTCAACCGTGGCTAACGAGAAATTAGGGAAAGTGTTAAATCCAAGGAAGAGGCATATAAATTGGCCAGAAAAAGCAGCAAACCTGAGGACTGGGAGAAATTTAGAATTCAGCAGAGGAGGACTAAGGGATTAATTAGAAGGGGGAAAATAGAGTATGAGAGTAAGCTTGCAAGGAACATAAAAACTGACTGCCAAAGCTTCTATAGATATGTGAAGAGAAAAAGGTTAGTGAAGACAAATGTAGGTCCCTTGCAGTCAGAATCAGGGGAATTCATAATGGGGAACAAGGAAATGGCAGACCAATTGAACAAATACTTTGGTTCTGTCTTCACTAAGGAAGACACGAATAACCTCCCGAAAATACTAGGGGACCGAGGGTCTAGCGAGAAGGGGAAACTGAGGGAAATCCTTATTAGTCAGGAAATAGTGTTCGGGAAATTGAAGGAACTGAAGGCCGATAAATCCCCAGGGCCTGATAGTCTGCATCCCAGAGTACTTAAGGAAGTGGCCCTAGAAATAGTAGGTGCATTGGTGGTCATTTTCCAACCTTCCATGTACTCTGGTTCAGTTCCTATGGATTGGAGGGTAGCTAATGTAACCCCACTTTTTAAAAAAGGAGAGAGAGAGAGAGCGAAAACAGGGAATTTGCCTGACATCGGTGGTGGGGAAAATACTGGAATCAATTATTAAAGATGTAATAGTAGTGCATTTCAAAAGCAGTGACAGGATCGGTCCAAGTCAGCATGGATTTATGAAAGGGAAATCATGCTTGACAAATCTTCTAGAGTTTCTTGAGGATGTAACTAGTAGAGTGGATAAAGGAGAACCAGTGGATCTGGTGTATTTGGACTTTCAAAAGGCTTTTGACAAGGTCCCACACAAGACATAAGTGTGCAAAATTAAGGCACATGGTATTGGGGGTAATGTATTGATGTGGTTAGAGAACCGGTTGGCAGACAGGAAGCAAAGAGTAAGAATAAACAGGTCCTTTTCAGAATGGCAGGCGGTGACTAGTGGGGTGCCGCAGGGTTCAGTGCTGGGACCCCAGCTATTTACAATATACACTAATGGTTTAGACGAAGGAGTTGAATGTAATATCTCCAAGTTTGCAGATGACACTAAGCTGGGTGGCGGTGTGAGCTGTGAGGAGGATGCTAAGAGCCTGCAGGGTGACTTGGACAGGTTAGGTGAATGGGAAAATGCATGGCAGATGCAGGATAATGTGGATAAATGTGAGGTTATCCACTTTGGTGGCAAAAACAGGAAGGCAGATTATTATCTGAATGGTGACAGATTAATAAAAGGGGAGGTGCAACGAGACCTGAGTGTCATGGTACATCAGTCATTGAAGGTAGGCATGTAGGTACAGCAGGCAGTAAAGAAAGCAAATGGCATGCTGGCCTTCATAGCGAGGGGATTTGAGTATAGGAGCAGGGAGATCTTACTGCAGTTGTACAGGGCCTTGGTGAGACCACACCTTGAGTATTGTGTGCAGTTTTGGTCTCCTAATCTGAGGAAGAACATTCTTGCTATTGAGGGAGTGCAGCGAAGGTTCACCAGATTGATTCCCGGGATGGCAGGACTGACATATGAAGAAAGACTGGATCAACTAGACTTATATTCACTGGAATTTATAAGAATGAGAGGGGATCTCATTGAAACATATAAAATTCTGATGGGATTGGACAGGTTAGATGCAGGAAGAATGTTCCCGATGTTGGGGAAGTCCAGAACCAGGGTTCACAGTCTAAGGATAAGGGGTAAGCCATTTAGGACCGAGATGAGGAGAAACTTCTTCACTCAGTTAATTGTGAGCCTGTGGAATTCTCTACCACAGAAAGTTGTTGAGGCCAGTTCATTAGATATATTCAAAAGGGAGTTGGATGTGGCCCTAATGCTAAAGGGATCAAGGGGTATGGAGAGAAAGCAGGAATGGGGTACTGAAGTTGCAAAAATGATCAGCCATGATCATATTCAATGGTAGTGCAGGCTCAAAGGGCCGAATGGCCTACTCCTGCTTCTATGTTTTTCTGTTTCTATGTAAACCTCTCCACCTTTCTACCTCTCTCCTCCTTTAAGGTGCTGCATAAAACCTACCTCCTTGACCAAGCTTGTCGTCATCTGTCCTAATTTCTCCTTATGTGGCTCGGTGTCACATTTTGTTTGATAACGTTCCTGTGAAGCACCTTGGGATGTTTTACTACGTTAAAGGCACTATATAAATGCAAGTTGTTGGTGATGGTGAGCCATTGATGTACCTCCCATAAAAAGACCTGTGAATTTATTGGTGGAAATCAGTATAAACTGATTTTAATGATCCCTAAATATCAAAATCAGAATCTAGAGGTCATGTGGTTTAAGAAATAGGAGCAGGAGTAGGCCATACGGCCCCTCGAACCTGCTCCGCCATTTAATACGACCATGACTGATCCGATCATGGACTCGGGTCCAGTTCCCTGCCCGCTCTCCATAACCCCTTATTCCCTTATCGTTTAAGAAACTGTTTCTTTTAGTCTTACATTTATTCAATGTCCCAGCTTCCACAGCTATCTGAGGCAGCGACTTCCAGAGATCCACAACTCGGAGAAAATAAATTTCTCCTCATCTAAGTTTTAAATGGGCGGCCCCTTATTCAAAGATTATGCCCTCTAGTTCTAGTCTTTCCTATCAGTGGAAACATCCTCTCGGCATCCACCTTGTCAAGCCCTCTTATAATCTCATACATTTCGACAAGATCACCTGAATTCCAATGAGATGGGGCCCAATCTACTCAACCTTTCCTCATAAGTCAACCCCCTCATCTCTGGAATCAACCTTGTGAACCTTCTCTGAACTGCTTCCAAAGCAAGTATATCCTTTCATAAATATGGAAACCAAAACTGCACGCAGTATTCCAGGTGTGGCCTCACCAATACCCTGTATAGCTGCAGCAAGACTTCCCTACTTTTATACTCCATCCCTTTTGCAATAAAAGCCAAGATTCCATTGGCCTTCCTGATCACTTGCTGTACCTGCATACTAACCTTTTGTATTCCCTGCAGAAGTACCCCCAGGTCCCACTGTACTGCAGCACTTTGCAATTTTTCTCCATTTAAATAATAACTTGCTCTTTGATTTTTTCTGCCAAAGTGCATGACCTCACACTTTCCAACATTATACTCCATCTGGTTAATTTTTGTGCCCTAACCTTGAAAGAATCAATTGGTCAGATAGTAATTGTTTTTAGTATTTAAAAAAAAATTATATAAATCAAAATATCAATCTAACAATTTATAAAAACAATGCCACTAAGACATGGGATATCATGTTTTGATTCCAAATGACCCTAAGGTGACCACCATTTTTTCTCCTGATTACATTTTGGATCACGTCTTTTCCATATTGCATGTTCAATTGAAGCAGATTTATTTCTTTGACCTCTAAGTAAATCAACTTTGGCCGAGCATGCTATACAGACAGACATGAGGTGAATGGAGTGTAGGGCAGTGCATTGATCCATTCTTATCATTCAATGATATATTTTCATGCTATTCACAAAAGGTGAGTAGAATCCTTTTTTAAACGGCAAACGTTTAACTTCCATATTCAATGTTGCTTGGCAGGCTACAGCAACAACCGTTCAAATTTCTATAGCACCTTTAATGGAGATGAGGGATTTTATGGAGGTAGAAGTCGGTGGTCTTGGTGATAGACCAGATGTGGGGTTTGAAGCTTAGCTCAGGATTGAGCAAGAGACCCAGGTTGTGCACCATCATATTGCGTTTTAATAGGCATCCAAGTAAGGGTATGGGATCACTGACTAAGACACCTCCCTGTGGTGACACACTTGAGATCATGGGTACAAGCCTACATCCTACCACTGAGTGGCATTGCACATTAAGGACTGGAATTGCGTGGAGTCAGTGGGCGCGATTGGTGGCAGGTTGGGTGGGAATGTTTTTTTTCCCCCTAGCGGGTCGGGACCCCACTGAACCCGATGCCACGCGCCTTTCCCAATGCTGGGTCTGTCACCGCTGAGCAAACCCGGCATGCAGCGACGGGGAGGCAATTAAAATCATTAGTGGCTTGTTTACAGTCACTTAACAATGTTTTTTTCCCAGCTTTTTGAATTTGACAGGTTGCCCGCCAGTTCCCACTGTGACTAAATCTCGTCTAAGGCTAATGGTCTGTGGTCATTGAATCAGTTGATGAGTTGCCAGCCTCAAATATTAAGTTAAAGCTCCCAGCTGATTGAGAAACATTCCCGCAATCACGAGCTTCTCTAAACTGTTCTTCCATGACAGATTCAGAATGCTGCAATCTTTACACAAGTCTCCATCCAGTCTGACCTCATTACCTCTCTCACCATTGACAGATCACTTCTGTCATCTCTACTTCACCTGCCATCTATTCCATGGATGCCCTTGGTCCTCAGAATTCGACCACGATCAGTCCCAACACCAGCATCACCAGGCACACCAGCAGCACCAACAAAAACACCAACCTTCTCCACAATCAACTGACGCTGCACAGGACACAGAGCATCAGCACTCGAGCACATTGCTGCCCAGGAGGCTAGGGATGGCCTTACCATGGCTATATTCACTTCACTTGACACTGTATACACTGGCTTCCACATGATGCACCAGGTTGGCACCACCCCACACCAACACCATAAAGCATCCCTACAATTCCCAAGCCATTCCTTTCGCACTCGTCACTATTGTGGGGATACTGTTATGTCTCACCATTCACTGCAACTCACTAAGCCACTTTCAAAGATGCACACAAATCTGTCCAAGAATGTAACGTGTTGCAAATAATGATTTCAATGTTTTAACGCCACATTGACAGAAACTTTACATGAATATTACATAATACACCCAAATGCCAACCCTTGTGTGTTGTTAGTTGGTATGATTGCACTAGGATGAGGGTGAGTATGAGGGGTGGCTAGTGATATGGGGATGTGATAATGTAGATAGCGAGGGATGGATGGAGGTGTAAGATAAGTTGGTGTGATAAGGATGTGCAGGAGTAGGGTAGGAAAAAAAGAAAGACTTGCATTTACATAGCGCTTTTCACAATCAGCGGTTGTCTCAAAGTGCTTTACAGCCAATGAAATACTTTTGGAGTGCAATCACTGTTGTAATGTAGGAAGGCAGGGTGATGGGGTTGTGATGAGAGGCACAGCAGGCTGAGGTTGAGTGTGGTTTTGTACTAACTTTTCGTGATCTACTGAGATAATTGAAATGTTTGTGGTACTGCACCCAGGTCCTCCTGACCACATCCCTGCTTGTTCCCTCCTCTGCAATGTGCAACCAGGCTGTATTGATTCCTAGGGAGGTCTCTTCCACCCATGGGAAGGGAAGAGGACTTCCTTGGGGTGCTGTGACTCTCCATAAGCATATATGCAGGGCTTGTCAGTGTTTGCAGCACCTCAATGCTGTAGAACACTGGCAGCACAAATGTCAAAATAAATTTGGACATGGTCCCTTTAAGGAAGCTGGCTGATGACCCGCATCCTTTAAATTGGTGGGGAAATGCACTGGGCGGGGCTAAACAAGACCAATCAGGACTAATTCATTTCAGAGGTCGGAATGGAGACAACAGCGAGGTCGGGACCCACCACCGATGTCGCCTGCCATGAATCCGCCGAGATTCGTAAAATCCAGCTTTAGATCCCTGAAAAGCTGCTACCCCCACTGTCTAACCCACCTGTGTGGGAAAGTAACAATGAAAGTAAAAAATTTTATGGATCTGCTCATTTATTGTGCTGTTTGTTATACATTATGACTTTTATGTCCTTTACTTATAGATTATAAATAATAATAACAAAATACAAGGGGGCCGAAATTGCCCCTTTCTATAAGAGCTGTGACCACCTAAAAGAGACGGCCACGGGTCGGTTAGGAGTCACCGGTGTGGAATCACCGACATTTTATAAATTGCCCTCCATGTTTTTGCCTGCGGTGACGGTCACCGCGCTGCCCATGTAGCCGCCTGTCGGGCAAGTGCTGACCCCCTTTCCGTCCCACGTGGGAAATTGCCCCACGGGAGCGGATCGGTGCGTCTGCCCTTAAAGGGGAGGGTGCTCTGCTGCAGCCGCCATTTTATTTTAATTGTCGGCCGACTCCGAGGTCAGCCCGATAATGGCAGCCACTGGTTCGGCCGGCCCACCAACAGGCAGCCTGGCATCCCCTCTTGGGTACCGGGCTGCTGGCCTGGCCGAAACCCTCCCTCATGGCCCAGTGGGTGCCACTAACCTGGTTGCAGAGTTCGCAGCGGCCCTCCCCTTTAACTGAAGGAGAGGGATGTTGTGACGCAACAGTGCGGCACTGATGAGTCAGAGCTGCGGCCGACCCGACACAATGGCACTTCCGTTTTGCAGCCACCCGGAACACCGCACCGACACGAAAAAAAAGATCTTCAATATCGCTCTAATCTTCGCCCCATCAATTGGGGCGGAGGGAAAAAAATCGGTAAGTGCACCCCATTTGGGGCAGAGGGCAATTTCGGCCCCAGGATCTTATAATAAGCAGAAAAATAAAACTAGAGAATACAAGTAGTATAAAATTAGAAAAATACTAAAATATACAAAAAGCTCATGAATAAAACATGACTATAAATAACATTCACAGATTAAGTAAAATACTTTCAAAAATACTAATATTTCAAGTCAGGGCCAGATTAATTCTAGCCACACAATTGGGGCACCATAATCAATTTAGGAAAGTCACGAACATCCACTGTTAGGTATAATCTCATAAAGTTTGAGAATCTGTTAAAAGATTATTGTTTAAAATAAATTGAGTTTACTCCTGTTTTTAGCTCCAGTTTTGTCACTATCAGCATTCCCATTGTTCCCATTTCCTGCTTCAATTTCAGTCCAAAACAAATTTAAGTTTTCTTTACTCTCTGCATCTAGAATTTCATTTATAGTTTTGACAAATAGATTTTGATAAGTTTATTTAAATTGTTCACTGGTTGATCAGTGCTATCTGAAGCCTTGATCCCTCTTTCAGTATTGTGTCCCACATCTGCTGCTCTGTCTTCAGTCCTCACAGTAGCTTTGCCGAACCCACCATCAATGTGTCCCATTGCCCCCTGCCTCTTATTTTGCACAATCAATTTCTACCTTGGCCCACTTCACTGTTTTGGACCCGTGTTGATGCTTCTCAATCGCTGCGACCTCCATCTTACCACAGAAGTCTCGTATTGTCACCACAGTCCACCAATGATGCCTTTTGGCATCTATGGGCACTGTGCTTTTTGTTTTGAGAGGATGCTTAGTTATTGTACTATTTTAACTGCTTTTATTGTTTATAAAAGTCTCATATTTTGACTATATATATTCTATTTTAAATGCTCACGAACTGCATTGTATACTTTGTTTTAGATGTTTACTCACATTGTGCATTTTGTTTTGTGATGCTCATGGATTGCACTTTGACTGCCTGTGTGATGGGCACGGGTTTTATAAATCCTCACATATTACACTGAGTTAACTCATGTATTGTACTGTGCATTTATTTTAACTGTTCACATATTGGGCCCAAATTTGGCCAGGAGTTGCTCTGGTTTTTTTTGGAGCAACTTGATTTTTCTGGAGTAGCTTAAAAATCCCCATTTTGCATATTCAATTTGCGCCAGTGTAAGTGAGTTAGGATTTTTTTAGTTTAGTTTCATTTTGTTCAAAAGGGGGCATTACCAGCCACCTACGCCCGTTTTGGCCATTTAAGCCACTTTGCACAGCTAATAGTTGCTCCAAACTAACTTAGGCCAGCGTATATGGCCACTTGTGGCCGCAGAGAAAACACTTGCGGAGAGTTAAGAAATCAGTGCAGGTAGGTACTTAATGACTTGACTAAAGAATGTGAATAGGATCAAACAGCTATACAGGTTATATGACAAACTTTGCAAGGTTAATTTACTATACAACAAAAGCATTCATGTAAGCTTAAACTATAAAAATAAAAGAAGTAAAGAGACAAAACATATTTACAGAATTTTTTAAAAATATCCAAATAAAAAGTAGAAGTACCTCTTGATCGTAATTCTTATGTCGTAAAGTATTTTCATCAACAGGGTTAAGGAAAGTCTTGAGTAAGTTCATTAAAATTACATAGTTATCACTGCCCCCTCCATCAAAACTCCCCTCCCCTCCCATCAAAACTCCCCAGCCCCCTCATCAAAACTCCCCCCCCCCCCCCATCAAAACTCCCTCCCTGCCCCATCAAAACTTCCCCGCCCCATCAAAACTCTCTTTCCCCCCCGCCATCAAAACTCCACCCCTCCCCGCCCCCCCCCCCCCCCCCATCAAACCCTCCTCACTAAACAAAGCACAACCATCAATAATAAATAAAAAATAAAACTTAAGTCCTACCTCGGGCCTGGGAAGTCGGCCGGCCGGCCGGTGCGGGAGGCCACTTGGTTGGGGATAGGGACGGAACTTCGGGTCCCATGCTGCAGAGGAGCTACTGTGCATGGGCGAAATCTCCAGTGCACGTGCGTTGAACTGCCGGCACTCTTTTAAGTGCAGGGCCCTAGCTCCGCCCCCTAATTGAATTGCCACGCCACGCCAAGCCATAGGAGAGGCCACAGAGTAGCTAGAATCCGGGGACAACTTTTTAGCGCCATTTTTAATCCTAGGAAGCTAGCGCATCTCACGTGAGTGCGGCGAAAAAATGGGTGGGCCAAATTTGGGCCCATTGTGTGTTTTATTTTGAAGTGCTATTGTTTATTGCTTTATTTATTTTTTGTTTTGATTTTTATAAATATTAGTTTCATTATAAAATGAAACGAGTGTTTTATTATAAACTGAGATTATTTAAAACATCTCATTGTTTTTTCTTTGAAACTGGCATGAAATGTTTACAGATTGAAATATGTGCAGAGAGTTGATACGAAGATGAAATTGGAACATGAACCCCAAGGTGGGGAAAGGATTGTTCACTTTCAAGCTCTGCCTAGAATCAAATAAATCCTTAACTTGAGACTGCTAGGATCATAGGTACAGGACAACAGGGATTAGACATTTTATGGGGTAAATTTCCACACAAGATGCATGACCACAAAAATAAATGTAGAGTAAACTTTTGTTTAACATTTGTTTTATGCAGAATTTACTCCAGGCATTTACCAATTTGCACAAGGTACCAATGGTATTAGAATGACCACTGTATACACTGATCTGCCACACCATCAAATGCTATGTTTTGTTAACTTCTGACTCAGTCTGAGCTTCTACGCTGCTTCTGTTTCCACCACATTCTTACCTGAGTCTGCTGCTTCTATCTTATTTCCTGACCACTGCTTTGTTCGTTATTGAGCTCTTCTCTTCAAATTGCTATTTTCATTGCCAATGATTAATACACTTACAAACTAAATTTTGCTATGCCAATTTTGCTGCTAAATTTCTAGTGGACCGTCTATCCTTTAAAATGTCTTTGACTTATATTTTTGTTCTGCATATATCACAGAAAGCTTTGTGATTTGAAAACTTCTGAAGCCCCAACTCAAACTGCCTATGTGAATTGTATTTTTCATCCTTGCTGAGGGGGTATTCAAGATGTACTCTGAAGAGTAGATAACTAGCAACTTCTGTGATGTAGCAAGAATTTATTTTTGTGCTTACTTGGGACATGGTCAGCAGCTATCTAACATAGCCAAGGTAATCAGTGGAACCTCATCATCAGCATTGGCAGTCCCTCGGAATCGAGTAAGACTTGCCTCCACTCTTAGCATGAGTTCTTAGGTGGCTGTACAGTCCAATACGAGAACCACAGTCTCTGTCACAGGTGGGACAGATAGTCGTTGAGGGAAAGGGTGGGCAGGGAGCCTGGTTTGCTGCACGCTCCTTCCGCTGCCTGCGCTTTATTTCTGCATGCTCTCGGCGACGATACTCGAGGAGCTCAGCGCCCTCCCGAATGCACTTCCTCCACATAGGGAGTCTCGTGTCTGGCATGCGAACTATGTGGCCTGCCCAGCGGAGCTGATCAAGTGTGGTCAGCTTCAATGCTGGGGATGTTGGCCTGGACGAGGACACTAATGTTTGTGCGTCTGTCCTCCCAGGGGATTTGCAGGATCTTGCGGACACATCGCTGGTGGTATGTCTCCAGCGACTTGAGGTGTCTACTGTACATGGTCCACGTCTCTGAGCCATACAGGAGGGCGGGTATTACTACGGCCCTGTAGACCATGAGCTTGGTGACAGTCTTGAGGGACTGGTCTTGTCCTCAAACACTCTTTTCCTCAGGCTGCCGAAGGCTGCACTAGCGCACTGGAGGCGGTATTGGATCTCGTCGTCATTGTCCGCTCTCGTTGATAGGAGGCTTCCGAGATAGGGGAAGTGGTCCACGTTGTCCAGGGCCGTGCCGTGGATCTTGATGTCTGGGGGGCAGTGCTGTGCGGCGAGGACAGGCTGGTGGAGAACCTTTGTCTTACTAATGTTTAGCGTAAGGCCCATGCTTTCATACGCCTTGGTAAATACGTCGACTACATCCTGGAGTTCAGCCTCTGTGTGTGCACAGATGCAGGCGTCATCTGCGTACTGTAGCTCGACGACAGAGGTTGGAGTGGTCTTGGACCTGGCCTGGAAGCGACGAAGGTTGAACAGCTTCCCACTGGTTCTGTAGTTTAGTTCCACTCCAGCGGGGAGCTTATCAACTGTGAGGTGGAATATGGCAGCGAGGAAGACTGAGAAGAGGGTTGGGGCGATGACACAGCCCTGCTTGAACCCGGTCCGGACGTGAATTGGATCTGTGATGGATCCGTTGGTAAGGATCTCGGCCTGCATGTCGTCGTGGAGCAGGCGAAGGATGGAGACGTACTTTTGGGGGCATCCGAAACTGAGGAGGACGCTCCATAGACCCTCGTGGTAGACAGTGTCAAAGGCTTTTGTAAGGTTGAAGAAGGCCATGTATAAGGGCTGGCGCTGTTCCCTTCATTTTTCCTGCAGCTGTCGCACTGCAAAAATCATGTCCGTTGTGTCCCGGAGGGGATGAAATCCGCACTGCGACTCCGGGAGGAGCTCGTCGGCCACGGGGAGAAGAAGGTTGAGGAGGACTCTAGCGACGACTTTCCCAGTGGTTGATAGCAGGGAGATTCCTCTGTAGTTGCCGCAGTCGGACTTGTCCCCTTTTTAAAAGATGGTCATGATCGCTGCATCTCCCGGCATGCTCTCCTCCATCCAGATGAGAGAGATGAGGTCGTGTTTTCGCGGTAGTAGTGCCTCTCCGCCATACTTCAGTGCCTCAGCAGGGATTCCATCCGCTCCCGTAGCCTTGCTGTTTTTTAGCTGTATTATGGCCTATTCTACCTCATGCAGTGTTGGGGTCTCACTGAGGTGGTGGCGGCTAGCATGCTGCGGAATGGAATCGAGAACATTCGAGTCAAAGGCAGAGTCCCGATTGAGGAGATCTTCGAAGTGTCCCTTCCAACGGGCCCTGGCTGCCTCGATGTCCTTGATGAGTGTTTCCTCGTTCTTGGTCAGAAGTGGGGTGGGGCCTTGGGAGTTTGGACCGTATGTGGCCTTGACTGCAGCGAAGAATCTTCACATATCATGGCTGTTGGCCAGCTGCTGTATCTCCTGTGCTTTCTCCATCCACCACCTGTTCTTTAGGTCCTGGGTTTTTTGTTGGACCTTGACCCAGTGCACTGCTGGCCCTCCCAATGCCTGCCCCCAACCAAATGGAACCTACAGGTTCCTTGGTTACAGTTTGGGGAGAAGCAGTACAAAGAAAGAAAGACTTGGATTTAGAAAAGCGTCTTTCACGACCATCGAACATCCTAAAGCACTTTACAGCCAATGAACTATTTTTTTTAAAGTGTAGTCACTGTAGTAATGTAAGTAGGTTATAGCTGAAGTCAGCACAGTGAAGACAGACACAGCCAGTGAATTATTGTGGGTGGAAATCTGATGTTGGGGAGCAGTGGCCGTTTCAAGAAGGTACACATGTTTAGAAGATGAAGGCTAATGGTGCATGTGGTATCTCATCAGCTGATGTCATTCTAGCTGAAATATAATTTTATTTCCACTGATAAATCTCCACATGTATCTTTTAAAATGGAATTTGTTTCTATTTAAACAGACTGCCGTTTCCTGCAAAATAGATTGTTTCTATGGAAATACCATTGGTGTTACTGATTTTAATCTTTTGAAAGAAAGGATATAGGAAACAGTAGTGATGCATGACAATAAAAGGTAGAGAAAAAGCATTACAGAGACCAGAGAGAAATCATAAAAATATCACAGAAAGAGGCTAATGAGATTATAGAGAACGGAGAGAAAACAATAACAGAATAGCATAAAAATACAGAGGAATAGTAATACCAGCAGTCAATGAAGAAAAAGACAAAGGACAAAAATAAAACATAGATCATAAACATAATTAGAGGCCAACGATAAAAAGATCATAACATTCATTGAGACAGCTATGAAAAGAATGTTGATAGATTGTTGAAAATAGAATAGTTAACAAAAAATTGTGAAGCATTTCACAAAATAATTAACTTTACCAACAGATTAATTATTGTCTATAGTGCATTACATCTGTAAGAATCACATTTACAATGTATTCTAGAGCACGTATTTTTGCTGTTGCTGTTTGGGGTTTTAATAATTTGAGTTTCCAGTGACTCCTTATTTCTTTACAAAGATCATAAAGGCACAGGAGGGCAGGATCTCACAGGGCTTGTGGTCTATGGGGGTGGGAGGTGAGTGGGGAAGTGGCAGCTCCGCAGTATCACACAGGCCATAGGCAGTCATTGCAAATGAAGGGCGGCAGAGAAACAAGAACTGCAAATTTCTAGGAGATTTCAATAAGATGAGAGTGAATTTAATTTGAGAGACAGAACGGAGAGTAAACAGCTGTTTCACATGAACTGGATGGAAGGAGGTTGCAGAGCAGAACAGTATTTGTGATTTCTAAGAGACATGAGGTACACATTCAGTTATTCACAAGAAATTGAGTAATTGAACTGCAACAAAGCCAGGCAATGCTGAAAATGTGCTGGGAAAAAGTGACTGGAAGAGGGTTATTTTACATTTCAGATAATTGCTTTGCGAACCTTAGTTTGTAATTTATTATGTGATGCTTTTGTAAAATAGTCTATTTATTTGTGTTTTGTCATTTAAGTTAAAAATATAATATTAGGGTTTTACTAGGTCACTTAACATGGATATGAGTTTTGTCTATTTGAGTTTAAAATAGAGATCGGCACTGTTAATAACTGGCATTAATAAATGTTTAGTAATGATAACATGTATCTGTTGCCAACACAAAAATGAGATACTGATTCATAATTCAGTTATTTTCCCATGAATTTAAAAAGCATAGCCTATAAAATTCAGATTATGCTGTTAACAGTAATTATATGTAACATTCAGTGTTCTTTATTACCTAAACCTGTTTCATTCATTATTTCGGATGGGAATCAGTTTGTTAGAGTTTTACAGTTACACTTTTTTGAATCTAAACATCCATAGCTTATGTATACCTGTATGTAATGTTGCAGTTTGACAACCGTCATACCTTATTCACATTTAGGTTCCAGTAATTTTAAATCCCCCCTCGAGTAAGAAACTAAATGTAAATCTTAATGATTTTATTTTAACTAATAATTTTAATAATATGTGTTCTTGGGATGTGGACAGTGCTGGCAAGGCAAAGATCATTGCCAATTCCTAATTACTCTGAGGGCATTATGAGTCATTCACATATTGTGTGATTGAAGTCACAAGTAGGCCAGGATGGCAGGTTCCCTTCCCTGAAGGACATTAGACACTTGGGTTGTATGGTGGTGTACTCCGATGCACTTTTTCTAACACCACTGGTTTCCCAATCTCAGCCAAGCTACAGGGAAGAGCCAAATGGAAGTCAGACCTCTCACCAGATGGAGAGTTTCCATGGGGACTGCTCTTATGAACATCCTAAAGGCTGGCCAAGAGCAGCACTAGTATGAAAGCAAATTGTGAGCAAAGATTGGAGTTGGAGGATAGGAGTGAAATAGCATGTATCTCATAAGAAGACGTACCTTGCATCTCAAAAAAGTAATGTTGCAATGTTACTGTCCATTTACTTTGATTTTAAAATGATACTAGTAATCATTTAAGAAAACAGTTCTTATAGAATTAAAGAGTCATATAAATTTATGGCATTGAAGGAGGTCATTCGGCCTATCATGTCTGTGCCGGCTATCTTAAGTTTATTGAAATAAATACAAAATACAAAATGTATCTGAAATGTGGTAATATTTCTGGAGTGTTCTGTCTATATTCTCATTGTTGCAATATTTTTACATTGTACAGTATTTCATGAAATTATGATCCAGTAACTGTTACAGGGCTTGTGCTGTGTCAAGAAATCACAGGCAAAGCATTTCTCCATTTCATGTAAAGCATATGTGCAGTTACAATTGAAACATGTTGGGGTTGATTGTCACTGGCTTCGTCTGACATTAACAGAGTGGTAATGATCTCAAAATGGGGTCGGTAGCCTTTCCGCCCCGTTAATACCGGTAATGCAGTAAGCTCCATTTTGAAAGGGGCCTATCGCTGGGTGTCCAAAGCTTCAGGCAATAGGCCCCTTAATAATGGAAATCAGGGTCGTATGTTGTAAATATGACCCTGATTGCCATTTTAGGTTGGAACTGCTCGGAGATTGCTTTGTGCAGGCTCCAGCCAGTTCCACGGGTGTGCCAAAGGTAAGTGTCAAATTACTTTTCTGAGCACTCCTTCTAACATAAAAATAATCTGGGCTTAAGCCGCCCCAGGGCCCCACACTCCACAATCATGACCAAGCCTTCCGCCCCCACTCCTCCTCCCCGTGCAGTTTACTTTGCCTGTTCTTCAAGCCTTGATGCTGCGAGCCGCGGGACACCTATTTGACACCCTGCAGATTGCCTGCAAAATTTTAATGAGGTCATGGGGTGGGTGGGGGCTTCTTTACCATCGGAATGGATGGCTGGCCAGCACGCTCAGCCAGTCGGTCGCCTAAAAGTCAAATTCGACCCAGATCTGTTACATACAGTAACAATTCATACATATCAATTTTCCTCATAATTTTACATCTGCAGTAGGCATTGTGAGAATATTGCAAGCAAACAGAAATAATTTATTTCACCAAAAATTAATATTAATATAATAGGGTAGGTTTTAACCGTTAGATTTTTAATAAATATTGTAATTTGCACCACACCTTTTTTGAAAGTAGGTTTTGGAAAATTTCAAAATGCATGCTATTTTTCTTCTACACAATGTGATCAAATATTTTCATGTCTGAACCAATTTATATCAGCCACTTTGAAAATTCTAATGTTATCATTGCTTTAGCCAAAGAAAATTGTTAATAAGAATTTTGTTGGAAGCATACAAAGATAGATAAAGTGGGGAAACAGGATAATTAACCAGAAAGAGAAGCTGGTTCTTGTAAAACCTTGGATCAAAATTAAATGTTTTTAAGAACTTTCTGCCCAACTAAGTTATTTATTTCTTCATGAAAACCAATGCTCATCTTTTAGAAATATCATGTAGAAAATTATGCACATGATGGTCTTATAAAAATGCCTAAAACGCCACAGCATGTGGAACTAAAGTCATTTGTTGTAACATTACTACTTTTTTAAAGTATCTGTACTTGTGTTATTATTATGTTTCTTTTCTTGGTTTGCTATTACAGGTATTATTCTGTAAAAGTATTTTGTGTGTTGTATATAGAAGTGAAGATTGCTATGCAGCCAAATTGGTTGCGTGTTTGAACATGTAACCAGGAAAGAACCCTTAATCTCTTTTACTAAAGGTGGCAGGGAAAAAATAATGATGGAAACAGGTTTGCCAATGCTGAATTAATATTGAATGAGAAAAGCTGATTAAATCTCAATTGTTCTGCAACGCCTCTATCATATATGTATACTCTGTGTATATACTATGCTGATACCACTAGAGGGTGCAACTGTGGGATGCCCAGGCAGGAGCTGTATAAAAGGCTGGTCACCGTGCAGTGAAGGCACTCTGTAGTTACAATAAAGAGACTAAGGTCACAGCAGTTCAAGCACAGCACTAGGCCTCGTGGAGTCATTCTACAGATAAGTAGAGACATATTAACTGGCGACGAGTACAGATCACGGACTTATACGCAGAGATGACTGCCGTTGGTAGTTTAGAAAAGTTTACAGAGGGTGAAGCCTTTACTCGGGTTTCGCTGGCCAGGTATCGCTTCTACACATACCGCCGCACCGGGGGGCCAGGATTTAGCAGAATATGTCGCAGACCTACGAAGGCGCGCGGAACCGTGCAAATTTGGCAAACTCCTCAACAATGTGTTGCGGAACGTTTCCGCGACGGGACGGGATGTGAAGCGGACCATCACCTTAAGCCAGGCGTTCACGACCTCAATGTTGAGATTCTCCCAGAATCAAAACTCACTGGCAAGTACTGTGCAGAAAATAACTCTTGATCAAAGAATTAGTCCGACTCAGAGTCAGCCAAAGGGTTTAAATGTGAATCGTTTAACATGCTGGCGTTGCGGGCCTGTCTGTGTCGATTCAGACACGATGTATGCAAAGGCTGCGGTCAAAAGGGCCACCCACAGCGAATGTACAGAAGAGCTGCGACTCAAAACGTGGCAGAGGAGTTGGCAGGAGGTTTCCGATCCAGCAAGGATTATAAAGCACAAGCTGGAGAGGCGACTCAGCCCGAGGAAGCAGTGCACGGGGTGCACACCTTCACTACCAAAAGTCTCCCCATGATGATGAAAGTCAAGATAAATGGCATTCCTGTTTCCATGGAGTTGGACACGGGGGCGAGTCAGTCACTTACGAGCCAGAAGGCATTTGAGAGGCTGTGGGGCAACAAAGAACAAAGACCCAAGCTGAGCCCGATTCAGACAAAGCTGCGCACTTACACCAAGGAACTGATCCCAGTTATCGGCAGTATGAACGTAAAAGTATCCTATGATGGAGAGATACACGAATTGCCACTGTGGGTTGTACCAGGCGATGGGCCAACGCTACTTGGCAGAAGCTGGATGGGGAAGATTCGGTGGAACTGGGAAGACGTCAAAGCACTATCTTCAGAGGACGATGCTTCCTGTACTCAAGTGTTGAGCAAGTTCCCATCCTTATTTGAACCAGGCATCGGCAACTTCACAGGCGCCAAAGTGCAGATCCACTTGGTCCCCGAGGCACGGCCTGTTCATCACAAGGCTTGAGTGGTCCCTTACATGAAGGAGAAAGTGGAGATCGAATTGGACAGACTTCAACGCGAGGGAATCATATCACCAGTCGAATTCGATGAGTGGGCCAGCCCGATTGTTCCAGTACTAAAGAGTGATGGCACGGTCAAAATCTGCGGCGACTTCAAGGTAACGCTCAACCGAGTTTCATTACAGGACCAGTACCCGCTACCCAAAGCCGATGATCTTTTTGCGACATTAGCAGGGGGAAAGGCGTTCACCAAGCTGGATCTAACCTCCGCTTACATGACCCAGGAGCTGGCTGAGTCGTCGAAAAAATTAACGTGCATTAACACACACCAGGGACTGTTTTTGTATCACAGGTGTCCGTTTGGGATCCGCTCGGCTGCAGCCATCTTCCAAAGGAACATGGAGAGTCTGTTGAAATCGGTTCTACGTACGGTTGTATTTCAGGATGACATCCTAATCTCGGTCACGACACCACCAAACACCTGCGCAACCTAAGTCGACTAAACAGAGTCGGACTCCGGCTGAAACGATCCAAGTGTGTCTTCCTGGCGCCAGAGGTAGAATTCCTGGGGATGAAGATTGTGGCGAGACGGCATCAGGCCCACGGACTCGAAGACAGAGGCTATCAAGAATGTACCCAGACCACGAAATGTAACTATTTCGGTAACTTTCTTCCAGAGTTCAGCACCTTGCTCGAACCATTGCACAAGTTGCTACGCAAGGGAGATGACTGGGTTTGGGGTCAAAATCAAGAGGCCGCCTTCAAAAAGGCCGGAAACTTGCTGTGTTCGAACAAGTTGCTTGCATTGTATGACCCAGATATAGGTCTAGTTTTAGCATGTGACGCGTTATTGTACGGTGTCGGGTGTGTTTTACAGCAAGAAAATGTAGCGGGCAAACTCCAACCGGTTGCATATGCATCTAGAAGTCTATCCAAGGCCGAAAGAGCCTACAGTATGGTCGAGAAGGAGGCTTTGGCCTGTATCTATGGGGTTAAAAAAAATGCACCAGTATTTGTTCGGACTCCGGTTCGAGTTAGAAACTGACCACAAGCCCCTAATCTCACTGTTTTCGGAAAGCAAAGGCATAAACACCAATGCTTCGTCGCAAATCCAAATATGGGCACTAACATTGTCGGCCTACGATTATACTATCCGCCACAGGCCAATAACTGAGAACTGCGCCGATGCCCTCAGCCGGCTAGCATTGCCCACCACCAGGGTGGAAATGGCGCAGCCCGCAGACCTGTGCCTGGTCATGGGCGTCTTCGAAAGCAAAGGGTCACCCGGAATGGCCCACCAGATCAGGACCTGGACCAACCAGGACCCTGTGTCATCTCTTGTAAAAAGTTGCGTCCTCAATGGGGGCTGGTCAGCGGTCCCAAGAGAAATGCAAGACAAGATAAAGCCATTTCACCGTCGTAAAGACAAAATGTCCATCCAATCGGATTGCCTCTTATGGGGCAACCTTCATATGCAACCTACACAGTGCCCACCCAGGCATAGTCATGATGAAGGCTATCGCTAGGTCCCGTGTCTGGTGGCCCGGCATTGACTCGGACTTGGAGTTGTGCGAGCACCAGTGTAACACTTGCACACAATTACGCAATGCCCCCAGGGAGGCTCCACTTAGTCTGTGGTCCTGGCCCTCAAAACCATGGTCCAGGATTCACGTAGATTATGCGAGCCCCTTTCAAGGAAAATGTTCTTTGTTGTAGTGGACGCCTACTCTAAGTGGATCGAATGTGTAATAATGGCATCCAGCATGTCCACCGCCACCATTGAAAGCCTCGGGGCCATGTTCGCCACCCATGACTTGCCCGACATTCTGGTCAGCGACAATGGTCCTTGTTTCACCAGCTCAGAATTCAATGAATTCATGACCCGCAATGGCATCAAGCATGTCAGGTCTGCCTCGTTCAACGGCCAAGCGAAGCGGGCAGTCCAAACCATAAACCAGAGGTTGAAACGTGTCATGGAAGGCTCCTTACAAACCCGCCTATCCCGGGTGCTGATCAATTATAGGACACAACCCAACTCTCTTACCGGGGTCCCCCCTGCGGAGTTACTAATGAAACGTGCACTCAAAACCAGGCTCTCCTTAGTCCACCCTGACCTCAACGATCAGGTGGAAACCAGGCGTTATCGGCAAAACATGTACAATGATCACGCGGCTGTATCACGCGACATCTCTGTAAACGACCCGGTGTTTGTGCTGAATCACGGTCATGGCCCCAAATGGATCGCTGGCACTGTTTTAGCCAAGGAGGGGAATAGAGTGTTCGTTGTCAAACTGCTTAACGGACAAACATGCAGAAAGCATTTGGACCAGACCAAATTGCGATTTACATGTAACCAGGAACTACCGGGAGGGGACCTTGCCTTCAGCGATCCACCTACACACACCATTCAGCAACAGACCTAGCTGCCAACCACGAGGATGATCCCACCATCTCCAACAGTCCAGTCAGACCAACAGCGCTGCAAGACAGCAGTAGCCTGACCAACTCACCCATGCCAGAAGTGACACTCAGACGATCAACCAGGGAGCGCAGAGTTCCGGATTGTCTCAACCTGTAACTAACTCGCATCAAAGACTTTGGGGGGGAATGTTGTCATATATGTATACTCTGTGTATATACTATGCTGGTACCACTAGAGGGTGCAACTGTGGGAGGAGCTGTATAAAAGGCTGGTCAAAACACGGTGAAGGCACTCTGCAGTTACAATAAAGAGACTAAGGTCACAGCAGTTCAAGCACAGGCCTCGTGGAGTTATTCTACAGATACGTAGAGACATATTAACCTCGATTTAAAAATTCTCATCCTTGTTTTCAAATGCCTCCATGGCTTTGCACTTTCCTATCTCTAATCTCCTCCAGCCCTACAACCCTCTGAGATATCGGCGATCCTCCAATTCTGGCCTCTTGAGCATCCACGATTTTAATCACTCCACCATTGGCGACTGTGCCTTCAGCTGCCAAGGCCCTAAGCATTTATCTCACTTCATCTTAAATGCATCTATGCTGTTCGCCTCAACTACTCTGTGGTACAGTTAGTGAGTTCTACATTCAAACCACTCGCTGGATAAAGAAGTTTCTCCTGAATTCCCTTTTGGATTTAATAGTGGCTATCTTGTATTTTATGGCCCCTAGTTCTGGTCTCCCCCGCAACTGGAAACATCTTCTCTACGTTTACCCAATCAAACACTTTCATAATCTTAAAGACCTCTATCTGGTCCCCTTCTGTCGTTTTTCTAGAGAAAAGAGCCCCAGTCTGTTAAATCTTTCCGAATATGTATAACCTCTCAGCTATAGCATCTGGTGTCCTGGCCAATATTTATCCCTCAGTCAACATAACAAAAGCCGATTATCTGGTCATTATCACATTGTTGTTGTGGGAGCTTGCTGTGCGCAAATTGGCTGCCATGTTTCCCACATTATTACAGTGACTACACTCCAAAAGTACTTCATTGGCTGTAAAGCGCTTTGAGACATCCGATGGTCATGAAAGGTGCTATAGAAAGGTAAGTCTTTTTCATTCTAGTAAATCTTTTTTGGACCTTCTCCAGTGCCTGTATATCCTTTTATAATACAGAGACCAGAACTGTCACAATACTCTAAGAATGGTCTAACCAAGATTCTATGGGCTAGATTTTACACTTTTGTGCTTATCGCCCAAAAATGGACGTTATTTCCGACGTGGGCAGTAAAAAAGGGTTTTCAGATCGCCGGCTTCTTGCCCATTCTCAAAGCACCTAGTCTCCATTTTTGAAAATGGGCGTTACAGCGAGCGATATGAAATGGGCAGTAGCGTTAAATCTCGCTGACCTTCTGCCGTAAAGTGTCGCCATCCTTAGCAACGGCATGGCAACGCTCGATTCCCGGGATTCAGGAGGTGAAGGGTCATCATGACATGCGCAGAAGAGGAGAGAGAGAGAGAGAGCTCAGAGGGACTGAAGGCATGTCTGGGTGTGGTGTGGCTGCTTTGGGGAGAAGGAGAGAGACTTTAGAGTTTCACAGCAAGAAGGGAAACAAAAATTAGCTGTTACCAGCCACATATTTGCCCGAATCTGGCCTATAATGGAGGGAAAGGAGGAGGCATCACAGCAAGCTGTGGAGACTGGCACTGGAGAGAGCAGTGAGGTGGGAGAGGAACACATTGGAGGGCGCATAAGAGCCAGGAGGTTCTCGGACGAGGCAAATGCCTCCCTCCTGCAGGAGGTCGCTTCACGCTGGGGTGATTTGACACTGGGAGGGCGTGGGAAGCCCACCCCAAAGGCCTACCAGAGGATATGGACCGAGATAGCAGAGGTGGTCTCATCGGTTAGCAACGAGGTTCGTGAGGGCAACCAATGCCACAAACGGTGGAACGACTTGTGGGATCCGCAAGATTTAAGTATTACATTGATTTACATGTACTTATGTATTTATATAATTTGATTTGTAAAAATCATGAGTGACTATCATCAGATGTGCGGTCTTTCACTTTTACCGGGAATGTTTATCTCAAAAGCCTGCGGTCGCGGTGTACGTCTTTAGGTAAAGAATGATCATTTTCATAATCATGATTACATCTGTCGGTTATGTGTTGTATCAGCCTCTGTGACAGTACCTAGCAATGATAGCACGCAATGATCTGGTGCCATGTCGTCCTGTCACCTTTTACAGAAGAAGCTATCGGCGAAGAGGTCCGTGCAGAGGCGAACGGGTGAGGGGTCATCAGCGACATCACTGAGATGGAGGAACGGGTGCTCGCACTCGTGGGGAAGCACCCCTGGAGAGCCACGGACGCATCTGCAGACCCTGAAGTGATGCCACGTGAGTAAAGCTCACACCATTGCGTAATGTAAAGTCAATAGATGCCACACCCACTCATATCCGGACAATCATATATGATAGATGATTTCTAAAATTGTCATAGAAATAATGATGGCCTAATGAAAATCATTGCAATGCTAATGTGTTGATGGCCATGAAATGTGATGCCTGCGATGATTTTGAGAGCAGTGGTGCTTTTGTTCTGCATGTGCTGTGTGCAACGCTGGACTCACCTTGTGACCCTAGCACCCCCTTCTCCTCTAATAACCTCATTTGTGTTTTGCAGCTCAGCCAGCAGCGCAGCCCCAGGCAAGACCACAGAGGCCAGAAGGTGGGGGCGCAGGGCCCGACTCTCCGGACGATCCTACAGCTGGTGCTGAGGAGCTCTGATTCTCGCCCGTCAATCTGCTGGGTCTGTTCTCTACGGATGAGAGCACGGACTTCAAGGAACCCGCATCGCCATGCTCCAGAAGCCATTCCACCCAAAGATCATCTAGTGGTCCTCTGGTCATTCCCTGTCTCCACTTTGGAGACACCGGCCCCAAGCACCTCACCACAGGGCACCCCATTTGTCCCCAGGGTGGCGCCGACCCTGCGGAGGTCTCGTGGACGCGGCGGGTCTTCCACGAGCGCCACATAAGAGTGGAGAGATGGTACAGTTGTCCAGGAGGACTGTAGACATTGGTGACCAGCTCATCGAAGCATTGGGGGCGTATCCCGACAGCTGGCCACCATGACCGAGTACATTCCGCGGATGGCGGAGGCCCTGGATACGATAGCCAGGAACACTGCTGGCACAGGTCTCTCAATGGTCTCCGAGCACGGCACTCCACCCCTAGGTTCCGCATCACCACTGCGAACGACAAATGAGAACAAGGACCAAGATCCTGCTTCTGCATCAGAGAATGTTGCCTCCTCGGCACCCCCCGCTGCCGTACCCGTGCAACCACCCCATCTGCCTTCATCCCCCCTCAATGAGGCACCGCCTGAGGAGCTCCTCGGCCAGGCGCTGTGGAATGAGGAAGGGAAGGGATAGAGATGGGGAGAAGAAGGGGAAGGGAGAAAGTGAGGTGCATGTCCGCAGGTGGTGGCTGTGTTATACCTCCATCGGGGTATATGCAATTTGTTGTAATGTATGGGGGCTGGGGACCCCCGCTCCTCCTGCTTTGCCTTTGTATTCTGTGTTGCTGGACATGTTGAACATTTGATTGATGTCAATGGTGGAAAAAGTGGGGTGTGGGCGGGGGGTTGGGTGTTACTGCCTGTGATACTTATGATTTCAGACCAATGTTGGTATAAAAAATTTTTTATTGAACATAATCTTGTTGAGCATTGTCTCAGATAGCTGGACCGTTACACACTGGTGATTCCTTAACATGAAAGGATTAAATACAACTTAACTTCAATCAACGTAAACTTTAACTGGCACCAAGGTGATGGGCACCATTTATGTCTGAGCTGCGCACAGACAGCAGTGTGTCAGCATTGTCACTCACATCACCGCTCTTTCAGGCAAATCGTTTAGATATCAGCTCACATAAGAGTCCTGCAGCTATGTAGCCACCACGGGCCCTTTCCTGTGGTCGGGAGGGGGTTGTGGGCATGGTTGAATAGCCAGCCGGATTGTCTGGCTCTAGGTCAGCGTCCAGCCCCTCGTCGTCCTCTTCCTCTCTCTCTTGAGGTGGAGCATCAGTGCCTTCTAGCAATTCTTGGCCACTCCTGATAGCCAGGTTGTGCAGCATCAAGCATACAACCACGAATTTACCCACTTGCTCAGGGTTGTATTGTAGCTCCCCTCCTGAATGGTCAAGACATCTGAAGCGCTGCTTAAGCACAGTTATTGTTTTCTGGACCACATTGCATGTGTCTCTGTGGCTCCGGTTGCATCACTTCTCGGCCTCTGTGTGGTTTCATGCAGGGGGGTCATCAGTCAGGTGGCTAGGCCATATCGATTATCACCAAGCATCCAGCATTGTCCTTGTGGCTGACTCAGCGTCCAGCCCATCGTCGTCCTCTTCCTCTCTCTCCTGAGATGGAGCATCAGTGCCTTCTGGCAATTCTTGGCCCCTCCCGATAGCCAGGTTGTGCAGCATCGAGCACATGACCACGAATTTACCTACTTGCTCAGGGTTGTATTGTAGCTCCCCTCCTGAGTGGTCAAGACATCTTGGACCACATTGCGTGTGTCTCTGTGGCTACGGTTGTATCGCTTCTCGGCCTCGGTGTGGGTGTCATGCAAGGGGGGTTATCAGCCAGGTGGCTGGGCCATATCGGTTATCACCAAGCATCCAGCATTGTCCTTGTGGTTGACTCTGAAAGATGTCAGAGACAGCGCTCTCACACAGGATGTGAGGCTCATCGAAGGTGCCTGGATATTTGGCATCACTGGCAGTATGATCTGGTTGTGGTTGACAACTAGTTGAACTCTCAGGGAGTGAAATCCTTTTGTGTTACGAAAACGCTCGGGGTCCTGAGAAGGTGGCCGCATGGCGATGTGAGTGCACTGTATAGCTCCCTGCACCCTGGGGAACTGAGCAATGCAGTAGAATGCTCCAGCCCTGTCAGTCCGAGCCTCCGTGGTCATGGGGAAGCTGATAAAGTCCATCTTTCTCGCGTACAGGGCCTCCGTGACCTGTCTAATGCAGCAATGGGTTGCATGGTGAGACAGAGGGCAAATCTAGACCGCGGAGTCCCGAAAGGAACCAGACGCGTAGAAAGACAGTGTCGCGGTGATCTTGACCTCGACTGACACTGATGTCCTGATGGCAGGCTGCAATATGTGGCCTGATGAGCTCACATATTTAATTGATCACCACCTTGTGGAAGCGCAGTCTCCGAAGGCAGGTGTGGTCGGAGACCTCTTTTCCTTGTACGTGCGGGGTGCGTATGGTCTGGCCCTCCTCCTCATTCTTGCACGTCTTAAATTGGGGACATAATGATGTGCATCACACATTGAGCCATCTGCACTCTGCAGCATCTGCGTATTAATCGATGCAGGCTGAGAAATGGCTGGCCCCATTGCATTGAAAGTATAATAGCGATTGATCAGAAGCAATGATTTCCTCACTAAAATACACCTAGAGTAAACCCCCAATAGTCCAGAGTCTGAAAATATATCTGTTGTGATGTTCACTTCACCTGAGAAGAACTCCAAAGTCAATGCAAACTCCCCCGAAGTTGAAGCAGCCTTTTGAATGAAGTGACCTGTGATTTTAAAAATGGCAGCTACACCGCTGGTGTTCGTTCAGAACAGTTCCACTTTTCCTGGGCGTTTTTTTGGGAGAGCGATATTGTGGGCGATCTCCTGGGCATTAGTTTCGCCAAATGTGCTCTTTACGACAAAAAAAGAGGGCGGGTGGTATTATTGAATCTCTGCATTAATTCCGTGCGGAAAGTAACGCTGGGCAATATTATGGGCGTTGATTTCGCCCAGTCTTATGATTCCGCCCAAAAAAAGTGGCCGGGCGGTAATATTTTTTCTCAGCGTTAAGCACACGGGGAAAGTAACGCTTGCCGATAAATTTCCTAAAAATGCCTGTCAGTTTCCATTTTGTGCCAAAATGGACGATATATGGGCGTTATACGTCATTTCAGTGGTAAAATGGGCATTAAGTGGGCAATAAGCATGCAGAAAAAGTGGAGATTCTAGCCCCATAAGTTTAACATAACTTCTCTGATTTTCAATTCTATCCCTCTAGAAATAAACCCCAGTGCTTTGTTTGCTCTTTTTACGGCTTTATTAACATGCATTGCTATTTTTAGTGATTTGTGCATCTACACCCCCAGATCCCTCTGCTCGTTTCTTATTTAGACAGTTATTTTCCAAGGAATATGTGGCCTCCTTATTCTTCCTATTAAAATTCAGCACCTCACATTTAGCTATGTTGAAGTTGATTTACCAAATATAGCCCATTCTGCAAGTTTATTAAGGTCTTCCTATATTTTGTCAGAGTCCTCCTCTGTGTTAACTATACCTTCCCCCCCCCCCCCCAAATTTGGTGTCTGCAAATTTTAAATTGTACTTCCAATTCTCGAGTTCAAATTGTTTATGTAAATGGTGAACAACAGTGGTCTGAGCACCGATCTTTGTGGGACATCACTTCCTACCTTTTGCCAGTCTGAGGGCCCAAATTTCCCCATGAGTTGCACCGGTTTTTTTGGTGTAACTTGATTTTTCTGGTGTATCTTTTTAGTTGCAAATATGGCCATTTAATTTGCGGCAGTGTAAGTGAGTTAATTAGGTTTTTTGTTAGGTCCGTTTTTTTTTCAAAAGGTCCATTTATGCCAATTTGACCAGAAAAAAGTTGTACTAAACTAACTTAGGGCAGCATATGTGTCCACTTTTGTCCGCACAGAAAGACTTTACTTACAGTTAAGGAATCGGCGCAAGTAACAACATTTCAAGCACTACCAAGCGCCAAACAAAGCAGAAGCAGTAATAACAATTCAATAAAAAATAAAGAAGTGAAGTAAATAATTAAAGTAACAAATAAAAGTACTGCATCAAATCCTACCTTAAACTGAAGGCTGGCCATGCTGGAGTCCGTTCGGCCACGGCAAGGTGCGGGACACTGGCAAGCCCTTCGGCCAGGGCAAGAATCGGGAGAACGTGGCAGGCTGGTGGGGGGGGGGGGGCGGGGAGAGAAAAACGGAGAAAGAACGCGGTGGTGGGGGTGGGGGGGGTGCTGGTGATAGTGGGAGGGAGGGAGAAGGCTGAACTCTGCAGACTTGGGGGTGGGGGGGTGCTGCTGGCGAGGAGGGATAGAAAAGTCACATGATTGAAGAGGAGAGGGGGAGAGAACAAAAGACCTTTGGGTTTCTTACCTTGTTTGGGGAGTGAGAAGAGCTGAGCTGTGCTGCCATTTTGCACCTTCTTTAATCTTTGAAAGTTTCAATTTTACTTTAAGGATGGATGCATCAATCTCAATGCCACGGATTATTCAATGGTTATGCGTCACTGCTACATAGGAGAGAATTGATTAGAGCTCATCGCATCAGGAACATCAGAGCCCATAGGCTGCTGGGCAGGAGGCGTTACACACCTCGGAGATTTCGAGTCAGGCGATCCTACCTAGACCTGAGTGAGGCAGATTGTGGCAGAAGGCTGCGTTTCCGCAGAAAAGTTGTCTGTGAGATCTGTGAGTTGGTGAGACCACAGTTGCAGCCAAGAAGCAGCAGGTGGACTCCCTTGTCTGTAGAAGTGAAGTTGCACTTTCATTCTATGCCTTGGGATGGTTTCAAGGTACAACTGGAGGTGTGTGCACCATCTCTCGATGCAATACAGGTCTCCATTCGCCAGGTCATGGCTGCACTGTATGCGCGAAGGAATGACTTCATCAAGTTCCCAATGACCGCACAAGCAATGCGTGACAGGGCTGTGGACTTCTGCAGGATTGCTGGCTTCCCAAAGGTACAGGGCTGCATTGATTGTACCCACATCGCCTTGCGAGCACCTGTGGAGGATGTCTAGCAGTTCAGGAATAGAAAAGGCTTCCACTCCATTAATGTGCAGCTCGTGTTTGACGACAAATATCGCATCATGTCAGTCAATGCAAGATATCCTTTGCAGTACCCATGATGCGTTCATCCTACGCGACAGCGCTATATCTGACATGCTTGAGCAGCAGCAGCCAGAAGGGCAGAGCTGGCTACTGGGAGACAGGGTACGGCATGGCAACCTGGCTTAAGACGCGTAACCTGGACGGAAGCTAACCATCAACACAACATGTCGCACATTAAGACACACAGCATCATAGAGAGGACCATTGGCATCTTGAAATAGCATTTCTGATGCCTGGACCATTCCGGAAGCAACTTGCAATATTCCCCTGAGATGGTCGGTCACTTCACTGTTGTGTGCTGCATAACGTAGCCATCATTAGGCAGCAGCAGCTGATAATGGAAGAAGAAGACCCACCTGCGGTGAGAGTGCCTAATGATAATGATGTGGAAGATGCAGGTGACAAGCAGGAGGAGGAGGAGCTGGAGGAGGATGATGACGAGGATCAGGAGACCATGCAAGTGCCTGAAGCCGGAGCACGACGTCGGAGGAGGGCGGAGCATTGTGCTCCTTTAACGATTGCTCGAGCCTTGCGCCAGCAGCTCATCCATGATCGCTTTACTGATGCCTGAGTGCTCAGCGACAATTGTTCCGCTTTGACATGTTTATATTTTGCAGCTGTTCCTAAATGTTGTATTGTGTTAATGGAACATGATTCAGTTTTAATGTAAAAAATATTTTATTGAAAATTTTAGAATGTACTTCACTTTAGTGTAATAAAGTAATTTTTTTTATCAAACTGTACTTTAATATGACTCTTTAAGATCATTTAAAAACGTTAAGATCACTTAGAAACTTGTGAAGTTACAAAACAATTTCAATGTGAAAAATCTTACACTCGAAAATCACTTAAACTTCAAGATACTTTTTAGGTGTGAAATTAAATAACTTACAAAATGTGAGAACTGTTGCGTATCTGTAAAGCATGCATTCCCATGTTTCGCCACCAGGGAGCACATCCCCTGAAGTCCCAAAGGATCCCAGCATCCCTTGGGAGCACTGTATATAAGCCGGCCCCTAAGGCCTGTTACTCACTCTGGAGTGTCTTAATAAAGACTGAGGTCACTGTTACTTTAACCTCCCTGTGTGCAGTCTCATCTGTGTTAGGAACACAACAACTGGCAACGAGTACACGAATCCAACGCAAAGATGCAGCAAACTGTGGGCATCCTGGAGAAGTTCTCAGAGGGTGAGGACTGGGAAGCCTATGTCGAACAGCTAGACCAGTACTTTGTAGCCAACGAGCTGGACGGAGAAGGAAGCACTGCAAAAAGGAGAGCGGTCCTTCTCACGGTCTGTGGGGCACCGACCTACAGCCTCATGAAGAATCTTCTGGCTCCGGTGAAACCCACAGATAAATCATATGAGGAGCTGTGTACACTGCTTCGGGAGCATCTTAACCCGAGGGAGAGCGTGCTGATGGCGGGGTATTGGTTCTATATGTACCAGCGATCTGAAGGTCAGGAAGTGGCGTGCTATGTCGCCGAGCTAAGGCGACTTGCAGGACAATGTGAGTTTGATGGCTACCTGGAGCAAATGCTCAGACTTTTTTGTACTGGGCATTGGCCACGAGACCATCCTACGAAAACTTTTGACTGTAGAGACACCGATCCTCAGTAAGGCCATTGTGATAGCACAGGCGTTTTTGTCCACCAGTGATAACACCAAACAAATCTCTCAGTGCACAAGTGTTAGCAATGTTCATAAATTAACTGGAACTGTGTTTGCGAGCAGAAATGTACAGGGCAGAACCCACGAGACTGCAACAGCCAGCAGGCCTCAGGTGACCCAGATGACTCAGAGTCCGCAACAAAGGATGAATGCAAGGCAGTTCACACCTTGTTGGCATTGTGGAGGATTCCATTCAGCCTATTCATACCACTTCAAAGGGTATGTTTGCAAGAGCTGTGGAACACTGGGGCACCTCCAACGAGCTTGCAGACAAGCTGCAAGCTCTGCAAAACCTGCTAACCACCATGTGGCAGAGGAAGATCGGTCCATAATGGATCAAAGCAATTTCGAGCCTCAGAGAGAGGAGGCAGATGCTGAAGTACACGGGATGCAAACATTTTCGACGAAATGTCCACCTATAATGCTAAATGTAAAATTGAATGGCTTACCCGTAGCCATGGAACTGGACACTGGCACTAGCCAATCTAACATGAGTAAAAAGATGTTTGAGAGACTGGTGCAACAAGGCACTCAGACCAGCCCTGAGTCCCATCCACACGAAACTCAGAACGTACACCAAAGAGCTTATCACTGTCCTGGGCAGCGCCATGGTCAAGGTCACCTACGAGGGCATGGTGCACGAACTGCCACTCTGGATTGTCCCGGGCGATGGCCCCACACTGCTTGGAAGGAGCTGGCTGGGCAAAATCCGATGGAACTGGGATGACATCCGAGCGCTATCACATGTCGATGAGGCCTCATGTACCCAGGTTCTTAACAAATTTCCTTCCCTTTTCAGCCAGGTATTGGAAACTTTTCCGGGGCGAAGGTGTGGATCCACTTGGTCCCAGAGGCACGACCCATTCACCACAAGGCGCGAGCGGTACCTCACATGATGAGGGAGAGAGTGGAAATTGAGCTGGACAGGCTGCAACGCGAGGGCATCATCTCCCCAATGGAATTCAGCGAGTGGGCCAGCCCGATTGTTCCAGTACTCAAAAGTGATGGCACGGTCAGGATTTGAGGCAATTATAAAGTAACTATTAATTGTTTCTCGCTACAGGACCAATCCCCGCTACCTAAGGCAGACGACCTATTTGCGACGCTGGCAGGAGGCAAGACGTTCACCAAGCTTGACCTGACTTCGGCCTACATGATGCAGGAGCTGGAGGAGTCTTCGAAGGGCCTCACCTGCATCAACACACACAAGGGACTGTTCATCTACAACAGATGTCCGTTTGGAATCGGTCGGCCGCAGCGATCTTCCAGAGAAACATGGAGAGCCTACTCAAGTCGGTACCATGCACGGTGGTTTTTCAGGACGACATATTGGTCACGAGTCAGGACACCGTCGAGCACCTACAAAACCTGGAGGAGGTCCTCCAGCGACTGGATCGCGTAGGGTTGCGGCAGAAGAGGTTGAAATGCGTCTTCATGGCAACAGAAGTGGAGTTTTTGGGGAGAAAGATTGCGGCGGACGGCATTCGGCCCACAGACACCAAGACAGAGGCTATCAGGAACGCGCCCAGGCCACAGAACGTCACGGAGCTGCGGTCGTTCCTGGGACTCCTCAACTATTTTGGTAACTTCCTACCGGGCTTAAGCACCTTCTTAGTGCCCCTACATGTGTTATTGCGTAAAGGTGAGAACTGGATATGGGGAAAAAAACAAGTAATTGCTTTTGAGAAAGCCAGAAACATTTTATGCTCCAACAAGCTGCTTGTATTATATAACCCGTGTAAAAGACTTGTGCTAGCATGTGATGCGTCATCGTATGGAGTCGGGTGTGTATTACAACAAGCTAATGTTGCGGGAAATTTGTAACCTGTCGCCTATGCTTCCAGGAGCTTGTCTAAGGCCGAGAGGGCATACAGCATGAGTGAGAAAGAGGCATTAGCGTGTGTGTTCGGGGTAAAGAAAATGCATCAGTACCTGTTTGGCCTCAAATTTGAGCTGGAAACTGATCACAAGCCCCTCATATCCCTGTTCGCTGAAAACAAGGGGATAAATACTAATGCCTCAGCCCGCTTACAAAGGTGGGCACTCGTGCTATCAGCGTATAACTATACCATCCGCCACAGGCCAGGCACCGAGAACTGTGCGGATGCTCTCAGTCGGCTACCATTGCCCACCACGGGGGTGGAAATGGCGCAGCCTGCAAACTTGTTGATGGTGGCGCAGCCCGCAGATTTGTTGATGGTCATGGAAGCGTTTGAAAATGATAAATCACCTGTCACGGCCTGCCAGATTAGGACTTGGACCAGCGAAGATCCTCTGCTGTCCCTAGTAAAAAAACTGTGTACTGCATGGGAGCTGGGCCAGCATCCCTATTGAAATGCAAGAGCGAATCAAGCCGTTCCAGCGGCGAAAGGACGAGCTGTCCATTCAGGCAGACTGCCTGTTGTGGGGTAACCACGTAGTGCTACCCAAAAAGGGGCAGGGAGACGTTCATCTCGGACACATACCCGGGTATAGTAATGATGAAAGCGATAGCTAGATCCCACGTGTGGTAGCCCGGTATTGACTCTGACTTAGAGTCCTGTGTACGGCAATGCAGCGTGTGTCTCAGTTGAGCAACGCGCCCAGAGAGGCACCACTAAGTTTGTGGTCCTGGACCTCCAGACCATGGTCGATGATCCATGTCGACTATGCGGACCCGTTTCTCGGTAAAATGTTCCTGGTGGTGGTGGATGCTTTTTCAAAATTGATTGAATGTGAAATAATGTCGGGAAGCACCGCCACCACCACCATTGAAAGCCTGAGGGCCATGTTTGCCACCCACGGCCTGTCTGACATACTGGTCACTGACAACGGGCCATGTTTCACCAGTGCCGAATTTAAAGAATTCATGACCCGCAACGGGATCAAACATGTCACCTCGGCCCCGTTTAAACCAGCCTCCAATGGGCTGACAGAGCGGGCAGTACAAACAATCAAACAGAGCCTTAAACGAGTCACAGAAGGCCCACTCCAAACCCGCCTTCCTGAGTACTGCTCAGCTGCCGCACGAGACCCCACTCGCTCACAGGAGTGCCCACGGCTGAGCTACTCATGAAAAGGACACTTAAAACCAGACTCTCCCTGGTTCACCCCAACCTGCATGATCAGGTAAAGAGCAGGCGGCAGCAACAAAATGTAAAAGATGGTCGCGCCACTGTGTCATGGGAAATTGATCTGAATGACCCTGTGTTTGTGCTAAACTATGGACATCGTCCGAAGTGGATCGCAGGCACGTTGATAGCTAAAGAAGGGAGTAGGGTGTTTGTAGTCAAACTAGACAATGGACAAATTTGCAGAAAGCACCTGGACCAAATGAGGCTGCGGTTCACAGACTGACCTGAACAACCCACAGCAGACACCACCTTTTTTGAGTCTACAACACACACCCAAAGGATTAACAACACCACGCCGGACCAAGAAATCAAAACCATCACACCCAACAGCCCAGCAAGGTCAGGCTCACCCAGCAGCCCTGCAAGGCCAACAACACACTAGCCCAGCGAGGGCACAGCCAACACACCAGAACAGACATTTGTACCAAGGCGGTCCACCAGGGAAAGAAAGGCTCCCGACCGCCTCACCTTGTAAATAGTTTTCACTTTGACTTTGGGGGGGGGGTGATGTTGTGTATCTGTAAAGCATGCACTCCCATGTTCTGCCGCCAGGGAGCGCATCCCCTGAAGTCCCAAGGGATCCCAGCATATAAGCCAGCCTCTAAGGCCTGTTGCTCACTTTGGAGTGTCTTAATAAAGACTGAGGTCATTGTTACTTTAACCTCCCTATGTGCAGTCTCAACTGTATTAGGAACACAACAAGAACATTTACACTCCAAGAACACTTAAAAACCCTAAAATCACTTAAGTTGTAAAGTTACAAAACTTACAAAAACAATTTGCATTCGAAAAAACTTACACTCTAAGATCACTTAAAAACTTTAAGGTCACTTATAGTCTTGTAAACTTACATCACTTACAAAACAATTTACATTTGCAAACAGTTACAAGAGTAAAATCAACAACAACAACAAAAACAATAGCAGCAAAGAAAGGCTGCACCCATCTCAGATCCACATCTCGCTGGTGGAATGCAGCCTGTAACACCCATGGCCACACCTTCCCAGCCTGCGCCTCACACTGGAGGGATTCCGCTAGACAGACCGAGGAGAAATGTACCACGCTGTCCTGAATGTGCACTGCTTCATGGGGGGTGGTAGTGATGTTGTTGGTAGAGGTGGGGGCGGGGGGCGGTGGGGTTACTGCTTGGGTCTCTACAGAGACTAGTGCAGGGATTGCCGTGGGAGTGGCAGTGGATTGGCCTGGCTGTGTTCCCTTATTGCAGCAGCTACCTCCCTGATAGCCTGTGCCATCGTTTCGGCTGCCTGTGACATTCCCTCCCTGATGGTCTGTGCCGTCGTTCCCACTGTCTCTGAAATTCCCTCCCTGATGGCCTGTGCCATCGTTCCTGTTGCCTCTGAAATACCCTCCCTCATGTCCTGTGACAGTATTGCTATTTCTCTCGTCAGTGTCGTTACCTCATCACCCACCCCACTGACGGTGTTCAAGAGTGATCGGGTATGCTCACTGGTCTCCATACCCAATGCCATCACCTGAGCCGCATCTGGTGCACCCTCCAGCTCAGGTAGCGGAATCCCTCCAGTGTGAGGCGCAGGCTGGGAAGGTGTGGCCATGGGTGTTACAGGCTGCATTCCACCAGCATTGGGAGTCGCAGGCTGGGACAGTGGGGCCCTGGGTGTTCCATGCTGCATTCCAGCAGGAGTGGGACCCAGAACCTCGGACGGTGGGCCCCTGGGTGTTCCATACTGCATTCCAGTGGGAGTGGGACCCAGAACCTCGTACGGTGGGGCATTGAGTGTTCCATACTGCATTCCAGCAGCACTGGAACCCGCAACCTCTGGACTTTCGAAAGTATCCAATGTCGGACCAAACCTTAAATCACTATGCAGGGACTGGGACGAGCTGAAACCACAGAATGTCGAACCAGACCCTAAACCACTATGCAGGGACTTGGATGAGTTGAAGCCACAGAATGTCAAACCAGACCCAAAACCATTGTGCAGGGACTGGGATGAGCTGAAACCACGGAATGTCGAACCAGACCCTAAAGCACTATGCAGGGACTGGGACGCGCTCAAACAATGGAATGACGAATCAGAAATCATGGAAGTGCTTGACAACACAAGTTCAAGATTCTCCCCTTCATACCTCTCCATGGCCACCCACTCTCCCCTACAAAGTTGGTCTGGCTCGCCCGCGTCTGAATCTTCTTCTGTATGTTCAGGATTGGCATCAGGTTCTACAAAATATAACAGAACAGTCAAATGGTTCGCAGCAGAGGAGGGGGTAGGATGGGTGGCATGAGTAGGCTCACACATCGCAGGCCAGGCAGCAGCTTGATTTAAAGGCGAGTAATTTTCAGTACTTACCCTCTCCCTCGAGTGTGGGCCCAGCTTGTGCAGTACTGATTGCTTTTTTCCAGGCAGGACCCATCAAAGCAACGACCATCTGTTCCAAGGGTGTCAGTGGGTGCAGATTTGGTGGGCCTCCCCCTGTTCAAGTTCTTTCCCTTTTGTTGTGGGCCAATTTCTTCTGCAAAGATAAAAACATAACTTGTTAGAGAGGGTGTCTTTCTGCTGGGTGACACATATACAGATGGTCACATTTACAGATGCAATTCCATTAACAAATGAAAATATTACTTACACTAACTGCTTGACCAAGGGTCTGCCATTTCTTTTTACATTGCCTTCCATTTCTCGTATTCACCACTGCGCA
Organism: Pristiophorus japonicus; assembly: GCF_044704955.1. NCBI lineage: Eukaryota > Metazoa > Chordata > Chondrichthyes > Pristiophoridae > Pristiophorus > Pristiophorus japonicus. The sequence continues at coordinate 373,487,830 of NC_091977.1, forward strand.
GTAATGTTCTGCAAGTTTGTTCCAGCGTTTATTAATTTCTTTGGGTGGCACTTTTGCGCAACCTCTGTTGCTCGTATTCAGCTCCTGCCATCTTTCCTCAATTACATTCACTAGTACCTCCACTTCTTGATGCGTGAAATTCTTCGTTCTTGGGGCATGGTGTTGCATTGCTCTATTGAATTGACACTCAATGATTTTTAAAAACACAAAGTCCTTATTTTGCTTGTAGCAATGAATGATTCTCACCTATTCAGCACTCCTTGTGGAGGTTTAACAGCTGATTTCTTGCAAAGTACTCCAAACAGCATTCCTATATCTTTCAAAACATTAAGCAGGCATCTAAAACTCAGTGAGAGGTTCTCCCTTTAAAAATGGCCGATTACCAATGTTATTGCCCCATTGACCATGCGCGAATGCTGCGACGTGCATGCGTGTGCTGCCGGCACTCACAAAGTCACTCAGATGAAGCCCTGCCAGCTCTGCGCGGCCAGCACGGACCTACCTCCACCCCCCTCTCTTCATTGTGCGTCATGCCAGCTCCACAGATGGCCCGAGAATCGGCCATGATCGCAGGGAGTTTTTTCGGCGCTGCCTCTGAGGTAAAATGTCGGTGGGGGGCTCAGAGGTGTGCAGGAAAAACCGGAGGGCCAAATTTGGGCCCTCAGTAACTACCTTTAACCCCGACAATCTGTTTCTTGTTTTGTAGCCAGCTTGCTATCCATTCTGCTTCTTGTCCTCTGACTCCACATGTTCTGACCTTAGTTGTGAGTCTTCTATGCAGTACCTTATCAAAGACCTTTTGACAATGTAAACATGCTATGTCTACTGCATTACTCTTGTCTACCCTTTCTGATACATCTTCAAATAATTCAATAAGGTTGGCCAAGCAGGATCTTCCCTTTTGAAATTTGTGCTGACTACTGTTTATTATATTTTCAGTTTCTAATTGTTCTTCTATTACATCTTTGAGTAAAGATTCTATTATCTTTCCTATCACTGATGTTAAGCTAATTTGTCTATATTTCCCTGGACTTACTCTATCTCCCTTTTTAAATATAGGAATCACATTAGCTGTATGCCAGTCCTCTGGCACTATTCCCCTTTTTAATTATTTTTTATAGATATGTAATAGTGCCTCTGCTGTCGCTGCCCTAACTTGTTTTAATATGCCTGGTTGCAATCTAAGGGTTTTATCCACTCTAAGTTTGATTAATTTATCAATTATCACCCCCTTTCTATCTTAAATGTCTTGATATCTTTTTTGATTTCTTCCTCTAATGTCATGTCGACCATGTTAGTCTCCCTGGTAAATACCAAGGCAAAGTCATTACTTACTATTTCTGCCAATTCATTGTCTTTACCTATGAGCTTATCATGTGTATCCCTTAATGGCCCTATCCCCATCTTGATTTTTCTTTTGTTATTTATGTGTCTGTAAAATACTTTACGATTTCTTTTTATATTCCTTGTTAATTTAATGTTGTAGTTTTTTTTCGCCTTCCTAATTGTCTTTTTGACTTCTTTCCGAACCTTTTCATATTCCCTTTTGTCATCCTCTCTATTGTTGTCCATGTACTTACTGTATTCCTATTTTCTTTAGGTTCAATTTTGCCCTTATTTCTTTTTACTCCAACATTTTACTCCAACTGCCAAATTTTTGCCCATTCACTTTGCCTGTCTATGTCCTTTTGCAGATTTTTTGTATCTTCCTCACACATTGCTTTTCCTCCCATCTTTGTATTGTCAGCAAATTGGCTATGTTACACTCGGTCCCTTCCTCCAAGTCGTTAATATAGATTGTAAATAGTTGGGATCCCAGCACTGATCCCTGCGGCACTCCACTGGTTACCGATTGCCAACCCGAGAATGAACCATTTATCCCGACTCTCTGTTTTCTGTTCGTTAGCCAATCCTCTATCCATGCTAATATATTACCCCCAGCCCCGTGAACTTTTATCTTGTGCAGTAACCTTTTATGTGCCAACTTGTCAAATGCCTTTTGGAAGTCCAAATACACCACATCCACTGGTTCCTCGAAGGGGGCATATAAACATGGAAAATAGGTGCAGGTGTAGGCCATTCGGCCCTTCGAGCCTGCACTGCCATTCAATAAGATCATGGCTGATCATTCCTTCAGTATCCCTTTCCTGCTTTCTCTCCATACCCCTTGATCCCCTTAACCGTAAGGGACATATCTAACTCCCTCTTGAATATATCCAATGAACTGGCATCAACAACTCTCTGCAGCAGGGAATTCCACAGGTCAACAACTCTCTGAGTGAAGAAGTTTCTCCTCATCTCAGTCCTAAATGGCCTACCCCTTATCCTAAGACTATGTCCCCTGGTTCTGGACTTCCCCAACATCGAGAACATTCTTCCCACATCTAACCTGTCCCGTCCCGTCAGAATCTTATATGTTTCTATGAGATCCCCTCTCATCCTTCTAAACGTCAGTAGATAAAGGCCCAGTTGATCCAGTCTCTTCTCATATGACAGCCCAGCCATCCCTGGAATCAGTCTGGTGAACCTTCGCTGCACTCCCTCAATAGCAAGAACGTCCTTCCTCAGACTAGGAGACCAAAACTGAACACAATATTCCAGGTGAGGCCTCACTAAGGCACTGTACAACTGCAGTAAGACCTCCCTACTCCTATATTCAAATCCCCTAGCTATGAAGGCCAACATACCATTTGCCTTCTTTACCGCCTGCTGTACCTGCGTGCCCACTTTCAGTGACTGATGAACCATGACACCCAGGTCTGGTTGCACCTCCCCTTTTTCTAGTCTGCCGCCATTCAGATAATATTCTGCCTTCGTGTTTTTGCCCCCAAAATGGATAACCTCACATTTATCCACATTATACTGCATCTGCCATGTATTTGCCCACTCACCTAACCTGTCCAAGTCACCCTACAGCCTCTTAGCGTCCTCCTCACAGCTCACACCGCCACCCAGTTTAGTGTCATCCGCAAACTTGGAGATATTACACTCAATTCCTTCATCCAAATCGTTAATGTATATTGTAAAGAGCTGGGGTCCCAGCACTGAGCCCTGCGGCACACCATAGTAACTGCCTGCCATTCTGAAAAAGACCCGTTTATCCCGACTCTCTGCTTCCTGTCTGCCAACCAGTTCTCTATCCACGTCAGTACATTACCCCCAATACCATGCGCTTTGATTTTGTACACCCAATCGCTTGTGCGGGACCTTGTCAAAAGCCTTTTGAAAGTGCAAACACACCACATCCACTGGTTCTCCCTTGTCCACTCTGCTAGTTACATCCTCAAAAAATTCCAGAAGATTCGTCAAGCATGATTTCTCTTTCATAAATCCATGCTGACTTGATCCGATCCTGTCACCGCTTTCCAAATAGGCTGCTATTTCATCCTTAATGATTGATTCCAACATTTTCCCCACTACTGATGTCAGGCTAACCGGTCTATAATTACCCACTTTCTCTCCCTCCTTTTTTAAAAAGTGGCGTTACATTAGCTACCCTCCAGTGCATAGGAACTGAACCAGAGTCGATAGATTGTTGGAAAATGATCATCAATGCATCCACTATTTCTCGGGCCACTTCCTTAAGTACTCTGGGATGCAGACTATCAGGACCCGGGGATTTATCCGCCTTTAATCCCATCAATTTCCCTAACACAATTTCCCGCCTAATAAGGATATCTTTCAGTTTCTCATTCTCACTAGACCCACTGCCCCCTAGTACATTCGGAAGGTTATTTGTATCTTCCTTTGTGAAGACAGAACCGAAGTATTTGTTCAATTGGTTTGCCATTTCTTTGTTCCCCATTATAACTTCACCTGAATCCGACTGCAAGGGACCTACGTTTGTCTTTACTAATCTTTTTCTCTTCACATATTTATCGAAGCTTTTGCAGTCAGTTTTTATGTTCCCTGTAAGCTTCCTCTCGTACTCTATTTTCCTCTTCTTAATTAAACCCTTAGTCCTCCTCTGTTGAATTCTAAATTTCTCCCAGTCCTCAGGTTTGTTGCTTTTTCTAACCAATTTATATGCCTCTTCATTGGTTTTAACACTATCCTTAATTTCCCTTGTTAGCCATGGTTGAGCCACCTTCCCAGTTTTATTTTTACTCCAGACAGGGATGTACAATTGCTGAAGTTCATCCATGTGATCTTTAAACGTTTGCCATTGCTTATCCACTTAAGTATCCTCTGCCAGTCTATTCTAGCCGATTCACACCTCATACCAACGAAGTTACCTTTAAGGTGGTTGGTGGAAGGTTTAGAGCGGATTTGAGGGGGACTTCTTTACGCAGAGGGTTGTGGGCATCTGGAACTCGCTGCCTGGAAGAGTGGTGGATGCAGAAACCCTCACCACTTTTAAGAGATGGTTGGATGGGCACTTAAAGTGCCGTAATCTACAGGGTTACGGACCTAGAGCTGGTAATTGGGATTAGACTGGATGTCCTTTTGTTGGACAGCGCAGATATAATGGTAAGTACTGCAGGGAATCGAATATGGCCAGGGTGATCTCCTGGACGAGTTTCGATCGCCGGGATGGGTCGGAAAGGAATTTTCCCAGATTGTTTTCTCCCTAAATTGGCCTGGGTTTTTATCTGGTTTTTGCCTCTCCTAGGAGATTACATGGCTTCGGTTGGGGTGGAGTGTAGAATGATTCGTTATAAGGGGTGTCGCAGTTGTGTGAGGCGGACTGGTTGGGCTGGGTGCTCTTTGCCTCTCCGTCATTGTTCATAGGTTTATATGTGACCTTTAGGGCTGCTGACCAAGGGCCGTGCGGCTCTTTGTCCACCGGCGTGGACACGATGGGCCAAAATGGCCTCCTTTTGCGCTGTAAATTTCTATGTTTCAATGTTTACATGTTCAAGCCCCAATTTTAACTCCGGGCATATTTTGGTTGGTGGTGATCACCCTGCCTCAGAAATGAGGCCCGGGCTATTTGACTTCATTTAAATCCCGTTTCGGATGAGAAGTCAGCCGGTGGCAGTGGAAAATCGCACAGCTTAGAGGCTGCCTGCCAATACTAGGTAGGTAGGTGGTGAGATCAGTTTGTGGACTGTCTTGTGTGGATCTCGTGTTTGGGAAGTGGGGGTAGGGTTCCCAACATCTTGGAACGACCAGAAGTTTATTGGAATCAGGGGGACTCGTATCCTGAGCATTGCCTCAGCAGCACGGGATATCAGCGATTTACATTTCCCGTTGTATTGCGCCTACATGAACAACAGACATTTGAGTGAGGTACTGTAATAATCTGGCATCGGGAGTCAGAACCAACGGCATTAATTTTAAACAGAATCTTTTCCACGGAGCTCCTCAACGGCTCTTGCTCAGAGCCGCAGAGCCGGCCAGCTGAAGTGCAGTCGACGGTGGGGGGAGTTGGGATTCTGGGATTGAGAATAGGGGGTGGGAAATCGGGGGATCGGGAATTTGGGGAGGGATCGGGGGGAGGGGCTGGGTTCGTGTCAGGAATTCAGGAGGAGAGTCGGGTATTCGGGGGGAAGCGGGCATTGTGGTGCAATGAAATTTGGGGGAGTCTCGAGAGTTGAGGGGAAGTGAGAGACTGGGGAATCAGATACGCTTGGGGCCTAGTGGGAGAATGTGAGACTGGAATGGGGGCTCAGGGAAGATGGAGACTGGGGAATGGGAGCATGGGGAGAGCTGGGGGAATGAGGGCTCGGGGAGAGCTGGGGAATGGGGACAGCTGGAGAATAGGGGCTCGGGGAGAGATGGAGACTGGGGAATGGGAGCATGGGGAGAGATGGGGAATGGGAGCATGGGGAGAGATGAATGGGAGCATGGACAAAGATGGGGAATGGGAACATGGACAGAGATGGGGAATGGGAGCATGGGGAGAGATGGGGAATGGGAGCATGGGCAGAGATGGAGATTGGAATGGTTGCATGGGGGAGCTGGGGAATGACGGCACAGGGAGAGTTGAAGAGTGGGGACTGGGGGTGGTGGGTGGAGGGGCTTGGGGGGTAGAGAGGAAGACTGGGGAATGGGAGCTCGGATAGAGAGGGGGAGACTGGGGAATGGGAGCTCGGATAGAGGGAGAGACTGGGGAGAGAGGGTAGACGGGAATGGAGGCTCAGGAGGAGGGTGAGAATGGGGTTTGGGGGGGGCCAGGAAGATTGGGGAATGGGGGCTCAGGAGGCGGGGTAGACTGAGGAATGTGGGCTTGAGCGTGGAGAGCTGGGGAATGGGGGAGGGAAGGGTACTGGGGAGCAGCAAATTGGTGCTCAAGCACATGGGAAGGTAGGAGGAAGGTTCTTAAACTGAGGTCTATTAAACCATAGAATCCTTCACCACATGTGGCCATGGAGTTCGAAACTAAGGCCTAGAATTCGGGTCGTTAGCAGCCCAAAATGGGGCGCAAATTACTTTTTGCCTGGGCGAAGCATTACTAACAACTCCCGCTAGATTCCGCGGGAGTTTAGTGGTGGCGGTAATCCGTAGCGCATCACTCCACTGTGCCGGTGATGACCGTCATCACCTTGCGCAGCACCCCGTTATCGTCCTGGAACAAAAATTAGGGAGCGTACCCGAAGCTGCGCTGGGCGATGCCAGCGACAGCTTCAGGGGACGTGAACTGAGCTGTCGGCCACTCGATACTTAAAGGGGAGGTGGCGGCCATTTAAAAAAAATAATAAAATCTGCAAACGTTTGCGTCCCGTTGGCGCTTTGATCGCGGGGTCCGTATCGTGATTGGTCAGCCCGCCACTCTGCTTGAGTGCTGGCTGTTGGTACAGCATCCCCGCTCCCTGATGGTCCATGGAGGCCTGTTTCATCCCTGCAGAGTTTGCAGCTGGGGCCCTTCCCTTTAATGAAGGGAAGAACCCCTCCTATGCAGCCCAGTGTGTGGAGATGTGCCCCACTCCCGACCCGTCCACCGCATTACCCCCCCAGAAAGGAAGTGGAGCGCGTTATTTTGTGCTCCAATTCCTTTCAGGGGCGGTAACCCGATTTTTTCGAGCGGGGCGGGACTTCTGCGCCTGACGCAAAATGACCTGCATCCCAGATGTTACGGCCCCCAAACGGGGCGCAACGCAATTTCACCCTCTCAAACTTTAATTTAAAAGGGAAGGGGATAAATATTTGAAAAGGAGAAATATAAATAAAATCTGGGGGAAATGGGGTTACAGGAGACAGTATCAGCCAGGATGCTGAATGGCTTCCTCCTGTGCTGTAATTTCTATAAAACACTCCTTTATTGAGACTGAGCCCAGGGAGTGGTTTAGAAATGTTGGTGCTGAGTGAGTTTAAGATGATGTACCCTATGAGAAGAGCCCCAACACTGAGCCCACTGTCCTTTGTGCAATTTCTCGGTTTAGTTCAGGTCAATCTGTACGAGCCTGGTTTTGACATATGATGTCCAAGTATAGATTAGTTCTGATTGAGGTTCCCAGTTCAAAGTTGTCACCTACACACAGAAGGATCTAGGGAGATGGGGCCTATAATAAGTGGTATCAACTGGGGAGCCTGACATACGGGGGATTTCTGGCTTTGATTTCAAGGTTAATATCACCGGTTATAGGATTACTATTAGTTGCAGATAGGATATCGGGGCATTGCACCTATTACTACCAATTACATACAAACTATCAGTGTGTTACTTTTGGTTATGAGGAGAATCTGACTGTTACCAGTATTACTATTAGTTATCAGTGCAATTTAAGTGAGTTACTAGTGGAATCAAGGTTCCTCCCACCTCTGGGCCGGAACCTTTACCTTAGAATCGCGGCGGGTGCATGTGGGCCGCATAGCGGGTCGCCATCCCAAAGTTTTCAACAGCGCATTCTGCACTGCCTGTTAAACTCAATTGAAACAGCAATCATGGAGTCACAGCGACAGAAGGCTGCGCCCAGGTTGTCCGATGCCTCCCTGGAAGTCCTGGAGTCAAAGCATACAGGGAGGTCCTATTCCCTGGCGGTGACAGAAGAGCAGCCAGAGAAACAAGAGGGCATGGCTGGAGATTTCCCAAGAAGCGAGCAGCAGGAGTGTTGTCAGCCGCTCTTGGATTCAATGGCACAAGCGATTTAGGGGAAGAAATTTGGGTTTTTGATAGCTGGAAAAATTAGCGCTAATGATTCTCAGCTTTCTCTAAATTTGGTGTTAGCGCTCCAGGAAGAAAGTGGAGCGCTAAATCACATGTTCCACTTCCTTCCTGGTGTGCTAAAGGACGCAGGCGGGATGGTAGTGGTGCAGCACTGCACAATGTCCCGTGCAGTGTTGCCGAGATCTGAGGCTCCTTCCCTCCAAGGGAAGCGCCATCGCTGCAGACTCTGCATTGGGACCATTGAGCTGGTTCCTGACAGCAGCCACGATCTGGCCCAATCAGCCCAGTGCACTCAAACTGCTGGGCTGATCGATCACAGCCAAAGAGAAAGGAGAAACATTGAAATAAGGCATTGCAACAATTTTTATACTTACCACACCAACATCCTCTTTAACTTGCACCTCTGAAGCGCCCGGCCTGCCGAACAACGCCTCCTGCAGCTGTCTGTGTTGTCGCCCGATGATGCTGCAAGGGGCGAAATCGAAGTTCGGGTCCGGGGCGATGTGCAGGACAATGACATCACGATCTCCAGGCGCTTTAGCGGGAGTCGTTCATTTCGCCACGCCCGGTCGGAGTCGATAATGGGAGGCGTTAAGGAAGCCAATTTCTAGGCCAAGATGATCTCATGAAATCAGGAAAGGTGAGTACAGTGCCACATTCAACTACATCCTGATGTGCATGTCACTCCAACCCCATCATTCTGCCTTCCTAAGCCTGCTCCTTCCCAAGCCTACTCCTGCACGTCACTCCTCACACCAACCTACCTTGCAGATGCACCCACCCATCACTGTCTTTGCATCTACTCACATCACATCTGACTATCCACCATTGACATCCTCATCCTAATACAATCCTACAAAGTAATGCCACAGAAGGAGGCCATTTGGCAATGTCATGCCACTCCCTCATAGTCATCCTCTATAGATGTGGCCCATACATCCCTTACACTCATTCCATCAAAATAAGTGGAGTGACTTAGCTAATGGTGGTGGGAAACGGAGCGAGGGGGACCTCCCAGCAACCTCGTGGCAGAATTAAATATCCCACATGGCATACAACAGTCACTCGTGGTGACTGATGTCAGCAACCAGTGAAATATTATTTGCATAATAGTAATATTACACATTCTGATCATAAGAGGTCTAATTCATGACTTTACTGTCCCACAGGCCAATCAAGTGCCCCCCCTCACTATCCAACTGAAGGAGAAAGACGGCTCCTCAGAGGAAGCTCCACTCTCTGAGGATGCACCGTCACCAGACACATGCGCATCCAGAATGTCGGTGGGTCCAGCAAGACAGAGCAGTGTTGTCACCTGGTGACACATCACAAGTGAGCAAGAGCATATGTTGGTGACAGGGACACCAGTGGAGAGGGCGCAGAATGCTTTAAGCTCTGCTGAGCTAGATGCAGATGCTGAACCTTGGGGGCCATCAAAGAGGTTGATCTTGCAGGAGCAACAATAAATCCGCGAGCCTCTGTGCAGCTTTTCCAACCGCAATGTGTGCGATTGTACAGACATTGGAGGAATCCATCTCCAACATGAGCACCAACATATCGCAGGCGATGACGACGATGTGTTCTTCCATGGAAAGGATGGTCACCTGCATGGAGCAACGAGTGCGCCAGTCGAATGAGAACATGCTTGTTGTGAACAACAGATTGTAGAATCTCATTGATCTCATCTCTGAGGGATACCAATGTAGACTTGGGTGTTCATTGCCTCACTGATGTGCAGCAAGGTGCTGTCTAGCTCCTTGCTAGCAAGGAAGTGCGGTTGATTCATGAAAGAGATGATGGTGAGATGGAGCATAGAAGTAGGAGTTCTGCTCAAAGCACTCCCACTTCTCCCCTGTTGCCTCCCCCTCAGTCAGAGCTCCATGTGCTACCTCAGATCGCAATGGCACAGTTGCAGGTGGAGCAGACTTTGGTGAGGCCCTCACAGGACCTAAAACCCAGAGTTCATCTGAAAAAAGTTTTGACGCAGTCACAGCAGGGAAGTGATCAGTCTGCCTCTACCTCTGTTGAAACCACAGGGGATGCACCTTGTAGAAACACTCGGAAAAGAAAAAAGACACAATCGTAGATGCACATAGGTGTTTGCCAAAATGTTACTGTTAAGTTCCAGTTGTATTTTTGACGCACATAAATTTATTTCTTTGCACTGCTTTCCTGTCTTGTCCATTTTCGCCTGCTACCTGGGAAGTGGCTTTGTCACTTGGAGTGAATGATGAGAAGTTACTTAACCTCGAGCAATGGGTGTTTGGTTGACAGGAATGGCTTGGTCATTTTAGGACTGCTTTATGGTGTTGGGCGGGGGGTTGGGCTGGGGGTGGGGGGGCGACTGTTGGTACAGAATATGGGAGCCATATGGGTGCACTGGTGCAACTTAAATAAATAGGTCTATTATCAGGCCCTCCTGGGCAGCAATGTGCGCCACTGCTGATGCCATCTCCACCTCAAGTTCCTCCTCCGAAGTATCTGTGCGCTCTGCACCGTATTCCTTCTGAAGCTCCAATCCTGGCTGTTGCACTATGTTGTGCAGCGCACAGCGTATGACGATGTTCCTGTAATCCTTGGCTGGTGCATACTGAAGAGCTCCTCCAGATCTGTCAATGCATCTGAAGTGCATCTTCAGCATGCTGATTGCTTGCTCTATGACACATCTGGTGAACATCTGGCTTTTATTATAGCGCTCCTCGGCCTCATTGCTTGACCTCCTCAAGGGTATCATCAGCCACGTCTTCAGCCCTTGTCTCCAAGCAGCCAGCCGGTAAGTCTGTTTGGAGCTGCGAAGATCTGAGGGAGGGTGGACTGGTGCAGGATGGAAAGGTCATAACGGAATATGGCTCACACATGCATGATGATCTTTTTATGGTTGCAGACGAGCTGCACATTGTGAAACAAGGACTTCCACTCCCTCAAACACTTGGGTGATCCGAGGGTGCCCTGATGGCCACATGTATGCCGTCGATGCTGCCCCGCACCTGTGAGAAGTTAGCCAGAGCTGCAAAGCCAAGCACCTGCTCAATAATACTGGCTTCATAAGTTTACATAAGTGGCTGACTTGTGAAACATGGCATCGGTCACCTGGGTGTTGCAGTTGTGGATGGCCAGCTGAAAAATCTTGCATATATCTGCTGCAGATCCCTGGAAGGAGCCTGAGGCAAAGACATTGTGGCCATTGGTGACTTTGACAACCAATGGTAATGTGTGTCCATCAGTTCCTCTGGGCAGCAGGTCTTCTTCCAACAGGCTACAAATGTTTATGATGACCTGGTCCAATAGCCTGAGCCTCCTGAAGCACTGTTGTTCAGTCATGTCCAGAAAGTGCGTCCTCTGTCTGTATACGCTGTGTTGGGGATATAGCCTCTGGCATGATGCACTCCTGTGCTGATCCCCTCTGTCCTGTGGAGCATTAGGTCATTGAGGAGAAGGCTGCTGGTGGTGTTAGTGCTGCTAGTGTGGCTGGTGCTGTTGGTGCTGGGGCTCATCTTGGTCCGAATCTAAGTTCCAAGGTGAGACAGCATAAGTGGCACCATACTGATCTGATAGATGCCAAGTAAAGTGGAGATCAGAGGCATAATCCTCCAATGCAGTGAAAGTGGCTTGCAAAGTGGTGAGAGTGGCTTCCGAGGTTGCAGAATCACCTGCAGACTCATGAAAGCAAAATCTCTGCACAAAATGGTGTCAGCAAGCGCCTTTCCCCTGAGCAAGGAAGCAGGTATAAGATGTCTGTATTTATGTGCTTTAGGTGTAAATTGCCTGTATTTATGTGCTTTTTCCAGCTGTCATTTAATGAAGCAGCACAGTGGCCACTGAACTCCCACCCCACCCCCTTCACAGGTGAGCTCCCCGAGGTCCATGAATCCCGTGCGCAACCAGCTAAAGTTGAAACCTCACGTTAAAAAGGTTGTTAAGTGTCTCTAAACAAACAGTTAAGTATCTCAATGAGGTCACCCGCTTCTCACGAGTGGGTCCGTGCCGCTTCAAAATGTGCCCCAGTTAAACATGGAAGTCAGCGGGACGACCACGGGTTCCCAACAGGCTGTCAATTTCAGCACTTTTAATCACCACCCCTTCCAAACACGCATGCTCTGCAATGTGAAAATTGCAGCCCTGAATTCCCTTCTGTAAATCTCTTCCGATGGTACATGGTCAGTTGCTACATCATTAGATGTCACATAGTCTGAACATCATGTGATCAAACCTCCAAGAATGCCTTCAACCAGAGTTGCCAACCCTAGTGGGGTGTGGGGCGGGGGAAAGAGTCCATCGTAGTGGAGGTCTAAGGTTTCATTGCAAGGCCCAGAGGAGCAGTTCTGCACCTTTTGGCCCCACCTGTTGGGCCCTTCAGACCCTGACTCCTCTCCCTGTTGACTTCACCTGGCAGGAAAGCCACTGTGGCTTTCTGTTCAAGCCATCTAGTTAAAAGTGCAATTGGGTCTTGGTGACATCCTAGGAATCTGACATACTTATATAAAGAAGGCTTTGGATGTGTGTCCTTGCTGCCTACTCAGTAGAGCAGGTTAAAATGGGGAAGTTAGCTTCCGGTGGCTCCAGGGTGGGTAAAAATCTGTAGGCCCGAGCTCAGTGGAAACTCGTGAAAGACTGCCCAAACTTACTCAATTTAAGATTTTTATCGCCAGTAGGAAACTTTAACCTATTAATAGGGATTCAGCCTCACGTCTCAGAGGTGAACCACCAATGTGCTAACCACTGCACTACCTAGAGCTTCACAAAAGGTACCATTTACCTCAGAATAAACAGTTAAAATTTTTTAAAAACTGCTTAAATATGATTCTTCAAAAATTGGGAGAGGATATATTGGCGTAGAAATTTGGGTCATTTGCACCTCCTGTTAGTGCCCCCGGGAGCAGGGCGCAGCACTATGCGCTGGGCCGCGTAGGAGGGACTCTTCCCTTAATTAAAGGGCGGTACTAATGGGGCGCAAACGACTTTGCGACCGGGCGCGGTGCCGCTAATGATTCCCGCTAAATTTGGCAAGAGTTTACCAGCAGTAACCGACGATGCTGACGACATTACCGTGCCTAGCGCCCCGAACCATAAATTGGGTATCGCCCGCTTCAGAGGACATGTACTGGGCGGCCAGCCGCTCGCAGGGCGAAAGTTAGGGAGGTGTGCTGCTGTTAAAAACATTTTTTTTTTTTTTTAATTCTCCACTTTTTTTCTGTGCCCCATTGGCACTTTGAATGCGGGGTTCGTGTCGCGATCAGTCAGTCTGGCACATCTGGGTGTGCCAGACTGTTGACATGGCATCCCCGCTCCCTGGTGGTCCAGGTAGGACCCTCTATTTGCTGCAGAGTATGCAGTTTGGGCCCTTCCCTTTAATTAAGAGAAGAGCCCCTCCTACACAGCTCAGCATGTAACGCTGCACCCCGTTCCCAAGGTGTCCACCCCGCTACCTCCCCAGAAAGGTAGTGGAGCGCTTGATTTAACACTTCTCCTGTGTTCCTGCCTCCATACCGAATTATTCCTCAACTAGGTTTTAAGTAAAATAAACAGAACTGGCTTTCAGTCAAGCAATTGTGTATCAGTACTTTATGGAGCAATCGATACCTAATTAAGAATTGTTCAAAATATTTAGGGTAGGTTAAAATTGCCTCCTCAATAATGATTATTCTATAGATTTGCGGAGCTCCTTCACGGCAAACAAGCCAAAGGTGGGCAGCGGAAACGTTACAAGGACACCCTCAAAGCCTCCCTGATAACGTGCGACATCCCCACACCTGGCAGTCCCTGGCCAATGACCGCCCTAAGTGGAAAAAGTGCATCCGGGAGGGCACTGAGCACTTCGAGTCTCAACTGCGAGAGCATGCAGAAATTAAGCGCAGGCAGCGGAAAGAGCATGCGGCAAACCAGTCCCACCCACTCCTTTCCTCAACGACTATCTGTCCCACCTGTGACAGAGTCTGTGGCTCTCGTATTGGACTGTTCAGCCACAAAGAACTCACTTCAAGAGTGGAAGCAAGTCTTCCTCGATTCCGAGGGATTGCCAATGATGATAGAAACATACAAAATAGGTGCAGGAGTAGGCCATTCAGCCCTTCGAGCCTGCACCACCATTCAATAAGATGATCGTTCACCTCAATACCCCTTTCCTGCTTTCTCTCCATACCCCTTGATTCCTTTAGCCAGTTCATTGGATATATTCAAGAAGGAGTGAGATATGGCCCTTACGGCTAAAGGGATCAAGGGGTATGGGGAGAAAACAAGAAAGGGGTACTGAGGGAATGATCAGCCATGATCCTATCGAATGGCCTACTCTTGCACCTATTTTCTATGTTAAGGGCCATATCTAACTCTCTTTTGAATATATCCAATGAACTGGCATCAACTGCGGTAGGGAATTCCACAGGTTAACAACTCTGAGTGAAGAAATTTCTCCTCATCTCAGTCCTAAATGGCTTATCCCTTATCCTTATCCTCTGGTTCTGGACTTCCCCAACATCGGGAACATTCTTCCTGCATCTAACCTATCCAGTCCCGTCAGAATTTTATATGTTTTTATGAGATCCCCTCTCATCCTTCTAAACTCCAGTGAATAAAGGCCCAGTCGATCCAGTCTCTCCTCATATGTCAATCCTGCCATCCTGGGAATCAATCTGGTGAACCTTTGCTGCACTCCCTCAATAGCAAGAACACCCTTCCTCAGATTAGGAGACCAAAACTACTGATGATGAGATCTGCATTATGCAAACAATGATAATATTGGTTAAAATCATGCCTGCTGAAAATCATCATATCAAACCTGATGTTTATATGAATGGGAAGCAATGTTAAATATTTTGAATAATTCTTATTTAGGTAGCAGATTTCTCCATAAAGTACTGATACATAATTGCTTGACTGTGCCTCACATGCCTCCTGAAAACCAGGAGTTAAATAGGTGGCGGGTGGGAATGTGGTAGGAACGGAGAAGTTAGGCCTCTGCCCTTATTTTAATCCATGCATGTCCTGTTCTTGTCAGGTGCAGGGACTTAAAATCAGGGTTTAAGTCTTCAGGTGTAATCTCGAATGATGTGTTATATTTTACTATACTTTTATAATTTGTTTGGTGGGGGATTGGGTTGTAAAACAGAATTAGTTTATGGCTTTTGCAATCACCATAATTGCTACTTTTTGTGACCTGATGGGCAACCTTTCTAGTACTAAAACCTGCAAGTACCTCATCCACTCCGTTACTGCAGTACTTACTGCTGAAGGAGTGGCTATGTAACAACAGTCATTAAATTCTTTTGCCTATCCACTTTTTTAAATTAAAAAAACTTTATAAAACTGAAAAATGGGAAACCAGTTTGTAAACACACCTATCACTAAATATGATACTTTGTGCACCTGAAGCTAGAATTTATAAATGCCATTGACTTGCTATGAAGTTTTAAATGTGCAGATAACACGATTTGCTGCTGTAGATGACAAACTTGTAATATCTCTCTGCTGGACCACTGATCATGAGCTCCCGTTCCCCAAAAAACAAGATCATTGTTGAATACATCGTTGCTATTCAAATTGAAATCATCTTGCCTTTTCCAATTCCTGATGAAATGCTGAGATCTCCCAGAATTTGCTCAATGCTCCTGAAGTGATGACAAATGTTTCATAAGGTGACCAAATAGTGTGTGTGTCAGTCACCGTCAGTTCCTGGAAATTCATCTTTAAAACTTGAACTGGTTGCAATAAGTGGCATTTCAGCTCACCAGCTATGAATTAGGTTTAGTCACCTTGTAATAATTACATACGTTGCTGTATCTGTTTCCATTCCTTAAATTGTTTTTTTCTTGTTTGTTTCAGATATAGCTACTTAGTGGATTTATCATGATAGCAACAGGAGGGCTCCTTCGTATTTCAGCCAGGAGACAAGATTCCTTTCGATCGCATAATCGGGTTACTAAACGCAAAAGGAAAGCAAAAAAGAAATGCAAGAATGATGTGGTGGTGGTCAAAGGCAAATTGAAGCTGTTCTCCATTTCGGGACTGATTGCTGTATTTGGAATCTTGGTGCTGTTGTTCGGTATTGCAATGGCAGTGATGGGCTACTGGCCTAAGGGCAGTGACATTTTTGAGACTATTACGGTCCACTCTTACAATACCACCAATAGCACTAGGTTAGAGACTACAACGCTGGAGATTATTTCTAGTCTTTTAGCAAGCTACTTACATTCTGAAAAGCTGAAGGTTTTAGGACCCCTCATTATGGGAATTGGTATATTTTTGTTTATCTGTGCCAATGCAGTTCTTCATGAAAACCGAGACAAGAAAACTAAAATAATTAATGTACGAGACATCTATTCTACAGTTATAGACATACACAATTTGAGGACAAAGGATTGTGGGCCGTTTAATGGTTTTGTCAACTATATGCAGTCCGAAAGTATGGATAATCTCAAATCTCCTGATTCTTTTTGTGCAGCAATGTTGGCCAAAAGTACCTGGCGGACACCCGTTGGCAATACTGTAAAGCTTATGGATCCAAAAGAATATGCTGGTAAGAAGTATTGCGATTCTGTAGCAAACCTGCAGCAACAAATCCCCAAAGATAGAAAGACATTATCAGATACTGTGTACAGTATTTGCAGAGACAGAATCAAAATGAATGATAAGACCCAAATGCCCAAAATGTGTGGAGCTAAGTCAATTGTCACTTCTTCCATTAATGCATTCACACTCCCAGTCATTAAACTGAACAATTGTGTCCTGGAAGAGGGTGATGCCAAATATGGGAAAAATGGGAATAAAGCACAAACTTCGGAAAAATGTAATGAACCTCAACGAGAATTTGACCATGTTGCCTCTGATCAGATTGCAACTATTGAATGCATTTCAACGGATGCAACCATAAGCAGTGATCGCCTTGGAGATAATAACCAGGACATAGAAACAGAGACGTCAAATACCTCATGGTTAAATGGTAACCAATTAGTATCCAACAACAGCTCACAAAATCCCTCTCCCCGAGTTTCCCAGGTTTCTCCTGCTCTGTTTCAGAGAGAATTAGGATCCAATCTTTCCCTCCACATTTTGTCAACTCACTCCGAACTTCTGAATCTTGATGACTATTCTTCCACCTCCGTGATGCAGAGTGATGGGATAGATCCAAGCTGCGCACATTTAGATTGTACCAACAGTAAGGGCTACATAAAGTTAGGTGATGAGGACTCCTTTGAGTCTACTCTCATGCTAGCAGAAGCCATAGACCAGTCCAGTGATGATGGTACAAAGAATCCGAATAAAGACATCATCCAAGAAAGCATAACGTCAAGCAATGAACAAATGGTGGATAAACCTCAGAGATGTGTGCAGAGACAGTACACAAAGAGAGAGAAGTTGCTAATGATTTCCTGTTCACACAGTACCCTAAATATAGACAATGATGAATGCGATAGTAATTAGTAATAGTGGAATCATACATAGTTGGATTCAGACACAAAATAATACAGTGGAAGCTGTAACAAATGAATGAGTAGAATATATCACTTTTCTGTAGTTAATGATTACTGAATATCAGTCAAGCTCCAAAGACTCAGATTATTGTTGCGGAGCTAACCATCCAGTTTCTTTAGTTGCTTCCAAGTATAAATGCCTCAGCCATTGGGTGGTGATTGTTTATCTCAGTTAAAAATGAAATAACAGTTTTTAGTAGAACCAGTTATTTGTAAACAGCTTGTGAACATTAAAAATTCTGCCATCCTAGGATTATAGGTTTACAGTTTTGACCATCAAAATAAGCAGAATTCTATATTCTGATAAATGAAAGGATATATAGAGACACCTTGTATAAGCACATAATGCACTAAACCACACATAAATGTGACATTGAAAAGTGTGTCATTTCAGTTATGTATAAGAAATAATTTGCATTTGTGGTTAAAAATAGAGGTCTAATCAAGTAGTTGTTATTTCTGTAATTCTGTATTACGCCTTATTGCCTGTGTTCTCTAAATTGTTACCTATCGTTTAGATCCCAGAATTATATATTTTTTCAACTGTATCCTCATGTACTGCAGCCTTCACACATTTTTATCGGCACAGTTGTCGTTATTTCCAATGGACTTACCCATTTTTCAATTCCAGTCTATGGGCCCAAGTTTCCACATGATTTGCGCCTGATTTTTAGGAGCAACTGGTGGAGAACGGACTATCTTAGAAATCGCAATTCTCCACATTTTTTTATCTGCAGTTCTAGTGAGGTAGAACAGTTCTACTTTGGAACAGAATTTTTTCTTCAAAAGGGGGCGTGTCCGGCCACTGATGCCTGATTTCAAAGTTTCCACGGTGAAAACGTACTCCAAACTAACTTAGAATGGAGCAAGTGAAGATTTTTGTAGAACTGAAAAAACCTTGTCTACACATTAAAAAATCAGGCGCAGGTTACAAATTAGGCGTAGGGAACGGGGGGGGGTGGGGGGGGGAGGGGGGGAAGGGAAGTCATTAAATTCTACAATAAATCCTTAGTTATACTTATACAAATATTATACAAATAAATCCAACCTGAATAAACATTTATAAGCAAAGATTAAATAAACCATGTTCCTACCTGTGTGAAAGTTATTCAGGTAGGCCTTTAGGAAGCGGTTTGCCGTCGGGACCGAAGGCTGAACGGGCCGGGCCCGAGATTTCGGTCAGGGCCCGTCCCCAGCACCAGAGGTAGGTGGCGTTGGGTCGGGTCGAGGAGAGAGGTTCGGTTCGGGTCGGCGGGGGAGGGGGAGGGAGGGGGAGGGAGGGAGGGAGGGAGGGAGAGAGAGGGAGGGAGGGAGGGAGGGAGAGAGAGGGAGGGAGAGAGGGAGGGGGAGGGAGGGAGGGAGAGAGGGAGGGAGGTCAGGTCGGGGAGGGGGAGGTCAGGTTGGATCCGGGGGCGAGAGTAGAGTCGGGTGGGAGCGGCAGACGCAGACGGGTCGAGTTGGGTCCGGTCCGGTCCGGGGGGGGGCGGAAGCAGGAGCGGCGGGGAAGCAGGAGCGGCAGCGACAGGCGGGTCGAGTCGGGTCCGGTCCGGTGGGCGGGGGAGGGGGGGGTGGCGGAAGCAGGAGCGGCAGCGACAGGCGGGTCGAATCGGGTCCGGTCGGGGGGGGGGGGGGGGAGGGGGGGGGTGCGGAAGCAGGAGCGGCGGGGAAGCCGGAGCGGCAGCAACAGGCGGGTCGAGTCGGGTCCGGTCGGGGGGGGGGGGGGAGAGGGGGGGGGTGCGGAAGCAGGAGCGGCAGCGACAGGCGGGTCGAGTCGGGTCCGGTCCGGTGGGGGGGGGGGGGAGGGGGGGGTGGCGGAAGCAGGAGCGGCAGCGACAGGCGGGTCGAATCGGGTCCGGTCGGGGGGGGGGGGGGGAGGGGGGGGGTGCGGAAGCAGGAGCGGCGGGGAAGCCGGAGCGGCAGCAACAGGCGGGTCGAGTTGGGTCCGGTCCGGTCGGTGGGGGGGGGAAGCAGGAGCTAGCCGTGGAAGGAGCCTTATTCACACAGCCCCAGTGAGGCCATTCGGCCAGGGCTAGGGACTGCGTGCTTCGCGCTCCTCCCACACAGTTTCGGGCGCCTGGAGCTACTGCACTTGCGTGCCCACTGTAGCGCGCATTGCAGAGCTCCCGGCACTGTTTTCAGCGCAGGGTCCTAGCTCCGCCTCCTACTGCGCCGCGCCGAGGGCCAGAGGACCTGCAGGGAGGTGGAGAATACGGAGGGTTTTTTTAGGCGCACTTTGTGGCATGAAAAATGGGCGCCCAGCTCGGAGGGGCGCCCGTTTTTTTATCGTGTGGAAACTTGGGCCCTATGTGTCTGCATTCCGTACCTTGTTACATATACTTTGTGTTTTCCTCTTCACACTTTGTGTTGCTGCAGAAAACCAGAGAAAACCATTTGGCCCATCAAGCGCACTTCTGTAGACCAAGTGTACTATAGAGTCATTGGCCGCTAAAACCGGCTCCGTAGTGCCAGGTTTTTCGGGGCTACAGGTGCTGTTTTGCATCCGAATGGCATCTGTGCCACACGCACACTTCAGGTACCATTGGATGCCATTTTGGTGAGGTCATTAGCGTGGGCACTGGGAGCATGCACCGGAAGTATGCACTATAGGCACATCGTGATGTCAGTCAGCATGTAACACTGATTTGATGCCAGTGCTGCCATTTCCGACCTCAATGCTAATGCCGTCTCTTAAACACACACAGCTAACACATGTTCAGCAGCAGGAAGGACCCCTCCCCACTAGTGCTATTTAAATGGATCATCAGCTACTTTTAGGTTATTGCTGACTGATTTCTGCTGGCTCTTGATGGTTTGTTATCTAATTTGGAGTTATTGAAATGTCCAGGGACTGGTGTGGTAGGTTACTTCAAGGCTTCTGCTCAGACTATTTGCTCCCAGACATAGGTTCAGTAGCTTGTATCCCACTTGGCCTGCAGCATGACAGGGAGATAGAGCAGAGGCAACTGCTTGAAGAGGGAGGGGGAGAAGTGCTCTCAGCAGGAGGCCATATTCACCCAGGATCTTGAGAGCAATTCTCCCACCTCAGTCTCAGTGAGGAAGTATGTGCAACGTCTCCACTTTACTAAGAGGGTGCTCACTGAAATATGCCACCTGTTGCAGACAGAACTGCAGCCTCAGAGCAGGATGCGGACAGCATTGCTTGTGGCTGTAAAGGTGAGTGTGGCCATGAATTTTTATGTTGGGCTCCTTCCAGGTTGGAATAGGCGATATTTCCAACATCTCCCAGTTTGCCGTGTACTGTTGCATAAGGGAGATCACTGAGGCTCTGTATGCAGAGAGGTGAATACATTTCATTTTCTCTTTCCAGAGAGAAGCAGATGGAACGAGCACCCAGCTTCGCGAGGATTTCAGTCTTCCCCATGGTGCAGGGTGCCATTAGCTGCACACACATCGCTATGCGGGCGCCACATGCACCACAACAGTAAAGGATTCCACTCCCTCAATGTCCAGCTAGTGTTCAACCATACTCAGGTCAATGCTCGGTACCCTGGCAGTCGTCATGATGCCTTCATTCTGTGGAAGTCTACTGTACCATCTGCATTTGAGCCACCACGACAAACTAGAGGGTGGCTACTGGGCAACAAGGGCTATCTGCTGACCTATTGCCTCATGACTCTGGTAAGCAACCCAAGCACATGTGTGCAGCATGCATATAACGAAAGTTATGCTGCCACACGGAATCTGATAGAGCAGACCATTGGCGTGCTTAAACAGCGCTCTTGCTGCCTCGATCACTCTGTAGGAGCCCTGCAGTACTCACCAAAGCACTGCTCAAGATTTGTTGTGGTCTGCTGCATGCTGCACAACCTCACCATCATGAGGGCACAGCCCTTGCCACCACACATATGGTGAAGAGCTGAGGAAAAAGGAGAAGTCAACCAAAACAGCCCCTTTCTGGCCAGGATGTTCATAATCAACTCATTCAACTGTGGTACCAGTGAACACAATCCCAATTCCCCATTTACCAACAGTCCCACAGCTTGCCTTTCCTGTTGCTGACATCAGTGTCCTCTTGGCCACAATGCTACAATAAAAGTCACCACAAAACTTACATTCCAAACCAAATTTATAAATCAAACTATCCCATATTACATACCAAAGTCAACTAATCACACTTGTGCATTCATTCCCTTAGTGCCCGTCTTCTGTGTGCTTTTGCCTGTCCTAGTACTCCTGCACAGTGCTACCCCAATGGCTGCAGCTGGTGGAAGGCTGCCAATGACCTTGCAGAACAACCTCTGGGTAAGAAGGCCCAGCTTCGGACTGCACCACCTCGGCATGGGCGGCAGCAGTCTAGGCTGGCTGGCTGACCAGCAAAAGCAAAGGCACTGGTAGAGTGGCAGTGGTGGGAACACGAATGCAGTCATCCTGAGAGAGGACTGCAGGTTCGTGCTCCACAGAACCACTGCCATTCCCCTGGGCGGCGCCTCAGCAATCCTAGTAAACTGTTGGAGGACAGATTGCTGGACTGCTGTGACATGCTGCAAGCTCCTTTCAACATGTAACCACATCCACAATAGCAGCAGTGTGAGCTTGCATAGCAGCAAGCTAAGCCTGCATGAAGGCAGGCTCTGCTTGTGGCAGCAAGTTGAGCTTGCATGACAGAAGTCTGAGCTTCCACTGCAGCACCCAGACATTGGGTGGCTTCTGCTTGTGCTGCAATGAAAGCTGAGACATCGGCCATCTGATGCTGCATCATGCTTGGGTCCATAAGTGCATCGATGGAGCCAAGTTGGTGCCGGACTCCTCCATGCTCCTTGACATTTCACACAAGCTTTCTAGCAGACCTGCTAATGCATCAAACATTTCATTGTGCATACCCATCAACCTTCTGTAAGCCGACCTATCGAAATTCTTATCTGAATCCTGTGTAACAGAACACGTTTGCGTCCATGCCCTCTGGGGAGCTGGTATCTGCGGTACCCTTTCCCACTGCCCTATCTGCAGGCCACTCATGCCCGGTGTCTCAGCACATGCAGATCCCGCGTCTAGCCTATCCTCTAAAGTATGTAGATTGTCAGTAGCTGAGCTGGTAGCTGTGAGTGTGAAATCAAATGACTGTGCATTTTCAGCATCACTTCCTTCTTGCAGTTCCTGATCCTCCACCAGTGCCCGGCCAAGTTGCAGTTCTTTGCTGTCTGTAAGGAGAAAAGCACAAGGGTAGGGTTGCGGGGAGGGGAGCGGGAACCAAGTGGTGCATGCGTCCACCATCTGCAGCTTGTAAATCAGAAATGATTGTGGGGATGAGGGGAAAGTGGGATGCGAGGAGGAGGATTAGGTGTAAGGATACCATCATCTTGGATTGCTTCAGCCCCACCACTACCCATGGGCTCAGCGGTTGCCACTCCAATCATTGTCAACACCAATTCCTCCATGGGGGTTAGGTTATGCAAGCGCTCGTCTCCCTGTTTGTCGCTCCTGCTGCATCCCAGTATGAGCCATCTTTTCCTGCAAGAGAGGGAAGTGTATCAGTGAATGTGGTGCAATGTGTTTGGGGATGTGCCTGTCTTAGTTGAATAGCTGGCAGTGTGTGCAAGCTGTGCGATGGTATGAGGCTTGCAGCAATGGTAAGTGTTTGAGGGTGAGGTATGAGTCATAATTGATAGAGATTGTTGGTAGGTGAGTGAAGGGGGAGTGCTGAATTGAGCAGTGTCTTGAGTTAATTGTTCACTTGTAAGGATATGGCATTTGAGGATGAATTCATTGACCTTGCCTACTCATCTGAGGTTATTAAACTTCTTGCGGCACTGCATCCAGGTCCTTGGGACCACACTGTTGGCATTGACCATGATCACTATCTGCTCCCATTGCCTTTTTAGAGTTTGTCTGGAGGGCTTCCTGTGAATCTCTCCTCCTGTCCACCTCTTGCACCAAGGACTCCAGTGCTGCACCAGAGAATCTTGGTGCTCACTCTCTCCCCTATTGCGCCATCGGACTGTCTTCTTCGTACTCTCACTTTCTTCCCCAGCCACTTCCATCACCTGCTGTAACCAGAAGGCACCTGCCTTTTAAGAAGTGCAGGCTGCCTTTAAGTAGTTCAGGGTAGCTTGAAGTGGTGCTCGCTCTGGCACAAACTTGGGCCTCCTGCTGAGGCATGCAGCCATTCAGCAGCATGTTCAGTGCTGCACGTTATTCCTATTATTTAAATTGACAGGCAGCACAAAGTTTGCACATTGCCTGCATTGGAAGGAATGGGTATGGCTCGTCCAATTTCTATTGCATTATGTATTTGCCTGGAGTTTGATTGAAGAATATTGATAAGAGGGTAGATGGTCTCTTGAATAGGATAGGAAGGGTGCGATATTTGTATTACATATGGTCCTGTTAGTTCAAAAAGGAAAGAAATCAGAGCCTGGCAACTATAGGCCAATGACCAGTAAGCTTAACTGGGTAGCTGTTGGGGAGATATTGGAAAGCATTATATATAATAATCCAAAAACAAAATCTAGAGGGTACCACACTTATTGGGGATACCTAATATAACTTTAAAAGGAAGCATTGCCTCACTAACATCATTGTCACTTAAAAATAAATGTAACTAGTTGAAATAAATCCAGGGGGATATTGTTTACTTGGATTTACAGAAAATTTTGCATGTGTAACTATTAAAAAAAATTAGATGTCATTGTATTACTTGGTAAATAGCAGAATAGATTTGATTGGTCAGAATTGTATAAATAAAATAATTTTTGATGGAAAGTGTTCAGATTGGGGATTGGTGACAATTTTCTTTCCTCAGGGTTCTGTGCTGGATTATTTACTGTTACTATTATTAATAATCTGGAGGAGGTCATTAATTGTACAAGTAAATTTGGGGATGATACATAATCTGTAAATTTTGGTAATAAAGAGATTAGTATAGTAAGCTGACATAGATCAATAAATAGGCTCATAAATGGTAAAAATGTTATTTAATCTGGAGAGGTTCTGTGTTACGCACCTGGGACCAGGCAACCAAGACATGTCTATTTAATGCATTAAATTAATGGAGCAGGAAAGGGACTTGCGTGAAGTCACTGACCAGTCATTAAAAGATCCCAAGCAACATAAGGTCGTGATACGGTTCTTACAATTATTGCTAGGTAATATAGTACAAAACTAAGGGCTCTGTACTTAGGATTTATAAGGTTTAAGGTTCACCTGCCTTTAGAGTATTGTGCCCAGTTTTCGTAACATATTTGTTATCAATATTAAGGCTCTGGAGAGACTGCAGAGGGCAACAAGGATGAAACCTAAACTTAGGTAGGCTTAGAGAGTTAGAGTTATTCATTTTGAAAAACATAGACTCAGGAAATATGATTGAGACATTTACATTTATGAAAGAATTGGATGTAGTAGATTTAGATCAGATATTTGGGGGATGAAATTGGTCTCTGGCCAAAACGTGAAACAGGCGATAGCGAATTGGCAGCCTATTTTATACCGCACCTGTTTTGCGCTTTGCTGAAGACTAGTTTCACCCCCTTCAAATCAATAGCTAGCAGGCTTACACATAAAATTCATTGGCAATTAATCAGATTAGATGCCAGGAACTATTAAGTTTTGCTGAGACTGTTGTCCTTTGGAACATATTACCAGTGAATGCGGTAAATAGGGCCATACTACAGTCCTTTAAGATGTGGCTTGAAGTGGAGGACATCGGGATGTTTTATGGTTGTGTGGTTCATTTAAGTTCACCTATTGATAAGTCATCGGTAATCATGATCTGCTAGAATTTTCTTGATTGCCTTGTAGAATTGAGGAGAACTTCCCAAAGATTTCCTGAATTTAGCATAGTTTATTTTCACTTCCCCCATGAGGTAGCATTATTAGTGCTGGGGAGGGCACGGCCCAAGGCTTCCCCATCTAGTGGATAGGGTGAGTATTAATGAGTCTCTATTCTTATCCATCTTGTCATATGTCTGTATAATATTAACCTGTCATGGATTCTCCCCTACCCATTTAATCTAAAGGGATGGTAAAAATAAATACTCCCAAATCCTCATAAGGTAATCAAACAAGATAAGCAAAGTAGTTTAAAACAAGCCCAGAATATTTATAACTCCATTGTTTACTTTGGACTGCTGCCCTTTACTGACAATACTTGCTGGATAAGAACATAAGAATTAGGAACAGGAGTAGGCCATCTAGCCCCTCGAGCCTGCTCCGCCATTCAAAAAGATCATGGCAGCAAGGGAACCATCCTGTTCTGGAGAATATCTGATCATCTCAGTACATAGCTATCCCAATAATTTTCAGTGCTGTTTCCAATTTGCCCACGTTTTGAAGTAATGAATCAACAGCATCAATTGCTTTAACTAGAGGTAGATTCCACAAATCTAGTTCTTACCTACTACCTTGTCTGAAACGTGCCTTCTCTTAGTTAATTATTAAGCTATCTTCCTTCTCCAAACCTGGCCCTACTACCTGATATTTGCCAAAATGAATTCAAGTTTAACCACAATGAAAAGCTGTTCATCTTTTCACAGCTTGTTCTGGTTCAACTCAGTTTTCTGTCATCCAGAAGATCAAATACATTAAGTATGAAAGCAATATTACTTTATTGAACACAGATTAAGAAGTATGTTACATGACAATTAAAGAACAGTTCTGAACTAGAACTGCTAAATATCAATGTATATCAAGTAAATGCTTCAGGTATAAAAACAGAAAATGCTGGAAATCTCAGCAGGTCAGGCAGCATCTGTGGAGAGGAAGCAGAGTTAACGTTTCGGTTCGTCAGAAGGGTCATCGACCCGAAACATTAACTCTGCTTCCTCCACAGATGCTTCCTGAGATTTCCAGCATTTTCTATTTTATTTCCAGATTCCAACATCCGCAGTTATTTTGCTTTTGTATAAATGCTTCAGGTATGTAATGCAAAGAAAATCTGTAAAGTACAAATTTCATGATTATCTGTAAAATTTTTGCTGTCTGTCAACTAATTCAGCACATATGAGAAAACACAAGTTGCTTGATTTGATTAAAAAGTGCTTAGACCATCAATGGCAAAGTACATTTCAGAAACTCATTGTTCTAATTGATTACAGCCATCATTTCTGTTAGTGATTTTAAGTACTTGTCAACTATTTTATAATGAGCTATTGTTGCAGTTGATTTCTCCAGTTTCCTTGCAGAGCATGCATACAAATTGGCACCTTCTCATCACTTTTAATAGTTCCACAATTTTGACTTGACAGTACTTTTCGTGATCCTTTCTGCATAAAATGTTCATGTACATATATATGGAACAACTTTTATCACACCAAACCAGTATTCTGCACATTTTTAACATCAATAAATCAGGTTCAAAAGATTACACATTTTAAAGTTGGTTTTGTTAATTCAGTTGCTGGTTCTAAGGCAGAATTACCAGCAGTACTTTGCACTATTCAAGGTCTTGCCTTCCCTGCAATCACTATAAAATTCCAGCAAATTAATGTAAAAGCATGGCAGCAGTGAAAACTGGGCCAATATTTACTGAGAGGTATGAAACAGCTGCCCCTACAACAGAAAATGTAAAACAATGTCTTGAGACCGAGGAGCACAGGACATCAACACTCACGCTAGGGTTGAAATTCAGACACAGATTATATTTTGTCCTTTTATAAAGCCTAATTAAGATAGTAACAGGATTCAAAACCGAATACAAAACAAAATGTAACAAGATTAACTGCTTCATTACAAGTGGAGGTAACAGTGAGACTATCACAAACTTTAGAATGTCAGTATCTGATGTATATGTATTCACAGCTCTTTCCTTTAATAAAGAGCAGTGCTACAAGTCACAATGCACTTTAGTGGCACCACTGTATACAAATGATATACATTTTAAAGAGGCACTCTATAGCACTGCAAAACATAGCTACTTTCATATTTCGAAAATTTCATATTTCTTCAATCACGCGACCTCTATTCATCTATTAACTCACTATAGAAAATATCTACTGTCACAATATTTAAACCTTCATCTACACCAAATCCAAATGATTAATAATTTTATATTCACAGCTTTGACCCTTACTAAATGCACAAAAAAATATATGCATACATGCAATTCATTACAAACATCTTTCTATTCAACAGACGAAGAACATACTGTACAAATACAGGGGATATTTGTTGAAATATAAGCCTAAAAATGTAGAGAGAAAAATGTACTCAGAGCATTTACAAAATCCTATGCCCCAGAATTACACCATTGTGTAGTAAAGGATGAATATAATAAGAACATAAGAAATAGGAGCAAGTAGGCCATACGGCCCCTCGAGCCTGCTCCGTTATTTAATACGATCATGACTGATCCGATCATGGACTCAGGTCCACTTTCCTGCCCGCACCCCATAACCCTTTATCAGTTAAGAAACTGTCTATCTCTTTCTTGAATTTATTCAATGACCCAGCTTCCATAGCTCTCTGAGGCAGAAAATTCCACAGATTTATAACCCTGAGAAGAAATTCCTCCTCATCTCAATTTTAAATGGCCGGCCCTTTATTCTAAGATTATGCCCCCTAGTTCTAATCTCCACCATCAGTGGACTCTCTGCATCCACCTTGTCAAGCCCCCTCAATCTTATACGTTTCGATAAGATCACCTCTCATTCTTCTGAATTACAATGAGTAGAGGCCCAACCTACACAACCTTTCCTCATAAGCCAACCCCCTCATCTCTGGAATCAACCTAGTGAACCTTCTCTGAACTGAAAAGTTATTTAATGCTTTAATTTGAAATTCCTCTCTAGGTTATTTCAGTGACAGTATTACCATGTTGAACAATAAATGGTTTACTGCCTCTGATAAAATTGCAGAGGGGGTGGGGGAGGGGGGGATGAACATGTTAAGCATTCGTATATTAACCAACGACGAAATATCAGGGTTAGGTTTTAATTCAGTTATCAGAAGCAGACTCTCCACATGTGGGTTCCACTTTTTGTTGTGGGATCTTCCAACAACTGGTGTGGCATCTTCAGACTTCTTTTCCTTCTCCACATGCCCTACAGTCCATTGTAACCTTTCCCATGTGGCCATACTTCACAAGTTAGTTAGTGAGTGTCAGTAGACTATTTGACTGAAGGGCAGCACAGGCATATAGAATCATAGAATGGTTACAGCACAGAAAAAGGCCATTCGGCCCGTCGAGCCCGGGCCGAATAGCCTCCTTCTGTGCTGCATGATTCTATGATCACAGCCAAGTCTGATCTTGTCCTCACCTGCCCTTTCTTTAATGCACTCATTTTCCAACTGGGATCACATTGGAATCTGGAGAGTGAATCTTACTTATTTTTTTCTCCTCCCTAGTCAAGTAATAGAGACCAATTGTAATGCCCCACTGGTAGCCCAGGCAAGATCAGTTATTTCACAAGACTGAGCTTTGGACCTTTGTGCCCTTTACACCTTAGCATCACACAGTGCACTTAGCCATGGAGTTTTTTTTTTGTATCTCAGCACCACTCCAAGTCATTCAAACCCAGCAGCAGTTATAAAGGATTGTGCACTCTAAATGATCAAGTGCATTTGAAATCAAAGTTGATTGGATCACAAACATAAGCATCAGTCCTCAGGAGTCACTCAGCATTCTATTATAATACTAACTTTTCCTGTGAATTGTGTTCACAGCGAGTGATATTCATAGTGACGAATGGAATGTTTTCCTTTTTGGGAACTTGGTGTCAGCATCAAGTACTTCCAAATGAGTTTCAGCTCCCTGGATTCTGCCTTAATAATGTTCTGTAAAGGTTTTTCTGCCCCAAACTCTAACTGTAACTGTAACCATACTGTACCATGGTTACATAGTTTCATTTCCCACATCATGTTCTGTGCGAATGATAGAATTTTGATACTGTTTGTTACACATCCAATACACTCCAAACAACCCCATCAATGTAATATACATGATTTTCCTTTTCAGGAAAATTCTCAAATTTTGAAAAGCATATACTTTTCTTGATATTTTATGCCATCTAGTTATTTTTACTATAAAAATGTTTTTTTCAGTATCAGTAATTTTCCATTCATACACCTACATTAAAGTGGAGTAGGCCAACCTTACATTCAGAAAACCTTGTAGTTGATCATAAAATGTTTTAATTGAATGGTATACATGCGAACGAGGAAATATAACCCAATAGTTTGAGTCTCTTCATTGACCAGTGTTAGAGTTGGGACTCTGCATGAATCCAATGCTTAGGCTTCAGCTTCACAGACACAGCACAGGCCCCTGATGGAATACATTGTTACATGCATTTTAAACACAAACTGCTATTATAACTATTTTCTTCTAACCTTTGTACTAATGTTTTGTATTAGAAATTTTGTTTCCAATAATAAATGATTAGTACAAAAACCAAGATATTACACCAAGATGTCAACCAAAAGGATTTTTAGAAAAGATACTTGGAGTACTTGCTTCCATACCTCTTCAGTGCCTTGGGAGAATGAGTGGAAGTAAAGGAGAGTGGATGAAAGTTTTAAGAGTGAGGTGAATGACATTAGAGTAAGAGGGGGGGGGAGGATACATGGGTTGAGTGGGTCATTGAAAGAGGAAGAAGTAGCATTGAGAAGGTGGTAGGAAGGGATAGCAAATACAATGGGGCAGAATTTGCTCTGGGCATCCAATGGCATCTGCCATTAGTTAGATTTGACCCCGCATCCTTCAGCTCAAAAAAGTTTTGACTTTCAGCAACTACAAAGTTGCTGAAAGTGCGGGCTGAAAATGGCACAGCAAGGGAAAACAGGGCAACCAAGATCTCCTTAATCAATGAGATTTAAGGATTGGGAAATAAACATAGGAAGGACTGAGAAGGAGGGTGAATTAAAGGGGGTTAATTTAATGTCAAATCTGGTAATGAAAGAAAAAGAGAAAGAAAGAGAGAAAAAGGAAAAATAAGGAAAAAACTTAATTAAAAAAATGAAATTTTTAAAATCCCATGGAAAAATTTGAAACCTGAAAGAATAAGATCCACACTTTTAATAGTTAATTTTCAGTGCCAGAGCGATTGATTGGCAGAGATTAACATCGTTAAATGGGTACTTACTCTTGTAAAGGCAAGACTTACCTTTATGTAGTAAGTTTAATGGGCAAATGCAGCAAGTTCCTAAAAGAAATGGGGAGGCGAGGGGGCAGATGTTGTTTTGCAAAGCCAATGATGGAATGGCGCAACTTGGGCAGTAACTTTTGGATATTCACATTTAACTGTGCATCTACTCCTTGCCTGAAGTTGCTTTACCGTTGACTCATAAATAACGGTGTGCGCCATTAGCTTTGCAGTTATTTTAACAGCAAATGCTGGCCCGTTGGAGTGAGGATGTAAAAGGAGAAATACAAATGAGATGGGAAGGCAAGGGGCAGGGCACTGGAGGATCATATTTTACCCCACCCCAAGTACAGCGGTTGGTAGGTTCTTTTTAGACTACACAATATACCAGTTCCCACCTGAAAAGTAAAGGGGGGTGGGGGAAGATTCAGAGAGTTCAACAAAATGAGACACATTTGAGAAAGTGAGAGCATGCCAGAAAGCATACAAGAGTGAGAAAGCAAGCAAGAGTGTGCGAGCCAATGTGAGAGCAAGCCCAAACGAGCGAGGAAAGATTGCGAGAGAACATTTGAGAGAAAGAGAGAGAAAGGAAGAGAACGCAAAAGAGAAACTGAGGGAGTGAGAAAGAAAACGAGTGAGCGAGAAAAAAACCAAGTGAGCATGAGAGCGAAGGTACACAAAAGCAAGCAGGAGAGCGAGAGAGAAAGCGAGCGTGAAAGCAATTGAGAGACAGAAAGAGCATGCATGCAAAAGCAAGAGATCAAGGGGTAGAAATTCGTCTCAGACGGTGGCATAAAATAGGTGGTATCAGATTGGCCACCCGTTATATGCACCGCCTGATATTCAGTGGGACTGAATATTAGACGCTGCAGGCAGCCGATCCAATACCGCCTGTTATACGCCAGCACCTGGTGCGAATTTCTACCCCCAAGAGACAAAGCAAGAGAAAAAAAGTAAAAACAAAAGAAAGCTAGATAGCGAGAAAAGAAAAAGTGAGAACCAAAAAGGAACAGCAAAAGAAAAGGGAGACAAAGAAAAATAATATTTTTTATATCCATGAAGGCTTATTATGGGAAGTGAGGATATTCAAAAAGTTGCAATAGTTTTAGGCAGGTTCAAAATCAGAAATGCTGTAGAAGCACTTTGAAAAACTCGTGTATAGGATAAATAAGACAACCAATTGATGTGGGTAATCATGGTGTTATTTTGTATAGATAAAGTTGTACCAATGAACTCAGTGAATCTGATCATGACTGTTGCTCTGTATAACCATGTGAGGTGGTTTAATCTTACTTACCGACTTGGTAATGATTAAATAAAGAGTTCTACCACTGGACTTGCTAGAGATAGTTTCATTTAACCTACTTAATGTTACTATCAATTACAAGCAATACACAATCATAAATGTAACATATAGAAACAACCTCAATATCTGTGCCTATGATACAAATCTTCCTCCTATTAATGTTACCGGCGTCACAAATCGCCCCAAGAGCTCTGCCCAACTGGCTGCTCGGGTTTTCTTATTTGGGGTTTCTCTGCATGTCTTTCAAAGTTATCCACTCCCCCCTTGCAGCCATCTATAGTACCATTCTATGCTCGAGGGATGTTTGTCCTAATTCTTATCTCGGACATTCTATATATTGGGTCAGGAGGTATGATGATCTCACCCACCAGGACAAGGGATAGTTACAATCCCAAGGTCTTCACGAGATGTTTGACTTACTGAACTGACCTTGAAGCAGATCACATGCTAAGCATCCCTTTTTCCTTTTAAATTGTAGCTTTCCAGCTGTTATGCTGGTACTTTTTAGTCACCAACACCCCCATGATCCTCTGCTGTCCAACTTGACCTATTTTCCTAAAGCACGCTGGATAAAGGTACTGGATTCTTTTCTCACAGATCATTACCTGTGAAATAAAGCAGCTTAATGATTCGTCTCAAACCTCACCAAGTGTTAATTTTGTCCGCCTTCAAAGGGATTGAAGTAGTACACATGCAAAAGTCACATATCCAGTCCAGATCATGAAAGGGGATGTTCTTAGATCTCCAGGTTATGCTATCATACCAGTGGATATAGGGTGACAAGACTCAATTCCCCTAAAAGTAAAATGCTTAAACTGCTTATGAGAGCAACTGATGCCACTGAACCAGAGAAAGTATAGCAGACCTGAACTTGTAACAGACCTATCACAAAGGCTCATTTGTTTGCCTGATGGCCAGGGGGTCCGGAACATACATACACATACTTTTGTGTTGTTTAGTTTTATTTTATCTTTGCTTTCTTCCACTTCTTCCTATACAGTGTCAGTTCTGGCTCAGTGGGCAAGCACACTCACCTCCGAGTCAGAAGATTGTGAGTTCAAGTCCCACTCCAGGAACTTTAACACATAAATCGAGGTGGACATTCCACTCCAGTGCTGAGGGAGTGCTGCACTGTCAGAGGTGCTGTCTTTCAAATGAGATGTTAAACTGAGGCCCTGTCTGCCCTCTCAGGTGGACATAAAAGATCCCATGGCACTATTTCGAAGAAGAGCAGGGGAGTTATCCCCGGTGTCCTGGCCAATATCTACCCTCAAACAACATAACAAAAACAGATTATCTGGTCATCACATTGCTGTTTGTGGGAGTTTGCTCTGCGCAAGTCTTTTTGTAATTACAATAATTGGTATTGGCAGCCTGAACTACCACATTTTCATCACATACCCAAAAAGTAAGCAGTATGATTATGAACTTTAATAGCACAGATAGACCATCCGAAATCTGGAATTCTAAAAACTGGAACTGTCCGAAAAGCGGACATTGTGCAGATTGCAAGAGTCGTTTTCCGGAATCCATATTTCCGAAAACTGGACTTTTAAGCTGTATACACCTTTTTCCAAGCATGAATCCAAAAAATTACGCAGACCAGCTCAGCCTCGAGGTTGCTGGATTCGGGCCTTTGGATGTAATGCTCCAAAATCCGTAAATTCACAAAAGTCGGCCCAAGAGTTTCCAGATTCGGGACGTCGGATTGTCTCTGAAATCTGGAAATACCCGAAAATCGTCCGAGGTTTTCGGATTCGAGATGTCGGATTTTCTTCTCCGAAATCTGGAAATACCCAAAACTTGGCCCAGGGGGTTCCAGATTCGGTGCATCGGATTTCTTGTCTGAAATCCGGTAAAACCCGAAAACCGGAATGGCCTCGGTCCCGAGGTTTCCGGACATTATATCTGTATAACAAACTACTGCAATCATCTATTTTGCATTTGAAATACAAGAATACATATTAGAAGTCCTATCTTTATTAAACTCTATATAGAATATAGATTATATTGATTAAAATATAATTAGAAAGACAATATCCTTTACAACCAAAATACCACAAATGCAGACAATTTACCATGGCATTACTATGACAAAAACATAAACACTATATTTTTTGCTTCATTAAATCAATACATTCCAAGTTAGAATAAATTAACAAGGCACAAACAAATTATTAAGCATTTCAAGCTATTAAGTTAAATGGTTAATGATACTTATGCATTCATTGTAGACATCCTACTCCTAACACCCATTAGTCAGGATTAGCTCCTGGGTAGCTATTAATCCATGGTAAGACACCAATATAATCCTCAATTACCTGCCGCTATGTAGAAAATTTGGGTGTTTAATGCCACCCGTTATCACGAGATACGGGGAGGTGGAAAATAACGAACACTGCACTGTCACCCGCTACCAGCGGGTCCTGCGGTGGCCGCCATTTTTGGCTGGGCAGCAGTACTGCCAATGTTCGCACTCGCGAAAATGATGTAGATTGTGACAGACTCACTCGACGCCCGATCTGCCATTTTCAACTTTGCTGCGGTATGTCTTAAAGGCGATCAGCTGAGCAAGTGTTGACCAGCAGGAAGGAGGCTCTAGCAGTGATATTTAAAAGGTTCATCAGCAACAACTTGCACCTGACATATTTCTGTAGTTTGACTGGCTCTGTGCAACTTTCTGCAACTCCAGCAACTTTATTACCGTAGAACCTTGAAAGAAGTTAACGGGGAATGTTGTTGCAAGTGGAGAATGGCTTCATTCTTATTTAAAGACTTCTGCTCACAACAGTTACTCACAGTCATGGGGGCTCTACTGGCAGTTCCCCTCGTGCTCGTGTATCTTCGGGAGAGGAAGCGAAGAGGAGAAGATGCGTGCAAGGGGTGAGGAGGAGGAGCGCTCAACAGGAGGCATTACTCACCTTGGGTCATCGGAGAGCACTTCTCTTATAGCCACTTAAGTGAGAAGCAGTGGATTAGGAGGCTTCGCTTCACCAAGGAAGTGATCACCAAACTCTGCCACCTCCTGCAACCAGACCTGCAGCCTAAGAGCAGGGCGACCTCAGCTCTCCCCATGGCAGTCAAGGACACCCTGGCCCTCAATTTCTTAGTCAGCAGATCCTTCCAGTCTGCAGTAGGAGACATAGCGAACATCTCACAGTTCATCATCCATCACTGCATCTGGGAGGTGTGAGGCTCTCTAAATTGAGCAGAAAGAAGCAGGACAAGCACTTATGTGGCTTTGCCAGGATAGCGGCTTCCCCATGGTAAAGGGCACCATCGACTGCACACACGTGGCTTTGCGGGTGATGCACAACAATCCTGAAATGTTCCATAACTGCAAATGGTACCACTCAATGTGCATTTGTGCGACCATGCCCAGTGATTCCTGATGGTCAATGCCCGCTATCCTGGCAGCAGTCATGATGCCTTCATCCCGTGTCAGTGCAGTGTGGCAGCAATCTTCCAGCGACCACGTCAAACCCGAGAGTGGCTGCTCGGAGACGAGGACTATCCGTTTTGCAAGTATATGGCTGATGATTTCCCTCCGCAACCCCACCACTCGTGCCCCGCACTCATATAATGAGAGCCATGTTTCCATCAGGAACATCATTGAGCAACGGTTCCATTGCCTTGACCGCTCGAGAAAAGCCCTCCAATACTCGGCGGAATGGGTGTCCAATTTTGTTGTGGTCTGCTGCATGCTTCACAATTTGGCCATCATGAGGGCGCAGCCCTTGCCACCTGGGATTCCGGGACCACCTCATGAGTAGCACGAGGGAGAGGAGGAGGAGGAAGATGAGCAAGAGAACCAGGAAAAGCATGAGGAAGGGAGGAGGCAGGCAGCCAATCCCCCTTCCAGACGGGCTGTCCGTGAACGCCTCATCATCTCCGATTCCAAGAATGAAACCCCATATCTCCGTTGCTCACCACATTCTCATCATACCATCCCTGAGTCATAGAATATCAGTGTCCTCCTGGGTACAAAGTTGAAATGAAAGCCACCAAAATGGATTTGAAACAAAATTCTTAAATTTAACATACCATATCAACTAATCACGCTTGTACAATCCCTTAATGCCTGTCGTTTGCGTGTCGTTCCCTGATCAAGTGCTCCCCCAGTGGCAGCAGATTTCTGGGATGCTGTGACACCCTGCCAGCCTCAGGCGACTGGTAAATCCAGCCACAATGGCAGCTCTGAAATTCAGTGGCAGTAAGCTGAGATTGCAGGAGAGTGGTCTATGCTTCCACTGCAGCACTAAGACGTTGGGTCGCTTCCACCTGTTATGCAATGACGGCCACGGCATTGCCTATCACACACACCATCATGGGAGTTGTCCAGCATTTCCACTATCAAATTCTGGGTTCCAACCTCTGCCCAAAGACCTGTGCAATGTTGGAGCCGGACTCCTTCATGTTCGTTGACATTGCCAAGAGACATTGCACTGAGCCAATTATGTTGGACATTCGCTTACATGCACGCTGACCTTTTATTTTCCTCCCTCTCCCCTGGCCCATGTCAAAGTCTTAAATCTAGGGTTATTGCTAAATTGAGCAGAGTTTAGTAATTCCCAAGAATTTTAAAAACCTGACTATTACTAAAGCAGCTCTGAAATTTTATTGAAATACAAGTGAGCCCAATTCACATTTACAGATTATAGTATAATTACATTTCAGTATCTTGGGAGATCAACATTCATAATGGGGCTTTTTAAAATTCATGTCTTGCAAATTGAGACAGGATCAACACATCCCACCACCCATCCCTCGCTCGCCCCCCGCCCCCCCCACACTTTTGTAAATCTTCCATTATTTAAATGCTAATCTAGTATTTCTATACTCTTTAATACCAGTCACTTCAAAACCTGTCAGCAGAAAAGCATTGCCAGTTTTTTCAGATTAACTCTCAAGTTTACAGGCTGCGACCCATGGAATAATAAGTACCCTTTGCCGAACGGCGTTTAAAAAAAATTCCAACCCAGATTTGGTAGGTTTTCTTCATTTTATAGTGTATTGCAGTAGTCACAAGTATCTTTTATTTCCCTTTTGCAGTATCGAAAGCTTTCTCCCCCTTGTACGATCATCCAGATGAAAAAAAAAATCAATACTTTTGAAAAGAATATTGGGTTGATGTAGATATGAAATAATCTTTAGCAATG
The DNA here is from genome assembly GCF_044704955.1 of Pristiophorus japonicus. Taxonomy (NCBI): domain Eukaryota; kingdom Metazoa; phylum Chordata; class Chondrichthyes; family Pristiophoridae; genus Pristiophorus; species Pristiophorus japonicus. The sequence goes on from NC_091977.1 coordinate 373,524,843, forward strand.
TTAGAGGCACTTTCATCTTCATGATGCTATCACCAAGACCCATGATTAATTATACCAATATTAAGCTTCTGTCCCAAAAGCAAAGTTTCTCTGCATTGTTTTCCTCACTCCCCTCAAATGGGTTACCTACATACTGTGCCCTCCAGCCAGAAACAATGAAAATACTTTAATGCAAACAATATTTGCAGAGGCTGGGTACATAGAAAATTGGAGTCCATGAACAATGTATTGACTGGACCATTGAACTTGTTGCCAAGTTCAAATCTATTAGCAAGTTCTCCAATCCCTACATGTTATATTACATGAACAATACCTTGCATAGGTGGGGCCAATCACAATGTTAGTTCTTAGGATAGAGTTATTTTACCCTGCTGCTTTTTCTCCAGGGTAATGGGTAGTATTAATTGTAAAGTTGTTGAATTATATTTTGCCTCAGATTATTAAAACATTTCTGCAGGAGGAAAGAATATGTTCAACCAATATGTAGAATATGTTCAGCCAATATGTAGAATATGTTCAGCCAATATGTAGAATACCTAAAACAAAAGCAAAATACTGCAGATGCTGGAAATCTGAAATAAAGACAGAAAATGCGAGAAATACTCAGCAGGTCAGGCAGCATCTGTGGAGTGAGAAACAGAATTAACGTTTCAGGTCGATGATCTTTCTTCAGAACTGGAAAAAGTTAGCCAGATAACAGGTTTTAAGCAAGTGAAGAGACAGGGAAAGGGAGGAGGGGAGGCTCCCAGTTTAGCAACACCTCGATTTCAAAATTCTCATCCTGGTTTTCAAATCCCTCCATGGCCTCACCCTTCCCTGTCTCTAATCTCCTTCAGCCCTTCAGCCCCACAGCACCCCCCCTCCCCAAGATATCTGCACTCCTCTAAATCTGCCTTCTTGATGAAAATCGCTCAATCATTGGTAGCTATGCCTTCTGTTGCCTAGGTCCTAAGCTCTAGTATTTCCCTGCCTAAACCTCCCCGCATCTCTTTCCTCCTTAAAACCTACATCTTTGACCAAGCTTTTGGTCACCTGCCCTAATTTCTCCTTATGTGGCTCGGTGTCAAATTTTGTGTCTTATAATACTCCTGCGAAGCGCCTTGGGACATTTTACTACGTTAAAGGTGCTATATAAATACAAGTTGTTGAAAGAACAGACGGGAAAGCCTGTGATAGGGTGGAAGGTTCTTTACTTGTTACATTTCCATCTCCTTTGCCATGCACCATCATCCCTTTTGTCATTTAATCGTTACTGTCTTCCACCCTTTTGTTCCTTCATTCCCTCCCCGCTTTCCCTGCCTCTGTACATGCTTAAAACCTGTTACATTTCTAACTTTTTCCAGTTCTGATGAAAGGTCATCGACCTGAAAAGTTAATTCTGTTTCTCTCTCCACAGATGCCGCCTGACCTGCTGAGTATTTTCAGCATTTTCTGTTTTTATTGTAGATTACCTAATCTGGTATTGTATTTGTTGGCTTGCCAAATATGTCCATTTTCCAAGTAGGTTTGAGAACTACACTAACCAGTTGAACATAACAAGGTACGGTGGTCTAATACTTGTAAGGCAGACATTAAGGGTCAGCTTTTGGCTCAGTGGCAGCACTCTAGCCTCCGAGTCATAACGCTGTGGGATCAATTCTCCCTCCAGAAATGTGAGCACATAATTTAGCCGGACACTTCAGTGCAGTACTGAGGGAGTTCCATCTTTTGGATGAGATGTTAAACCGAGGCTCCGTCTGCCCTCTCAGGCAGACATAAAAGTTTCCTGGCACTATTTGAAGAAGAGCAGGGGAGTTCTATTCAGCGTCCTGCCCAATATTAATCCCTCAACCAACATCACTAAATTAAAAAAAAACATTATCTGGTCATTATCTCATTCTGTTTGTGGGACCATACTGTGTGCAAATTGGCTGCCTCATGTCCCTACATTACAACAATGACTACACTTCAAAAGTACTTCATTGGCTGGTTAACTATATTATGCATATGTACTTAGAATACCCAGGAAAAGACAAAATAAAAATTATGAGATTTTCAGGCAACTGCTGTAGAATCTTGGGTATCTATATTCTCCCTGGTGGATTGTGAAAACAGCATGGGAACCCTGCAATTGGTAGTATTCTCAGTGGTTGAAGAGCGAGCAAGCAAGCTCACATTGGGCAGATATCCTCCCTGCAATATTCTCAGATATTTTCACAGGATGCACCTGCAGGATTACAAGCATGAATCAGAGTCAGAACGTTGACCAGGGCAGCAACATTCTGACTCAGTCCAGCCATGTTACTGTTCAGTTCTGCAAAGCCAGACTGGACAGCCTTCTCCAATTGCTCCATTCCAGACTGCACAATGCACTTGAGCTCTTGAATTCCAGTTTGTATTGGAGGCAATCCACACTGGGCAGAATTTGTTTCAGGTTTTGTCTGGATGGCAGTCTGCAGAAGATCCAGACTATTTTGTATTGTAACCCGAGTGACGTCTAGACTAGACTGGATAGTTCCTTTTAAATCCACTAAATCATCATGAACTGTGTCAAATCCCTCTTTCTGCACATGCAGGAGCCTAGTTGTGAGGGGATAATTCACTTGCGCAAAAGCATCAGGAGGCAATGAGCTTCTTGAAGGACTTTGCATATTTGCTTGCAGATCTGTAGGCTCTAGGGCAGATAGTTCACTCAGGTGGAGTACAGAGTCCACACATTTCTCTTGAAGGTCTTCTGACCCAAATGACTTTCCTGGCTCCTGCTTTGCTAAGCTTTCTGGAGACTTTAGTAGAGGATCAAGGGTTCTGGCCACTCCTGAATTCCCTAAAGGGAAGTTGGAAGGATGTGGTGTACTAGTCAGCCCTGTTGAAGAGAAATAAAGCTGAATTAACAAATGGCAGCTTGACGTATGGACCACAATTTTTTGTTTACCTCTAGCCATATTGAAATCATCTTGGCTTGAAATGTTTGTTGCCTAACAACTTATAAAATTGTTGATATCAAACTAGCTTTCGATTGCATTACTGTTAAATCAGAATACAAAATTATGTAACTATGGCAATGCAGAAATCCATACTTCATTTATTCATTTACAGTTATATAAAGCATTAAGGAGATGGCTACCTTTGTAGAAAATGATACAACTGATTGACCCTGGAAATGATGTACGATGCTTTTCAAGGGTCCAGTTTGTATCTTTCCACTAGCTATTGATTTTGCTCCAAATCTCTCTTTACAGTATGATTTTTTTTTTTCAAAGACCTTTTTGTGCTGTAGAGCTCCAATTATGTTTTGTGCATTTTCCCAGACTAAGTTATCTTATGCTTACACAGGAGTTTGGCCAGATGCAGGTCATACTGCAGTATTGGCTTGTGTACAAGATTGGAAAAGCAAATATGAGGGTGCATGTGAAGGACATTATATGAAGATCGAAACACAAGTGGTCCTATTGTTACACCCCCAGCTAACACTATTGTATAATTAAATATTGGGCAGTACAGGCAGACTTCTGAATGCAAGAGACGCAGGGAGCACCGCTGAACCCAAAATATTTAAAGTAGATGTGAAATTTGTAACATTCCCCTTTGATACTGCAACGGGGGAGGTAGTAACAGATGCACCTGCGTGGATAGTCTCAATCTCAGGAGATAACAATTTCCACAAGTTCTTTACATTGGATATTAGAGGAAAAAAGAAAAGGGTTTGAGGAGATAGTTCATCAAAGAGCCCCGGGTTGCCTTAATCTCCAGGACATTCCTAGACTAGAAGGATTTGGCTGCAAATAATTGGACATGACGATCCCTGATGTGGCACAGGAAAATCTGGCAATGACAAGGCAAGTTGTGCAATTGAGTTTGCAGCAAGAATTTATTCTGAAATTCAATTATATAAAAACTTAGTTACAAGGTCAAATAAATACAACATTTCAACATCTGACCTCATTATATTAGTTTGAAGCAGTTTATTTCCAGTTTTGTTAGTTTTCTCTTCTGCTGAAGGCATTGATTCCTTACTGAATTATGATTCTACAAACTCATCATATTCATGTATCTCCCCCAATTGGATATTATTTATATTGGCATCTGTGGACTATTGAGCTGAGCTTAATTCGGTCCTCACCCAAAAGTTTACATGTACATTTCCAGAAGGACTGCTGGAAAACAAGCAGGAACCCTTGGAGATTTTCTCTTCTCTTACCTGGGTGTACGGAGTTGAATTATAGCACCTTACCTCCATTCCAGCCAGAAATTAGCTACACATTGACCACAAATTCAATCAGGCAGAGTCAGCATGGATTTATGAAGGGGAAGTCGTGTTTGACAAATTTGCTGAAGTCCTTTGAGGATGTAACGAACAGGATGGATAAAGGGGAACAAGTGGATGTGGTGTATTTGGACTTCCAGAAAGCATTTGACAAGTTGCCACATAAAAAGTTACTGCACAAGATAAAAGTTCACGGGGTTGGGGGTAATATATTAGCATGGATAGAGGATTGACTAACCAACAAAAAAGAGAGAGTCGGGATAAATGGTTCATTCTCGGGTTGGCAATCAATAACTAGTGGGGTGCCACAAGGATCAGTGCTGGGACCCCAACTATTTACAATCTATATTAACGACTTGGATGAAGGGGCTGAGTGTAACATAGCCAAGTTGGGAGGAAAAGCAATGTGTAAGGAGGACACAAAAAATCTGCAAAAGGACATAAACAGGCTAAGTGAGTGGGCAAAAATTTGGCAGATGGAGTAAAATGTTGGAAAATGTGAGGTTATGTACTTTGGCAGAAAAAAAATCGAAGAGCAATAATTTAAATGGAGAAAAACTGCACAGTGCTGCAGTACAGAGGGACCTGGGGGTCCTGGTGCATGAAACACAAAAAGGTTTGTATGCAGGTACAGCAAGTGATCAACAGAATCTTGGCCTTTATTGCAAAGGGATTGGAGTATAAAAGCAGGGCAGTCTTGCTACAGTAATACAGGGTATTGGTGAGGCCACACCTGGAATAGTGTGTACAGTTTTGGTTTCTATATTTACGAAAGGATATACTTGCTTTGAGAGGCAGTTCAGAGAAGGTTCACTCGGTTGATTCCGGAGATGAGGGGGTTGACTTATGAGGAATGGTTGCGAAGGTTGGGCATATACTCACTGGAATTCAGAAGAATGAGAGGTGATCTTATCGAAACGTATAAGATTATGAGGGGGCTTGACAAGGTGGTTGCAGAGAGGATGTTTCCACTGATGGGGGAGACTAGAACTAGAGGGCATAATCTTAAAATAAGGGGTCGCCCATTTAAAACTGAGATAAGGAGGAATTTCTTCTCTCAGAGGGTTGTAAATCTGTGGAATTCTCTGCCTTAGAGAGCTGTGGAAGCTGGGTCATTGAATAAATTTAAGACAGAGATAGACAGTTTCTTAATCGATGAGGGAATAATGGGGTTATGGGGAACGGGTAGGGAAGTGGAGCTGAGTCCATGATCAGATCAGCCATGATTGTATTAAATGACGGAGCAGGCTCAAGGGATTGTATGATCTACTCCTGCTCCTATTTCTTATGTTCTTAAATCAGTTCTATACTCTCAATTCTTAATGGATCCCTGTTTAAATGCAGGTTTTGAAGTCACTACACTGGTCTGAGCACCTTCTACTAACTGTTGCAAGCTAAATCCTATTCTCCTAGTGCCATCTACAGACAGAAAGTGGAGGTTTTGATCTACTCCATGAAAAGCATCCTCTGCTATGCAAACATTTCTATTACTACTATAATGAATAGGCTCAATGAAACCTTGTGCCTTTTCATCAGGAAATTCACATGCAAGAGTAGTATGGTCTTCGGTTGACAGTTCTTCAGTACTAGTAGCTGTATTTTCTGCTGTGCCTTCATAAAGTTGAATGTCATTGTATTTTGACAAGTCTGATGGCACTGTCAGCCCTCAGACAGCATTGGCCACATTAAAATTAATCAATCATATTTTTTTCTTCCTCAATATATCTTTCCTTATCCTGCTTGCCATCTGTACATTCTATTTCTGTTAACCCAAATACCCATTTCTGGAGAGGAATCTTTATCTAATATATTCACTTCCACGCTGTTTCTTTTATTTGCTGCGTTATTCTTTGCTTTTCTTTCTATATTGTCTTCTTTCTGCAATGGTAAATGTCTCCCCCGCACCTCCCTTTTTTTTTTTTAAGGACACATGAAAAAATTGAGTATTTTGGTTTCATGTAAAAGCCTCATCTCTCTCCCTGCTGGTGCTCTGTCAAAAGAGCAATCAAACTTGTTTTCACTTTGAATATTCTTTAATGTAAAGGAAGAGTCCATTTCCTCCGTCTGACCAGGTTCTTTATTAGTTACTGGTTTTTCTACATTTTCACTTAATGACAATCCTGACAGATTCCTTTTTACCATTTCCAAATGTTCATTCAAGGGATTATCTGCTAGCTGCAGTTCTCTCACGTGTGTCATTAACAGAAAACAAAATATCTGTTAACTTTTCCTCTATTGCCACGCCATCAGCTGGAACCATCACAGGCTGGACATCAGAGTTTGAATTAATGTCACCGTTATTGAATTTGGTCTCAAGCTATTTTATACAGTTGTTTACTTGGTCACTTGTAATCATTGCTTCATCAATAGATCAGCACTTAGCACCCCATTTCTTTTGCCTACTCTGGCTGTACTTGTATTTTCTAAACTCTTAGCATTTTCCTAGATGCTCTATCACACTGGCACCGTAACTATAGCAACCTCACCCTCGCCATTCACTTTGTCCTCTAAAATCTCATTGCTATTCACTGCTTGAATGATTGGAACCTTTGTTACAGAAATATTGAACTCCCATATTACTTTTTCTTTTGCAAAGATCAGCTTCTAATTTTCATTTGGTCAGTTATGAGATCACCATACCTACCTACATTTATTGAGCACTCACAATGGTAATAACCAGAGGGTTGCTTTTCCTTGCGCATTGAGCAGAGATCAATACGTGTAAACACTTCTGTGCCAAAGACAGCATTTTCATATTCCTTGTAGAGCTCTGGGCAGATTTTTCGAAACCCCTGAAATAGAAAACACAACTAGAAAAACCTTAGCTTCATTATAGATCTATTGTTTAGAATTGGTGTACGAGTTTGTATCAATACACGGGTACCAGAAATTATCTAACATTAACTATTGAATTATTGTTTTTTTTTTAAAAACAATTTAAATGTTAGTTCGACTGTCTTGATAGGCTACATTACTTTCTGAATGCTCGTCACCCCCCATTGATTTGTAGATCTTGGATCAAGTCATCAATATTAGTATGATCTACAGATACTACATTTTAAAATATTAATCTTGCTGAATTTTATTTCTCTCTTTCCGCACTCAACACAGGGAACTGTTCTAGGTTCTAAATATCTTCTGGTACCTCAGCGAAGTGGCCATTCTGTGCAAGTTCTGGATAGTAATGTGTTTAAGTACATATCAGAGCCAGTATACATAGTCTGCTAGTGAAAGCAGAGTTTGATGGAATTTTTTACAATTTTTAAACAAAAAAGCTGGCAAGGCACGGATATCTTCCACATACTAATAAAAAAACATCTACTACTTGACAATAACCTAATGGGACAGACAAGCAAGACAGAAGGCATATCCTCCATTTTGTGTAACAGCATGGGAGATTTACTAGCTTTTAAAAAAATGCATCCTACAAATGCATTCGCCAATCCTAAATTACTGCAAAAGTAAATCAGTGGCTTCTTTGTACAATGTTTTCCATTGTAAAAGAAACACTTGTCTTCAATACCATTTTAATTGCTTTACATGATAATGTCTCACAATGTGCTTGTTAAAATAATTACAAGAAAATGTTTGTGCTTTGGATTGTACTACTTCATAAATACGTGTGTGAATGAAGGCAGGCTGACATAGGGTAGAAATTCCAATAGCCATACATGAGGCTGCATGAGATGGGCTTCTGACCAAATATCTGCGCTGTTGTGTATGCATGCCTGTTCACTGTGTGATGTCTGTAACACTGTCATGTACCCTTGTACTGTACACACCTTACCGGTACACTAGAGGGTGCTATTGTGGAGACCCAGGGGTTGCTTGCACACGGCAAGTAACCCAGTATAAAAAGGAACACACAGCTTGTTGTCAGCACTCAGGAGCTGCTAATAAAGGACTTCAGGTCTGCACAGTTAAAGCACCATATACTGCCTCGTGGAGTCATTACTAAAGGTGCCTACATACACTACATGCGCCATCACTAAAACCGCATATTTCCACCTCCATAACATCGCCTTACTCTGCCCCTACCTCAACACAGCTCATCTACTGCTGAAACCTCATCCATGCCTTTGTTACCTCTGGACTTGACTATTCCAAAGCATTCCAGACCGGCCTCTCACTTCCTAACCTCCGTAAATTTGAATTAATGAAAACTCTGCTGCCCATGTTCTAACTCACACCAAATCCCTATCACCACTGTGCTTGCTGACCTACGACTGGCAACCTAGAATCATAGAATGGTTACAGCACAGAAGGAGACCATTTGGCCCATCGAGTCTGTGCCAGCTCTCTGCAAGAGCACTTCAGCTAGTCCCACTCACCTGCCCTTTCACAGTGGCCCTGCAAATTTTTTTCCTTCAGGTACTTATCCAACTCCCTTTTGAAAGCCATGTTTGAATCTGCCTCCACCACCCTTTCAGGCAGTGCATTCCAGATCCTAACCACTCGCTGTGTAAAAGAGGTTTTCCTCATGTTGCCTTTGGTTCATTTGCCAATCATCTTAAAACTGTGTCCTCTGGTTCTTGACATTTCAGCCAATGGAAACAGTTTCTCTCTGTCTAGACCACTCATGATTTTGAACACTCTTATCAAATCTCCTCTCAACCTTCTCTGCTCCAAGGAGAACAACCCCAGTTTCTCCAGTCTATCCATGTAACTGAAGTCCCTCATCCCTGGAATCATTTTCTTGAATCTTTTCTGCACCTTCTCAAAGGCCTTCGCATCCTTCCAAAAGTGTGGTGCCCAGAATTGGACTCCAGTTGAGGCCGAACTAGTGTTTTATAAAGGTTCATCATAAATTCCTTGCATTTGTACTCTTATGCCTCTATTAATGAAGCCCAGGATCCCGTATGCTTTTTTTAAAACTGCTTTCTCAACCTACCCTGCCACCTTCAATGATTTGTGTACGTATACCCCTAGGTCTCTGTTTATGCATCCACTTTATAATTGTACCCTTTAGTTTATATTGCCTCACCTCATTCTTCCTACCAAAATGGATTACTTCACGCTTTTCTGCGTTAAATTTCATCTGCCACGTATCCGCCCATTTCACCAGCCTGTCTATGTCTTCTTGAAGTCCATCACTATTCTCCTCACTGTTCACTATACTTCTGCATCATCTACAAATTTTGAAATTGTGCCCTGTACACCCACATCCAAGTCGTTAATACACATCAAAAAAAGCAGTGGTCCCAGTACCGACACCACTGTATACCTTCCTGCAGTCCGAAAAACAACCGTTCACCACTACTCACTCTTTCCTATCACTGAGCCAATTTCGTATCCATCCTGCCATTGTTCCTTTTATTCCATGGGCTTCAACTTTGCTGGCAAGCCTATTGTGTGGCACTTTATCAAACACCTTTTGGAAGTCCATACACACCACATCAACTGCATTGTCCTCATTAACCTCATCAAACTTGATCAAGTATGTCAAGGGACATACAGGCTAGGATAAAGAAAAAAGGGAGGCTTATGGCAGATACCAAAGGCTCAATACTGCAGAAACTCGAGTACAGAAAGTGCAGGGGAGCAATTAAAAAGGAAATTAGAAAGCAAAGAGAGAATTAAAAAATGTTGGCAAGTAAAATCAAGGAAAACCCAAAGATATTTTGTAAATACATGAAGAGCAAGAGGATAACTAAAGAAAGAGTGGGGCCTTTTAGAGACTATAAAGGTAATCTGTGTATGGAGGCGGAAGATGTGGTTATAGTCCTTAATGAATTCTTTGCATCTGTTGTCACACGAGAGGGGGACGATGCAGACATTGCAATCAGGGAGGAGGAGTGTGAAATATTAGATGAAATAAACATAGTGAGAGAGGAAGTATTAAGGGCCTTAGCAGCTTTGAAAGTGGCTAAATCCCCAGGCCCAGATGAAATGTATCCCAGGCTGTTAAGAGAAGCAAGAGGGAATAGCAGAGGCTCTGATTATCATTTTCCAATCCTTTCTGGCTACAGGTATGGTGTCAGAGTACTGGAGGACTGCTAACGTTGTACTTTTGTTTAAAAAGGGAGCAAGGATAGACAGAGTAATTACAGGCCAGTCAGTCTAACCTCGGTGGTGAGAAAAGTATTGGAAAAAATTCAACCCAAGTGCATGACCTCTTGGATAAATCTTCATTTAGGAAGACACAGATTAATCAAGGACAGTCAGCATGGATTTGTTAAGGGATGTTTGTGTCTGACTAACTTGATTGTTACCACCTAAAAAAAATTCAATGAGGATCGATGAGGAGAGTGCATTTGATGTAGTGTATATAGATTTTAGCAATGCTTTTGATAAGGTCCCACATGGCAGACTGGTCACAAAAGTAAAAGCCTATGATATCCAGGGCAAAGTGGCAAGTTGGATCCAAAATTGGCTCAGAGGCAGGAAGCAAAGGGTAATGGTTGCTGAGTGTTTTTGTGACTGGAAGGCTGTTTCCAGTGGGGTTCCGCAGGGCTCAGTACTAGGTTTTGTACTTGCTTTTTATGGTATACATCAATGATTTAGACTTGAATGTAGAGGGTATAATTAAGAAGTTTGCAGATGATACTAAAATGGGCTGTGTGGTTGATAATGAAGAAGAAAGCTGTAGACTGCAGGAAGATATCACTTGAACTGGTCAGGTGGGCAGAACAGTGGCAAATGGAATTCAATCCAGAAAAGTGTGAGGTAATGCATTTGGGGATGACTAACAAAGTAAGGAAATACACATTAAATGGTAAGACACAAAGAAGTGTAGAGGAACAAAGGGACCTTGGAGTGCATGTCCACAGATCCCTGAAGGTAGGCCAGGCAGATAAGGTAGTTAAGGCGGCATACGGAATACTTGCCTTTACAAGCCGAGGCATAGAATACAAGAGAAGGGAGGTTATGCTTGAACTGTATAAACCATTAGTTAGGCCACAGCTAGAGTACTGTGTGCAGTTCTGGTCATCACATTACAAGAAAGATGTGATTGCACTAGAGGGGGTACAAAGGAGATTTATAAGGTTGCCTGGACTGGAGAATTTTAGCTATGGAGGAAAGATTGGATAGGCTGGGGTTGTTTTCCTTGGAACAGAGGAGTCTGAGGGGAGACCTTATTGAGGTGTATAAAATAATGCAGGCCTGGATAGAGTGGATAGGAAGGACCTATTTCCCTTAAAGGGGTCAACAACCAGGGGACATAGATTTATAGTAATTGGTAGGAGGTTTAGAGGGGATTTGAGGGGTAATTTCTTCACCCAGAGGGTTGTGGGGGTCTGGAACTCACTGCCTGAAAGGGTGGTAGAGGCAGAAACCCTCAACACATTTAAAAAATACTTGGATGTGCACTTTAAGTGCTATAACCTACAAGGCTATGGACCAAGAGCTGGAAAATGGGATTAGGCTGGATAGTCTTTGTCGGCCAGCGCGGGCACAATGGGCATAATGTCCTCCTTCCATGCTGTAAATTTCTATGAAACTACGTTAGTTAACAGGATTTGCCTTTAACAAATCAGTGCTGGCTTTCCTTAATTAATGGATGCGTCCATTTGTACTGCCAAAATGGCCACCTTATCTCTGATTGGTCCGCTTTGGAGGATAAGGCACACCCTGAATTTTCTGTGGAGTGTAATTGGAACCGACCAGCCCAAGTTCTGACTGACCACGCAAATTGTAACTCGATCCATTTTGACTTCAGAAGCGACGTAGGATCTCCCCAAAAGCCACCTAGTGCCAGCCGAAGTCCCTTACCCCAGCGTAAGTGCTGCCTCCCCCAGCCGAAGTCCCTTACCCCAGCGCAAGTGCTGCCTCCCCCAGCCGAAGTCCTTACCCCAGCGCAAGTGCTGCCTCCCCCAGCTGAAGTCCCTTACCCCAGCGCAAGTGCTGCCTCCCCCAGCTGAAGTCCCTTACCCCAGCGCAAGTGCTGCCTCCCCCAGCTGAAGTCCCTTACCCCAGCGCAAGTGCTGCCTCCCCCAGCTGAAGTCCCTTACCCCAGCGCAAGTGCTGCCTCCCCCAGCTGAAGTCCCTTACCCCAGCGCAAGTGCTGCCTCCCCCAGCTGAAGTTCCTTACCCCAGCGCAAGTGCTGCCTCCCCCAGCTGAAGTCCCTTACCCCAGCGCAAGTGCTGCCTCCCCCAGCCGAAGTCCCTTACCCCAGCGCAAGTGCTGCCTCCCCCAGCCGAAGTCCCTTACTCCAGCGCAAGTGCTGCCTCCCCCAGATGAAGTCCCTTACCCTAGCGCAAGTGCTGCCTCCCCCAGATGAAGTCCTTTACCCCAGCGCAAGTGCTGCCTCCCCCAGCCGAAGTCCCTTACCCTAGCGCAAGTGCTGCCTCCCCCAGCTGAAGTCCCTTACCCTAGCGCAAGTGCATGACCTTACACCCTGCCCTCGCCATAGAGCATTGTGTGCAGATTGTTAACAGATTTATTGGGTATGAAGTGGAATAGTGACAGTGACATGATTTCTGGATTGGAAGAACCTCTCATCCACCCCCACTCCGTGTCCCTCTCTACCGTCCCCCCCATTTCTCTCTCTCTACCTCCCTCCCAGTGTCTCTCACTCTCTACCTCTACCCCCCCGTCTCTCTCTCTCTCTCTCTCTCTCTACCCCGCACCCCCCGTCTCTCTCTCTCTACCCTCCCCACCGTCTCTCTCTCTCTACCCCCGACTCTCTCTCTCTACCCCCACCCCCCACCCCGCGTCTCTCTCTCTCTACCCCCTCCCCCCCGCATCTCTTCCCCCCCCCCCCCTCCCCCGACTCAGCCATGCCCTCTGACTCCATGCGTAGGTCTCCTTTTTGGTCCCTAATCAGCCCCACCCCTCCCCTTACTATTTATATGCCTGTAGAAAATTTTTGAATTTCCTTTTACGTTAACTATTGTCATACTTTCTCTCTGCCCCTCATTTCTTTTTCCACTTCCCCTCTGAACTTTTTATATTCAGCTCGGTTCTCACTTGTATTCTCAACCTGACATCTGTCATACACTCCCTTTGTCTGCTTCATCTTACTCCCTATCACTTTCATCATCCAGGGAGCTCTGGCTTTAGTCGCCCTACCTTACCCCTTCATGGGAATGACCTCGACTGTACCCAAACTATCTCCTCTTTAAAGGCAGCCCATTGTTCGATTACAGTTTCGCCTGCCAATCTTTGACTCCAATTTACCCGGGCCAGATCTGTTCTCATCCCACTGAAATTTACCTTCCTCCAATTAAATATTTTTTACTTTAGATTGCTCCCCTATCTTATTCCACAGCTAATCTAAATCTAATGATACTATGATCACTGTTTCCTCACTGACACTTGCTCCATCTCATTCCCCAGAACCAGATCCAGCATTGCCTCCTTCCTCATTGGGCTTGAAACATTCTGATCAAGAAAGTTCTTCTGAACACACTTCAGAAATTCTTCCCCCTCACTGCCCTTTACACTATTACTATTTCAGTCTATATTAGGATAATTGAAGTCCTCTATTATTACTACTCTATAGTTCTTACACCTCGCTCATTTCCTTGAAAATGTACTCCTCGATATCTTTCCCACTAGTTGGTAGCCCATAGAATACACCTAGTAGTGTAATGGCACCTCTATTATTTCTTGACTAACAAAACAGATTCTGTCCTTGACCCCTCCAGAACATCCTCTCTCTCCAGCACTAACCAATTCTTCTTAACCAATACGGTCACCACAACTGCCTTCTTTCCTTTGCAAATTTCCTGAACACCTTATTTCCAAGAATATTTAGTACCCAATCCTGCCCTTTTTTAAAGCCAGGTCTCCGTTATCGCCACAACATCATATTCCCATGTGACTATTTGCACCTGCCGTGCACCAATTTTATTTACCGTGCTTCGTACATTTGCACACATGCACTGTAAATCTGTCTTCGACCTTCTTGTAGTCTCTTAGTCTGACCCCACCTTTCTCTAGTGCTATCTGTCTTTCCCAATCCTTTGTGCACTTGGTTTCTCCTTTCCAATGCTACATCCTGGTGCCCATCTGCCTGCCAAATTAGTTTAACCCCTCCCCAACAACACTAACAAACACCCCTGTGAGGACATTGGTTCCGGCCCTGTTGAGGTGCCACGCGTCCAGCCTGTATAGATCCCACCTCCCCCAGGATCGGTCCCAATGTCTCATGAATCTGAAGCCCACCTCCTGCACCATCTCTCCAGCCATGCATTCATCTGCTCTTCCTTCTATTTCTATACTCACTCACGAGTGGCCCCGGGAGTAATTCCGAGATTATTAACTTTGAGGTCCTGCTTTTTAATCTCTTTCCTAGCTTCCTAAAATCTGCCTGCAGGAACTCATCCCTCTGTCTATCTATGTTGTTGGTACCGATATGGACCACGACCTCTGGTTGTTCACCCTGCCCCCTCAGAATGTTCTGCAGCCACTCAGTGACATCCTTCACCCTGGCACCAGTGAGGTAACATACCATCCTGGAATCACGTCTTCAGGCTATCGAATCCCCTACCACCACTGCTTTCCTGATCTTCCTCCTCACCCCCTGTACAACTGAGCCACCCGTAGTGCCATGGACTTGGCTCTGGCTGTACGCCCCAGAGGAAACATCGCCCTCGCTGGTTGGAGAGCAAGGTACACTCAGGGGACTCCCGCACTATCTGCCTGGTCCTCCTTTTCTATCTGATGGTCACCCATTCCCTCTCTGCCTGCACACTTACATTGTGGGGTGTCCACCTCCTGAAATGCACTATCCACATAGCTCTCAGCCTCACAGATGCAGCGCAGTGATGACAGTTGCAACCTGGAGCTTGAGCTCTTCCAGCTGACGACACTTCCTGCACGCATGGTTGTTCAGAACACTGGAAGCATCCTGGAGTTTCCATGTGGCACAAGATTTGCATTCCATGGTACTGAGGTGCCCTGCCATACCTCTACATAATAGATTATTAACTAACAACAGAAATAAACTCAAGACTTAAAAAATAACAATTACCAGCTACTCACTAATTTAGTACTCCCCTTACTGCTCCACCTAGTGAACTACAGTGGTAATGCAACTGCTGATGTATATAATAAAAGGATGAGAAGGTCACATGACAAGTTCCTCTGGAGCCATTTTGTAGTATGTGTGTGTTTGTAATGTTGTAAAGAATACATCACATTGGCAAATGAGGATGGCATTTCTAGATTCCCGAGCTGAAATTTAGTTTGGTGGATGATTCCCCCAAATAAGAGAGAGACCTTGAGAGGTTCGTTGTTTTACAGCACGGCTAAAAATCCAAGGTAAATTTCAAGAACACTTGTTGACATTGCCAGAGTCCAGATGGCCATGCCTATGAGAATAATAGGGCACTTCAGTGAGTTCCATCGCGACCAATGTGGAGCGGCTAGAAATGTGTTCCATCGCAAATAGTATTGTCGAAGTCCCCGATGATGAAAACCGTAACCGGGTGGTGTTAGAAAGAAAATTGGCTATTTTTCTTGAATAAAGCAGGCCCGAGATGTATTAAACCCTGAAAAATGTGCTTGTTCCCTTCAAGCCAAAGGACACCAGCACTACAATCCTGAGACCCTGAAAATTGTTGAAAGTTATTGTTTTGGAATACATAATCAATTAACTGATGAGATTAGCAATGAGTACATTGTAGCTTTAAAGAAACTATCTATTCACTGTCATTTCGGAAACTTTCAGGACCGAGCATTGTGTGGCCACTTTGTTTGTGGGATGAAAAATGAAGCAATAAGAAAATTATTGACAACTCCTAATTTGATTTTTGATTTAGCTTGTCAGACAGCTATGTTGATGGATATGGCTGACCAATACTTAAGAATTTCGTGCCAATTCCAGTCATCAGATAACCGAGGTGAATCACCTGCAGCTGCAAGGTAAAAAGCAGTTGGGCCCCAAGGCCTCAGTAACTGGTCAGGGTAACAGTAAAGTGAAGTTGTGCTATCAGTGCCCAGGACAACACATTGCTCAAAGCTGTCCAGGCAGAGTGTTTATTCGGCAAGAAAACTGGGCATCTTGCGAAGGCATGCCGACTGAAGAGTAATCAGATGTTCAATGCGAGAAGTAGAAATCGGCAGACACTACATAGCATTGAAAAGCAACAGGACGAGGAAGTTCTGGAGATACACATCATCAGGAGCACGAAGGCAACCTAACAATGTTTCGCAAAGTATCGTCATCCAAGTAGATGTTGCAGGAACCAGGATATCCATGGAAATTGACACTGGTGCATCCGTGAGCATAGTACCGGAACCGCTATATCTCGACAAGTTGAGTGATTTTCCACTGGAGAAGTCGAAGATAGAACTGCGAGGCTACTCAGGAGAGCAAATTCCTGAGGTAGAACATATCACCATACTGGTGAAATACAAGGATCAGTTTCAGAGCTTGCCTCTCTTAGTAGTGGCCTTAATAGGTTAAAATTGGTTGGGATCACTGAAGCTGGATTGGAATGAGATTTTCAGTGTTAGAGAGATTTTCAAACAAGGATGATTTCATCAAGCTGTATCCAAAGGTGTTCCGTGAAACAGGCAATCCTTCAAGGCGAGTATCAGAGTACAGAACGACGCTAGACCAGTTTACTGCAAGCCACGTCCCGTACCATACGCACTCAAAGAAGAAAGTTGAGCAAGAACTCAAAAGACTAGAAACTGAGGACATTATTCCTAAGATAGACCTATGTAATTGGGCTACACCCATTGTTGTTGTACCCAAGTTAGATGGTAAGGTAAAGTTGTGTAGTGATTATAAAGTAACTGTAAACCAAGTTTTAGAGGGTAATCTACCAAATACATTGCCAAATGCAGAAGATTTGTTCACAACACTGACAGGTGGTCAGATCTTCTCAAAGTTAGATCTCACAAATGCCTACATACAACTTTAACTCGATGAGAAGTCCAAGTCATGCTTGACTATAAATACTCATCGAGGCCTATATCAATTTAATAGGCTACCACTTGGAGTGTCTTCCACCCCTGCCATATTCCAAGGGATGAAGCACCAGATTTTGAAAGGCATTGAAGGGGTAGTATGTTATTTAGATACTCCTGTGCTTTCTCCATCCACCACCTGTTCTTTAGATCCTGGGTTTTTTTGTTGGACCTCAGCCTTGAGCCGTCTGTAATGCTGCTTTGCTGCTCCAGAGTTGGATTGTTGCTTAAGGCTCAGAAATGCTCTGCGCTTGCGATCTTTTACCTCTTGGATCTCCTGATCATTCTCATCAAACCAGTCCTGGTGTTTCCTGATTGAGTGACCGAGCGTCTCTTTGCAGGCACTGGTTATGGAGGCCTGGAGGGCAGACCAAGCACTGTGGGCATTCTGTGTCTCAGGGTCATCAAAGCACGCCAAGTTAGCTGCGAGGCGCTGACTGTATAGGGCTCTCTTAACTGGGTCATTAAGTGCCCCGGCATTGACTTTTTTGTGGCATTGCTTCTGCTGTCCCCTCCGCTTTGCGGCTATGTTGATGTCAATGATGGATCAGATTAGATGATGGTCCGTCTAGCAGTCGTCAGCTCTTGTCATGGCGCGAGTGATGTGCACATCCTTGCAATCCCTGGCTCGGACAATGACATAGTCGAGCAGGTGCCAGTATTTGGAGCGAGGGTGTTGCCACGATGCCTTGTATTTGTCCCTCTGTCGGAACAAGGTGTTGATGAGAAGTTCATCTTCTAGACATTTTGTCAGGAGTAGGGTACCGCTGGAGTTGGCTTTCCCTACTCCCTCTCTCGCCTCCCCAGAGGGCAGTGTCTTTGCCGACCCTGGTGTTGAAGTCACCAAGGAGGATCAGTTTGTCGTCCGTGGGGACGCAGGACAGGGATTTTGAGAGGTTGGAGTAAAAACCCTCTTTGGCCTCATCTGTTGCATCGAGTGTTGGGGTGTACACACTGATGACTGTGGCACATTGATTCCAGGATAAGGTGAGTTGAAGAGTCATGAAGTGTTCGTTAACCCTGGCAGGGGGAGTCTTTGAGGCAGTCGACCAGCTCATTTTTGATGGCGAAGCCGGTGTTCTTCCTCTGGTTTCCCTTTCCAGAAGGTGTAACCTCCACCTTGTTCCTTGAGCTGGCCTTCCCCTGCCCACCAGGTCTCGCTAAGGGTGGCGATGTCGATATCAAAGCATCTAAGTTCCAAGGCAACTATGGCAGTGCGGTGTTCTGGCCTGTCGCTGTTTGAGGTGAATGGAGAAAGCACAGGAGATACAGCAGCAGGTCGACAGCCATGATGTGCGAGGATTCTTCATCACAGTCAAGGCCACCTATGGTCCAAACACCCAAGGCCCCACCCCACTGCTGGCCAAGAACAGGGAAACACTCATCAAGGACAATGAGGCAGTCAGAGCCCGCTGGAAGGAGCACTTTGAAGATCTCCTCAATCGAGACTCTGTCTTTGACCAGAGTGTTCTCGATTCCATCCCGCAGCATACTACCCACCACCACCTCAGCAAAACCCCAACACTGCACAAGGTAGAAAAAGCCATAAGACAGTTTAAAAACAACAAGGCTACGGGAGCGGATGGAATCCCTGCTGAGGCACTGAAGTATGGCGGAGAGGCACTGTTGGCATGAATGTATGACCTCATCTCTTTCATCTGGAGGGAGGAGAGCATGCCGGGAGATCTTAGAGATGCAGTGATTGTGACCATCTTTAAAAAAAGGAGACAAGTCCGACTGCAGCAATTACAGAGGAATCTCCGTGTTATCAGCCACTGGAAAAGTTGTCGCTAGAGTCCTCCTCAACTGTCTTCTCCCTGTAGCTGAGGAGCTCCTCCCGGAGTCACAGTGTGGATTTCATCCCCTATGGGACACAACGGACATGATTTTTGCAGCGCGACAGCTACAGGAAAAATGCAGGGAACAGCACCAGCCCTTATACATGGACACCTTCAATCTTACAAAGGCCTTTGACACTGTCAACCGTGAGGGTCTATGGAGCGTCCTCCTCCGTTTTGGATGCCCCAAAGGTTCGTCATCATCCTCCGCCTGCTCCACGACAACATGCAGGCCGTGATCCTTACCAACGGATCCATCACAGACCCAATCCACATCCTGACCGGGGTCAAACAGGGCTGCGTCATCGCCCCAACCCTCTTCTCAATCTTCCTCGCCGCCATGCTCCACCTCACAGTCGACAAGTTCCCCGCTGGAGTGGAACTAAACTACAGAACCAGTGGCAACCTGTTCAACCTGCGTCGTCTCCAGACCAGGTCCAAGACCACCCCAACCTCTGTCGACGAGCTACAGTACACGGACGACGCCTGCGTCTGCGCACATACAGAGGCTGAACTCCAGGACACAGTCGACGTATTTACTGAGGCGTACGAAAGCATGGGCCTTACGCTAAACATCCGTAAGCCAAAGGTCCTCCACCAGCCTGTCCCCGCCACACAGCACTGCCCCCCCAGTCATCAAGATCTATGGCGTGGCCCTGGACAACGTGGACCATTTCCCATACACCGGGTGCCTCTTATCAATTAGAACAGACATTGACGACGAGATACAGCACCACCTCCAGTGTGCCAGTGCAGCCATCGGCCACCTGAGGAAAAGTGTGTTGGAAGACCAGGCCCTCAAAACTGCCACCAAGCTCATGGTCTACAGGGCTCTAGTAATACCCGCCCTCCTGTATGGCTCAGAGACGGGGACCATGTACAGTAGACACCTCAAGTCGCTGGTGAAATACCAACAATGTCTCCACAAGATCCTACAAATTCCCTGGGAGGACAGACACACCAACATCAACATCCCCAGTATTGAAGCACTGACCATACTTGATCAACTCCACTGGGCAGGCGACATTGTTCGCATGTCTAACACAAGATTCCCAAAGCAAGTGTGCTACTCGGAACTCCTTCATGGCAAACGAGCCAAAGGTGGGCAGAGGAAACGCTATAAGGACACCCTCAAAGCCTCCCTGATAAAGTGCAACATCCCCACTGACACCTGAGAGTCCCTGGCCAAAGACCGCCCCAAGTGGAGGATGTGCATCCGGGAGGGCACTGAGCACCTCGAGTCTCATCACCGAGAGCATGCAGAAACCAAGCACAGGCAGCGGAAAGAGTGTACGGCAAACCTGTCCCAACCACCCTTTCCCTCAACCACTATCTGTCCCACCTGTGACAGAGACTGTGGTTCTTGTATTGGACTGCTCAGCCACCTAAGAACTCATTTTAAGAGTGGAAACAAGTCTTCCTCGATTCCGAGGGACTGCCTATGATGATGATGATGATGATGACCTATTCATTTCAGCACCAAACAGGCAAATCTTAATAATGTATTGAATGAAGTGCTCAAATGTCTAGAGAAGCACAGAGTACGAGTGACTGCACACAAGTGTGAGTTATTTCAAAACTCAGTGGAGTACTTAGGGCACAGAATAAAGAAAGATGGTTTATATCCAACCAAGGGAAAGCTGGATGTAATCAGAAATGCACCCATTCCCAAAAATGTCACTGAACTTCGATCATTTTTGGGTCTTTTGAACTATTATGAGAAGTTCCTACTAAATATGGCTACAGTGTTACATCCACTGAATGAGCTGTTGAAAAAACAGGTCCATTGGAAGTGGTCAGAAGAATGCGACACAGCATTCAAAGAGTGTAAAAGCCAGTTGGTAGAGAGTACCATGTTAGTTTATTATGACGTATCCTAAGGAGATCAAGCCATTATGGGACGCCTCTACGTGTGGAGTTGGGGCAGTGATCTCTCATGTACCAGTTAGTGGGGAGGAGAGACCAATTACTTTTGCTTCATGCACTCAGTGCCAGTGAGCGCAATTATGCGCAGAACGGAAGAGAAGCTTTTTGGGGTCAAGAAGCTCCACAATACTTGTATGGTCATAAGTTTATCATCGTTACTGACCATAAGCTCCTGACAGCAATCCTCCATCCAAAGTCCCCAGTTCCAACCTTAGCTGTAGCCCGAATGCAGAGATGGACTTTGATTTTGTCAGCGTATATGTATAACATTGAGTACAGATGATCATGTGATCACAGTAATGCTGATGTTATGTCCAGGTTGCAATCCCCATCACAAAGGTACACCCACAATAGGGAAAAAGTGTTCTATTTTTCATACATTGAACTGCCAGTCACAGCTGAAAAGATTGGTTGGGCAACCAAACGTGACCCAGTTATGTCAAAGGTGTATGATTACATAGCAAATGGCTGCCCAAACCAGGTATCAGAGAAAGATATCCATCCATATTTTGTTCATAGGAATGAATTATCAGTGGATAAAGATTATATCATGTGGGGTGCAAGATTAGTTATTCCAAATATGTTCAGGTTCAAATGGTTAGGAGATCTTCATGACCAGTACCTGGGAATATGCTTGACCAGGAGTTTTGCATGCAGTTACTTATGGTGGCCAGGTTTAGATAAAGATATAGAGTACATCGTCAGTCAATGTACAACATGTCAATTGGTAAGTAAGAAACCACCATCAGTACCATTACAGCCATGGAAATGGCCTCCCGGAGTGTTGCAAAGGTTACATATACATTTTGCTGAGCTAGAAGGACAACAATTGTTCATTGTGATTGATAGCTATTCGAAGTGGATAGAGATGTTTCCAATACGGAAAATAACAAGTTAAACATTAAGACAATTTGCGAAGATTGTTTTCTTCATATGGCCTCCCAGAAGAAAGTGTCTGATAATGGGCCGCAATTTTGTTCAGAAGAATTTGCAGAGTTCATGAGCAGAAATGGTATGAAACATACCAAAGTTCCTCCATACCACCCTGCTTCAAATGATGCAAGAGAGCACACAGTACAAATTGTAAAACGTGCTCTGGATCCAAATCGAAAGAAACGGCAGTTGTCGTTGGATCACAAATTGGCAAATTTTCTTATTACTTATCATAATATTTCTCATACAACTACTAGTAGAACACCAACAGAGTTGTTTCTCAAACAACACCCACGAACCAGATTCTCGTTGTTAAAGCCTAACTTGGCACAGTCAGAAGAGAAATAATTTAGCCAGAAAGAGAATCATGATAGAGTAAGAGAGAGAAGTATGAAATTGAATCAGAAGGTTAGAGTGAAGAACCATCACCATAAATGGTTAAAGTGGTTACCAGGAAGAGTAGTGAAGATGTTTGATCATGGACAGGTTAGGTTTGTTCACATTGATCATATTTTACCTACTGATGTGGAATGATTTGAAAGTGGAATGATTCGATTATTTCTGATGAATGAGATAGTCTTGGTACAAGAAGAGTACCAGTAACAAATCCTGCATCAGATGTACAAGTCCAAGAGAATGTCAGAATTTAAATCTGAGTCCGAGTCAGGCAGACAAAAAGTCTGAAGTTGTAGCGAGTCCAAATGTAAATCAAGGGTTGCCCTTGGAGAAAAACTCTCCTCAGGCTCAGCGTAGAGTGAGTCTAAGTTCGACACCAAGTTTGGAAAGTTCTGTTCAAGAGCAAAGGTATCCTCTTTGAAACCGAAAACAAGTGGTTAAGTTTAATTTGCAAATATTGCAGAATAAGTTCATATCTTTTGTTGTGTATAACCATGCAAGTGATGTATGATGATTATTTGGTTATGATTACTTTTTCATTGAGAGAAGTGCAATATAGACCTCCGCCTAGTGGACTGCGGCTCCACCTAGTGGACTAATGATGTAATGCTGCTGATGTATATAATAAAAGGATCACATGACAAGTTCCTTCAGAGCCATTTTGTGTGTATGTTTGTGATATCGTAAAGAATATATCATACCAATTTGTTTGTTTTCTCTTCAGCTCCTTTCCTTGTGCTGACTTAACTTAACTCACTCCCTGACACTCGCAGTCGGGCCTACCTTTATCTCTGGCCACTCTCTTCTCCTTCCCCCTCTGCTTCGAATTCCCACTCTTTCGAATTTCCCAATTTAGCACTCTGTCTGGAAGCACTGTTTGTGATCACCCTGTACAACCCACTCATTGAAGGAGATTGAACGAGAAGGAGGCAGTGTCACTCAATCTGACACTTTTCATGTGGTGAGTTACCATGCACAAGTGGGCTGCAGCCAGGCCAGGGGGAAAAGGGTAGCTCCCCAGAGGGCGGGTCTGTGCATGAGTTCTGCTGCACAGGGCTCAGATGATGACCTCAATGGGGTGGCCTTCAGAAGAAAGGTAATGGGCATGCACACAAAAATGCTTGATGCAATGGCAAACCTGCCAGAGAGCCTCTCGTCAGTTTCAAGGAGCATGAAGGAGTCCAGCTCGAACATTGCATGGGCACTGCCATTCCACCAGTGCCCTTGCTGCTGCCGGTCAGCCAGCCAGCCCAAATTGCTGCCACCCATGCCGAGGTGGTGCAGTCTACAGCCAGTCATTCTAGGAATAGAGCTGCTCGAGGTCGTCTTGCAAGGCCATCTGCAGTTTCACCCATGAAGTCAGCAGCCTTCCACCAACCATGCTGCAGCTATTGGGGTAGCATTTCGTAGGAGCATGAGAGTAGGAAAAGGAACATGAAAGACAGACACAAAGGGAATGCACAAGGGTAATTAGTCGACCTTGTGTAGTATTGGAAATTTCTAAATGATGTTTGTAATGTTTGTTTTGTGGTGGCTCTCATTTCAGCTTTGTGCCCAAAGCTTTGATGTTCTGTGACAGAGGGATGGTAAGGTGGGGAAATGGTGAGTAATGGGGATCTAGGTTTTCATTCATTGGAACCGGATTCTAAGGAGGTGCTCATTGACAGCCAGTCCGCAATGGGGATCTGCTGTCTGCCTCCTCCCTTCCCTCATCCTCCTCTTCCTGAGGTGGTCCTGGAACCTGTGGTGGCAAGGGCAGCTCCCTCATGATGGACAAGTTGTGGAGGATGCAGTAGACCACCACGAAATGAAACACTCTCTACAGCGTGTACTGGAGGACTCCTCCCAAACGGTTAAGGTAGTGGAACCATTGCTTCCGAACCCCAATGGTCTGCTTGATGAGGTTCTTGATGGCAGCAGGGCTCATTATATGAATGCTGGTCATGGGCTGCAGAGTGGCATCGTCAGCCAGATGTAGAGCAGATAGCCCTAGTCTCCGAGCTGCCACCCTCATGGGTTTGACGTGGTGGCTGGAAGATTGCAGGCATATCATGACAGCTGCCAGAATACCGGGCATTCACCATCATGATGTGCTGGGCATGGTTGCACACCAAATGCAGATTAATTGAGCGGCAGTGTTTGTGGTTGCGATACATCTCAGGATTGAAATGTATCGCAGCCGTAAAGGCTACCACTCACTTAACGGTGCAATTGGTGTGCAAAACCACATGGGTACAGTCGATGTGACCTGCACCATGGCAAAGCCCAATGTCCTGGCAAAGCCACATGTGCACTCCTCCTGCTTCTCTGTGCAGAGAGAAAACGATGCGGTCCCTTCTCCTGGAGCAGAACCTCTGTGACCTCTCAGATGCAGCAATGGACAGTGAACTGGGAGATATTCACTTTATCTCCTGCATCAGACTGGAAGGATTCGGTGGCAAACAAATTGAGGGCCAAGGTCAAATTGAGGGCCACTGGCAGCACCGTAGTCACCCTGTTCAGAGGGTGCAGATCTGGTCCCAAGAGGAGTTCTTTTGTCACTTCCTTGGTGAAGCAGAGCCTCCTAATACACTGCTCCTGGCTTACATGCAGGTAGAAGTACTCCATGAAGACCCCAGTTAAGTAAGGCTTTCGGCTGAAAGCTATCCTGACCACCCTCCTCCTTCCTCTGTGAGCAGCTTATCCTCCTCTTTGCTGTCTCTGCGACATCTCTGTGTCATACTCCAACTCTAAGGGGACTGCAAGTAGAGCTCCCATGACTGGGAGCAGGTGGTGTGAGCAGAACCCTTTAAATCAGAAACATAGAAAATAGGTGCAGGAGTAGGCCATTCGGCCCTTCGAGCCTGCACCACCATTCAATAAGATCATGGCTAATCATTCCTTCAGTACCCCATTCCTGCTTTCTCGCCATACCCCTTGATCCCTTTAGACATAAGGGCCATATCTAACTCTCTCTTGAATATATCCAATGAACTGGCATCAACAACTCTCTGCGGTAGGGAATTCCACAGGTTAACAACTCTCTGACTGAAGAAGTTTCTCCTTATCTCAGTTCTAAATGGCCTACCCCTTACCCTTAGACTGTGTCCTCTGGTTCTGGACTTCCCCAACATCGGGAACATTCTTCCTGCATCTAACCTGTCCAGTCCCATCAGAATTTTATATGTTTCCATGAGATCCCCTCTCATCCTTCTAAACTCCAGTGAATAAAGGCCCTGTCAATCCAGTCTCTCCTCATATGTCAGTCCTGTCATCCCGGGAATCAGTCTGGTGAACCTTCGCTGCACTCCCTCAATAGCATGAACGTCCTTCCTCAGATTAGGAGACCAAAACTGAACACAATATTCCAGGTGAGGCCTCACCAAGGCCCTGTACAACTGCAGTAAGACTTCCCTGCTCCTATACTCAAATCCCCTAGCTATGAAGGCCAACATATCATTTGCCTTCTTCACCGCCTGCTGTACCTCCATGCCAACTTTCAATGACTGATGTACCATGACACCTAGGTCTCGTTGCACCTCCCATTTTCCTAATCTTCTGCCATTTTGTCCCCAAAGTGGATAACCTCACATTTATCCACATTATACTGCATCTGCCATGCATTTGCCCATTCACCTAACCTGTCCAAGTCACCCTGCAGCCTCTTAGCATCCTCCTCACAGCTCACACCGTCACCTAGTTTAGTGTCATCTGCAAACTTGCCGATATTACACTCAATTCCTTCATCAAAATCATTAATGTATATTATAAATAGCTGGGGTCCCAGCACTGAGCCCTGCGGCACTCCACGAGTCACTGCCTGCCATTCTGAAAAGGACCTGTTTATTCCGACTCTGCTTTCTGTCTGCCAACCAGTTCTCTATCCATGTCAGTACATTACCCCCAATACCACGTGCTTTAATTTTGCACACCAATCTCGTGTGGGACTTTGTCAAAAGCCTTTTGAAAGTCCAAATACACCACATCCACTGGTTCTCCCTTGTCCACTCTACCAGTTACATCCTCAAACAATTCGAGAAGATTTGTCAAGCATGATTTCCCTTTCATAAATCAATGCTGACTTGGACTGATCCTGTCACTGCTTTCCAAATGCGCTGCTATTTCATGTTTAATAACTGATTCGAACATTTTCTCCACTACTGATGTAAGGCTGACCGGTCTATAATTCCCCATTTTCTCTCTCCCTCCTTTTAAAAAAAGTGGTATTACATTAGCTACCCTCCAGTCCATAGGAACTGATCCAGAGTCGATAGGCTGTTGGAAAATGATCACCAATGCATCCACTATTTCTCAGGCCACTTCCTTAAGTACTCTGAACATAAGAACATAAGAATTAGGAACAGGAGTAGGCCATCTAGCCCCTCGAGCCTGCTCCACCATTCAACAAGGTTATGGCTGATCTGGCCGTGGACTCAGCTCCACTTACCCGCCCGCGCCCAGTTACCCTTAATTCCCTTATTGGTTAAAAATCTATCTGTGATTTGAATACATTCAATGAGCTAGCCTCAACTGCTTCCTTGGGCAGAGAATTCCACAGATTCACAATCCTCTGGGACAAGAAATTCCTTCTCAACTCGTTTTTAAATTGGCTCCCCCGTATTTTGAGGCTGTGCCCCCTAGTTCTATTCTCCCCGACCAGTGGAAACAACCTCTCTGCCTCTAACTTGTCTATCCCTTTCATTATTTTAAATGTTTCTATAAGATCCCCCCTCATCCTTCTGAACTCCAACGAGTAAAGACCCAGTCTACTCAATCTATCATCATAAGGTAACCCCCTCATCTCCGGAATCAGCCTAGTGAATCGTCTCTGTACCCCCTCCAAAGCTAGTATATCCTTCCTTAAGTAAGGTGACCAAAACTGCACGCAGTACTCCAGGTGCGGCCTCACCAATACCCTATACAGTTGCAGCAGGACCTCCCTGCTTTTGTACTCCATCTCTCACAATGAAGGCCAACATTCCATTCGCCTTCCTGATTACCTGCTGCACCTGCAAACTAACTTTTTGAGATTCATGCATTAGGACCCCCAGGTCCCTCTGCACCACAGCATGTTGTAATTTCTCCCCATTCAAATAATATTCCCTTTTACTGTTTTTTTTCCAAGGTGGATCACCTCACACTTTCCAACATTGTATTGCATCTGCCAAACCTTAGCCCATTCGCTAAATCGCTTTGCAGCCTCTCTGTGCCCTCTACACAACCCGCTTTCCCACTAATCTTTGTGTCATCTGCAAATTTTGTTACACTACACTCTGTCCCCTCTTCCAGGTCATCTATATATATTGTGAACAGTTGTGGTCCCAGCACCGATCCCTGTGGCACACCACTAACCACCGATTTCCAACCCGAAAAAGGACCCGTTTATCCCGACTCTCTGCTTTCTGTTAGCCAGCCAATTCTCTATCCATGCTATTCCATTTCATCTGACTCCGCGTACCTTTATCTTCTGCAGTAACCTTTTGTGTGGCACCTTATCGAATGCCTTTTGGAAATCTAAATACACCACATCCATCAGTACACCTCTATCCACCATGCTCGTTATATCCTCAAAAGAATTCCAGAAAATTAGTTAAACATGATTTCCCCTTCATGAATCCATGTTGCGTCTGCTTGATTGCACTATTCCTATCTAGATGTCCCGCTATTTCTTCCTTAATGATAGCTTCAAGCATTTTCCCCACTACAGATGTTAAACTAACCGGCCTATAGTTACCTGCCTTTTGTCTGCCCCCTTTTTTAAACAGAGGCGTTACATTAGCTGCTTTCCAATTCACTGGTACCTCCCAAGAGTCCAGAGAATTTTAGTAGATTATAACGACTGCATCTGCTATAACTTCCGCCATCTCTTAAGGACCAGGGAACTTGTCTACCTCGAGTCCCATTAGCCTGTCCAGCACTACCCCACTAGTGATAGTGATTGTCTCAAGGTCCTCCCTTCCTACATTCCTGTGACCAGCAATTTTTGGCATGGTTTTTGTGTCTTCCACTGTGAAGACCGAAGCAAAATAATTGTTTAAGGTCTCAGCCATTTCCACATTTCCCATTATTAAATCCCCATTCTCATCTTCTAAGGGACCAACATTTACTTTAGTCACTCTTTTCCGTTTTATATATCTGTAAAAGCTTTTACTATCTGTTTTTATGTTTTGCGCAAGTTTACTTTCGTAATCTATCTTTCCTTTCTTTATTGCTTTCTTAGTCATTCTTTGCTGTCGTTTAAAATTCTCCCAATCTTCTAGTTTCCCACTAACCTTGGCCACCTTATACGCATTGGTTTTTAATTTGATACTCTCCTTTATTTCCTTGGTTATCCACGGCTGGTTATCCCTTCTCTTACCACCCTTCTTTTTCACTGGAATATATTTTTGTTGAGCACTATGAAAGAGCTTCTTAAAAGTCCTCCACTGTTCCTCAATTGTGCCACCGTTTAGTCTGTGTTCCCAGTCTACTTTAGCCAACTCTGTCCTCATCCCACTGTCGTCGCCTTTGTTTAAGCATAGTACACTCGTTTGAGACACTACTTCCTCACCCTCAATCTGTATTACAAATTCAACCATATTGTGATCACTCATTCCGAGAGGATCTTTTATTAGGAGATCGTTTATTATTCCTGTCTCATTACACAGGACCAGATCTAAGATAGCTTGCTCATTTGTAGGTTCTGTAACATACTGTTCTAAGAAACAGTCCCGTATGCATATTATGAATTCCTCCTCCAGGCTACCCCGTGCGATTTGATTTGACCAATCGATATGTAGGTTAAAATCCCCCATGATTACTACCGTTCCTTTTTCACATGCCTCCATTATTCGCTTGATTATTGCCCGCCCCACCGTGAAGTTATTATTTGGGGGCCTATAAACTACGCCGACCAGTGACTTTTTCCCCTTACTATCTCTAATCTCCACCCACAATGATTCAACATTTTGTTCATTAGAGACAATATCGTCTCTCACAACTGCCCTATCATCCTTTATTAACAGAGCTACCCCACCTCCTTTCCCTTCTTGTCTATCTTTTCGAATTGTCAGATACCCCTGTATGTTTAATTCCCAGTCTTGGCCACCCTGCAACCACGTTTCTGTAATGGCCACCAAATCATACCCATTTGTAATGATTTGTGCCGTCAACTCATTTACTTTATTTCAAATGCTGCATGCGTTTAGGTAGAGTGTTTTAATACTAGTTTTTAAACCATGATTTTTAGTTTTGACCCCTCCTGCAGCCCCTTTATATTTATACATATTGTCCCTTCCTATCACCTTGTGGTTTACACTTACCCCAGTGCTACTCTGCTCTGTTGCCTCGTGCCTTTTGCATTCTTTCTTGGGATCCTGTTCATCTGAGCTCTCACCCATTCTAACTAGCTCAGAGCCCTCTCCTGTGTTCCGAATATTCCTTGCATTGAGCTTTCATGCTTGCCTTTTTATTGCACTTTGACCCTTTAGAATTTTGCTGTACAGTGGCCCTTTTTGCTTTTTGCCTTGGGTTTCTCTGCCCTCCACTTTTACTCATCTCCTTTCTGTCCTTTGCTTTTGTCTCCTTTTTGTTTCCCTCTGTCTCCCTGCATTGGTTCCCATCCCTCTGCGATATTAGTTTAACTCCTCCCCAACAGCACGAGCAAACACTCCCCCTAGGACATTGGTTCCGGTCCTGCCTAGGTGCAAACCGTCCGGTTTATACTGGTCCCACCTCCCCCAGAACCGGTTCCAATGCCCCAGGAATTTGAATCGCTCCCTGCTGCACCACGGCTCAAGCCACATATTCATCTGAGCTATCCCACGATTCCTACTCTGACTCACATGTGGCACTGGTAGCAATCCCGAGATTACTACTTTTGAGGTCCTACTTTTTAATTTAGCTCTTAACTCCTTAAATTCGTCTCGTAGGACCTCCTCCCATTTTTTTACCTATATCGTTGGTACCAATGTGCGCCACGACAACTGGCTGTTCACCCTCCCTTTTCAGAATGTCCTTTCACCCGCTCCGAGACATCCTTGACCCTTGCACCAGGGAGGCAACATACCATCCTGGATTCTCGGTTGCGGCCGCAGAAACGCTTATCTATTCCCCTTACAATCGAATCCCCTATCACTATCGCTCTCCCACTCTTTTTCCTGCCCTCCTGTGCAGCAGAGCCAGCCACGGTGCCATGAACTTGGCTGCTGCTGCCCTCCCCTGATGAGTCATCCCCCTCAATAGTACTCAAAACTCTGGGATGCAGACTATTAGGCCCCGGGGATTTATCAGCCTTCAATCCCATCAATTTCCCTAACACAATTTCCCGCCTAATAAGGATTTCCTTCAGTTCCTTCTTCTCACTAGACCCTCGGTCCCCTAGTATTTCCGGAAGATTATTTGTGTCTTCCTTCGTGAAGACAGAACCAAAGTATTTGTTCAACAAGTCTGCCATTTCTTTGTTCCCCATTATAAGTTCACCTGAATCTGACTGCAAGGGACCTACATTTGTCTTCACTAATCTTTTTCTCTTCACATATCTATAGAAGCTTTTGCAGTCAGTTTTTATGTTCCTAGCAAGCTTCCTCTCATACTCTATTTTCCCCTTCCTAATTAAACCCTTTGTCCTCCTCTGCTGAAATTTAAATTTCTCCCAGTCCTCAAGTTTGCTGTTTTTTCTGGCCAATTTATATACCTCTTCCTTGGATTTAACACTATCCTTAATTTCCCTTGTTAGCCACGGTTGAGCCACCTTCCCCATTTTATTTTTACTCCAGACAGGGATGTACAATTGTTGAAGTTCATCCATGTGATCTTTAAAGGTTTGCCATTGCCTATCCGCCGTCAACCCTTTAAGTATCAGTCGCCAGTCTATACTAGCCAATTCATGTTTCATACCATCGAAGTTACTTTTCCTTAAATTCAGGACCCTAGTCTCTGAATTAACTGTGTCACTCTGCATCTTAAAGAATTCTACCATATTATTGTCACTCTTCCCCAAGGGGCCTCACACAACAAGATTGCTAATTAGTCCTTTCTCATTACACATCACTCAGTCTAGAATGGCCAGACCTCCAGTTGGTTCCTCGACATATTGGTCTAGAAAACCATCCCTAATACACTCCAGGAAATCCTCCTCCACCATATTGCTACCAGCTTGGTTAGCCCAATCTATATGTAGATTAAAGTCGCCCATGATAACTGCTGTACCTTTGAGGTTGGGAACATGCATCCCTAATTTCTTGTTTGATGCTGTCCCCAACCTCACTACTACAGTTTGGTGGTCTGTACACAACTCCCACTAGTGTTTTCTGCCCTTTGGTATTCCGCAGCTCCACCCATACAGATTCCACATCATCCAAGCTAATGTCCTTCCTTACTATTGCGTTAATTTCCTCTTTAACCAGTAACGCTATCCCACCTCATTTTCCTTTCTGTCTATCCTTCCTGAATGTTGAATACCCCTGGATGTTGAGTTCCCAGCCTTGGTCACCCTGGAGCCATGTCTCTGTGATGCCAATTATATCATATTCATTAATTGCTGCCTGTGCAGTTAATTCGTCCACCTTATTATGAATACTCCTCACATTGAGGCACAGAGCCTTCAGGATTGTCTTTTTAATACACTTTGCCCCTTTAGAATTTTGCTGTAATGTGGCCCTTTTTGATTTTTGCCTTGGGTTTCTCTGCCCTCCACTTTCACTTTTCTTCTTTTTATCTTTTGCTTCTGCCCCCACTCTACTTCCCACGTCTTCCTGCGTAGATTTCCATCCCCCTGCCATATTAGTTTAAACTCTCCTCAACAGCACTAGCAAACACTCTCCCTAGGACATTGGTTCCGGTCCTGCCCAGGTGCAGACCGTCTGGTTTGTACTGGTCCCGCCTCCCCCAGAACCGGCTCCAATGTCCCAGGAATTTGAATCCCTCCCTTCTGCACCACTCCTCAAGCCACGTATTCATCTGAGCTATCCTGCGATTCCAACTCTGACTACTACCTTTGAGGTCCTACTTTTAAAATTTAACTCCTAGTTCCCTATATTCAACTTGTAGGACCTCATCCCATTTTTTACCTATATCGTTGGTACCTATATGCACCACGACAACTGGCTTTCACCCTCCCCCTCCAAAATGTCCTGCAACCGCTCCAAGACATCCTTGACCCTCGCACCAGGGAGGCAACATACCATCCTGGAGTCTCGATTGCAGCCGCTTACAATAGAGTCCCCTACCACTATGGCTCTCCCACTCTTTTTCCTGCCCTCCTGTGCAACAGAGCCATCCACGGTGCCATGAACTTGGCTGCTGCTGCCCTCCCCTGATGAGTCATCCCCCCCAGCAGTACCCAAAACGGTGTATCTGTTTTGGAGGGGGATGACCGCCCGGGACCTCTGCACTACCTTCCTTCCACTGCTCTTCCTGTTGGTCTCCCATTCCCTATTCTCCAAGGCATTCTCCACTTTCAGCACCATCATCTCACCAACTGTAATTGACTATAGAAAGCTCCAAACAATACCACAAACGTAGACAGAGCCAATAAAAATCAAAAAGTAAGTCAGCTGCAAATTGTTGCTGATCCCTTTAAATAGCGTTGGTGGGGTGGGGGGTCCTTCCTGCTTCAAATCAGCATTGCATTCTGATTGACGTCACGATCTGCCTTATTACAATTTCTCCAGTGAGCACAGGCAACTGCGGTACTGTTGACCTACTCAAAAGGACGGCTGCTGCGGGACCGCTGGAAGTGGACAGAAGCGAGGCGGCCACCATTTTTTCCTTGGAAACCGGCCTTATCTGCCAATGCCAAGGTGCCAAATTTCACAACCCCTGAATATCAAATTTCAAACAGAAATTTAATGTCACGGACATTGGTCCAAAGTAAAAGTCTAATACTACAGACTTTTGCTAATTTTAGTTGGCAAACCAGAGTCATAGTTTGTAGCTCAAGATATACAGTCTGCAAGGTCATTTGTTAGCCAGAAAAAGATGCCTTCGGCCAGTGGGATTACAAAAGTTCAGGCCCTTCCAGTGCCAGAGCTGCTTGCAGTCGCCCTGCAAGGCCATCTGTAGTCTCCCCCACTGAAAGTCAGCTGCCTTCCACCAGCCATTCTGCAGCGACCAAGGTCGCAGTTCGTAGAAGCATTAGAGTCGTGAAAGGTACACGAAAGACAGGCACTAAGGGAATGCACAAGGATGATTAACTGACTTTGTTCTTTTGAGTTTAATTTCATAAATTTGTAAATTATGTTTGGAGTGTGTGTTTTGTGGTGGCACTACCCAAAATGCTAGCTGCTGTGGAACCCGCCAGAAGCGAGGCGGCTGCAATTTTTTCTTCCAAACCAGCCGGCGCAAAAGGCTACAATTTCCTTCGCACTTCTAAAATCTTAAATTCCTGATAACTGGTATCCTCTTTGTTGCTTGCCTGTGTAACCTCTAAAGAGCAATAATATTATTCTAGTGATTAAGTGACCCGAGCTGTGCACATAATCCAGAAACGGTTACATTCTGGCACAGACACGATGGACCGAATGGCCGCCTCCTGTGCCAGATACATCTAACTCATACTATGTCCAGTCGATGTCTCCGAGAAAAGGGGCCATTGCTCACCTTGCAGACTACTACCCCAGATTACTTTACACGTAAGCATTACATTTCAGTTCACAGGGAGAGCAGACTTATCGGTTGAAGGAGACCTTTGGGCCAGACCTGGACAGTAATGGAGACTTTGCATTGCTTGTTGTAGTCGTACCTGCTACAAGGACCTGATGTAGATGAATACAGCCAGAAATGCAAGAAGGGTATTTTAGCTTCCTGTCATTTGGGGGAAATTGAGGAAATTCCTTCTTGCGCTATTACATAAGCTTTGTAGGTTATTCAATTTAGATCAATCCATCTCCTTCCCTGTTCCTACCCTGATGTGAAGCACAATGGAAAAGAGAGAGTGATTAGAGACACCTCAATAGCCAGACTTTCTGTCTAAAAACAGAGAATTTCAAAGTTTTTTAAATTACTTGGTTTATAGACATTTAACCTTTATGCCCTTCTCAATTGAGCAATGAACCCTTTTCTCGGAGACATGGACTGGACATAGTATGAGTTAGATGCGTCTGGCACAGGAGGCGGCCATTCGGACCATGGTGTCTGTGCCGGAATGTAACCGCTTCTGGATTGTGTGCACAGCTCGGGTCACTTAATCATTAGAAGTATAGTATTGCTCTTTAGAGGTTACCGAGGCAAGCAACAAAGAGGATACCGGTTATCAGGAATTTAAGATTTTAGAAGTGCGAAGGAAATTGTAACCTTTTGCGCTGTCCGTTAAGGCCGGTTTGGAAGAAAAAAATGGCTAACAGGTTTAATTTTTCAGCTGCAGTTTATTACAAGTTGTACGAGATATTGCATTTATGTAGAGCCAGAGGAACTTCTATTTTAAAAATGTACAGGATAAGAAGTTGAATTTGTTGTTGAAATTTCTCTTAAAATTTAACCACAATAGATATTGAATTGTATTGAATATAATTGCATACTTCAGCAGCAAAAGGCTCCAGTCCCACTTAAATCTGTCTGGTCAAATGTTTTCAAAAGATTTATTTGAAAATCTATTTATAAAGATTTGCCAACACTGCAACACTGAAATACTGAATGTCAAACATTAGCACACCAAAAGTAAGAGCAATTTCTGCAGAGAAGCACAAATGTAGACAAGATATTGTGGGATATAAGAACATAAGATAAGAATTCGGAGCAGGAGTAGGCCATATGGCCCCTCAAGCCTGCTCCGCCATTCAATAAGATCATTGGTGATCTGATCTTCGACCTCAATTCCACTTTCCTGTCCAATCCCCTTGATTCTGAGAGTCCAAAATTCTATCCATCTCAGCACTGAATATACTCAGCATCAACAGCCTTTTGGGTTGGAGAATTCCAAAAAGATTCACAACCCTCCGAGTGAAGAAATCCCTCCTCAATCTTGCATCACAGGAGGCCATTTGGTTTGTTGTGCCAGCTCTTTGAAAATGCTGTCCAGATTAGTCCCACATGTGCCCAAATTACATGCACACATTTTCAATTTATAAGCTAACCAAATAAAGATTGCAGGAAGACGATAGAAAGTTTTACAAAATTTGCTGCAGCAAGTGGCAAGGAATAAGGTAATGGGCATACATGAACACAAGAAATGATGAAAAGGCAAAGTCCAGCTGATTCATTGACCTTGTCCCATTGTCATGGTGCAATCGAGCATCCCCAACACCCTCCCCATCGATCAGCAACCACATACTCTCCTGGGAGAACCAAAATAAAAAATGTAAGTAAGTCCCTTGGCCAATGTGTGTGTGCGTGTGGGGGAGGGGGGTGGGGGGGAGGAATCCTCTCTGATCCCACAAAAGGCAATCAAAATAAGTTACAAGAGACCACAGTTACAATGAGACACCTCGCCCAATACCCCACCGACCTTTTATACGATGCAACATCAGCTACAGCATTCCAGTGGAGAACCTTTCATGTACTGAGGCTCAAGAACAAAAAGCATATAGGACTTGGCATTTAGAAGCAGATTGTGCTTTACAGATTCACCACTAGATGGTAGTGTTTAAATAAAACATGACAACATGCAAGTCAAAATTCTTAAATGGACTGCAAATTTGTTTTGCTACAATTTGTAACAGTATTCAAAATTACGTCACAGGAAATAATTAGGTTTAAACTTTTAAATTGAGTCAGATGATCTGTAGCAAGGTAAAAGTTTAATGTAAAATGACAGACACTAAAATAAAATCTTTGCACTTCTGAAAATATCATGGCATTGTTGTATTGCAAAATAAGTTTTCGTCCAGTTCAAATCAGTTAAATGCAGATAATCTCAAATCAAACAATACATCAGCAGTTTCAGGAGAAATCTACCTCAAGGAAAATGTCACACTGGTGTTGATTCAGAGACCCCAACAGTATATCGGTGCAATTATAATCTCTTCGATTGCATCCATCCTGTTCAATCTAGCTTTTGTTGCGAAACAATATGTCTTCATTTTGCCAATGGTACCTACAGGTTTCATCAGCGCATCTTTGGCCTGTAATTGGACAACTGCTTCTGGGGAATTGCCTAATGCCACAGAGACCACCAAATGTTGCACAAAAGCAGCTTCCCCTTCACCCCACACATAACCTTTCACGTGTAGTGGAAAGAATATGTGCAGAGTGGAATGAGACTTTAGGTACAAAATACGAGTGCAAGAGAGAGTTTTTTTGATAGTTAAGCAGGTATCATTCTTTATTGTAGGAAGATGATGTTAAATTGAATTTAAAAAAAGGACACACAAATCCTAAATGTTCTTTAATTATTAGGCTTACTCACATAAGCTAATGCTAAGAGCCAGTGGCCGGTTACTATCTAATTTCACCAGAGGGATATGCAAGCTAGTACACCTTGTGGTTAGGGTTCATATCGGATACAGAAAGTCTTGTCAGAAGTCTGTAAAATTACATATAGGTAAGTTAGTTCAGAAAACCATTAAACTATTACCTTGCGACGAAGCATAGGTGCTTTGGAGAGCTTCAGAAAGGTTGCATGGGGCTTGAACTCATTGCTGTCTTCAATATTCACACCCAGTTCTTGAAACAATATCTCAATAGATTCTGTCAAAAGGCAGATAGAGAGCAGTATTTTAGTTGCCAGAAAGGAATTTACTGAAGCTGGATGAGTAATTCAGCATACACGGCAGCTGCACCCAGCAACAGCTTGTCAAACTGCTAAAAGCTAAGAGCGCTCAATGAATTGGAGTTTGGAGAATGCAGATGCAGACAATTAACTATTATTTCACTATTTTACTGCAGCTTTTCATTTTCGAGAAAGTACTATTTACAAGCCGACCAATACAATTATTCCTGATGTGTATGACAGGCAAGATGTGACACCCACCTGCAGAAGTGATGCAAGTTTTCAGTGAAATAGGTTCCTCATAAGTCAAGTTCAATATACATTATACACAATTTGGATTCAAGCAAAGAAGTAGATATCATAGTTTACTTAGGATACTAAATTGAAAGTAGTAAATTGGTAAGAAGACCGAAGATGAAAGTGTAAATAGGCTAGGAGAATGTGCAGATATTAATCATCATAGGTGGTCTCTCGAACGAGGATGACTTGCTTCCACGAGTTCACAGGTGTTTCGATGAAGGATCAGATGTTCCAGTCCTGAACTCCAACTGAGGGGGTGGAAGATGCCTGTGCGTGAATTTTTTTTAAGGTGTGGTGACCGTTGCACACCAGCCACCACACAGGCTTGGCAGAGCTAGGTCTTAGTCCAGTGGCACGGATTAACCAAGACGACTGGAGACCTGCTCTGCTGCACGGACCTAGCGCATACACACATCGCAGTGTGGGCTGGCCCGTGCTGTCCATGGGCCCTCGGCTCTTCTGGGCTCCATTCCCTCATCTGTCGCACCTCCGCCACGATCTCTTGCCGCTCCTCCGCCACAAACATTCACCGCATCTCATCACAAGCACTCGCCGCTCATCCGCCCCGACCTTCCCACTGCTCTCTGCCTAGGTCCTACCGATGTTCCTGCCCATGCTCCAAAACGGCAACCAGGGTTTTGATGACGTCACTCAGTTGCCCATCTCAAAATCGTCGTACACTTGGAGCAGCTCGCCACTCCAGCTCTTTTACTTCCCAACCTGCGGAGCTGTTCTCTCACAGGTCGGGGAGCCAGATATTAAAAAGCTATCCTGTTAAATGGGATTTTGGAGGTTTAAATCAATATTGAATACAAAAGCAAAAAAGTTATGATCTGTGCGAAATGATGCTTAGGCCACATCTGGAATAATGGCCTAAACTTTAAGAGTGAATGGGCAGTTAAAAGCGTTGAAATTGACCACGTTGAGAAGCCGGCTTCAACCCATTGGCTTCTGCATTTCAGTGTAGCGCGTTATGTTGCGAGTGAGAAACCCCCTCAGGAAAGGTGGGTTACCTGTTTACGACTAGTTAAGAGGCTATTAAGAGCCTTTTTTTACCATCGGTCATATATCAGATCAGCTCAGATGAGGACCAAAAGAGGACCAGCAGAAAAAAATGCAAACAGCCTTCTCCTCACCTGTTATGTAATGATGTGTGTATCGTCCCAGTACCTTAAATGTATTGTAAGTACTATGCCACACCACAGAGGGTGCTGTGGTGGGAAACCCTGGTAGTACCTGCAACAAGGACTATATGAGGCTGACCACCACACCTGGGAGGCACTCTGGAGCTGAACAATAAAGGACTAAGGTCACAGCAGTTAGACTTACACCAGACCGTGTGGAGTCAGTGATTTGTGTGCTACATACACTACATTGGCGACGAGGAAGCGGATGAACTCCACGCAACCATGGCTACTCTGGGCTCGCTAAAGGATTTTACTGTGGACAATGATTGGGAGGCCTTTACGGACAGGCTCGAGTACTACTTCACAGCAAATGACCTGACGGAGGACACAAACGCAATGAGAGAGAAGCGTAAGGTGATATTGCTCTCCAGTTGTGGAGATGAGGTTTACTGTCTCGTCAGGGATTTGCTGGCACCTGGGAGCGCCAGGGACAAGTCATACGAGGAGCTGACTGAACTCATTCGTGACCAGTTGAAACCGAAGGAGAGCATCCTCACGGCCAGATACAAATTTTACCATCACTGCAGACCTGAGGGCCAGGATGTCACCAAATATGCTGCGGACCTCAGGAGACTCGCGGCGCTGTGATTTTGGGGCACACCTTGACGAGGCTTTGCGGGACGTTTTCGTTATGGGGATTGGCCACAAGGGCCTCCTTCACAAGCTGCTGGCCACGGAACCCACAGTCACTCTGACAAAGGCCATCGCCATCAGCCGGGCATATATGACCTCAACTTGCAGCACCAAGCAAATGATCCACACAGTCTCGAACCCGGCAGGCACTGTCCACAGGATAGCGCCCACCATGGACAAAACTGCAGAACG
Source organism: Pristiophorus japonicus (assembly GCF_044704955.1). NCBI lineage: Eukaryota > Metazoa > Chordata > Chondrichthyes > Pristiophoridae > Pristiophorus > Pristiophorus japonicus. The sequence continues at coordinate 373,563,961 of NC_091977.1, forward strand.
TGGCTCTGCCCGGGGCAGAGAGCACGGACCTCAGGATCCTGGAGCTCAGAGTCCGCCGAGGGGGGCCAATCAAGCAGCACCATGCTGGCGCTGTGGAGGAAGCCATGGGGCTCACCGGTGCAGGTTTGCGGAGTACACGTGCAATACCTGCCATGTTAAAGGCCACCTTCAGCATATGTGTCAAAGAAATCAGACTCACCATGTGGCTGAGGAGATGGGGGATGATCCACTGTTCAGCGAGGAGCAGGTAGAAGAAGATGAGGTGCTTGGACTGTATACGTGCACCGACGATTCACCCCCAGTGATAAGTGAAGTAAAAATCAACGGAGTCCCTGTGAGTATGGAAGTGGACACGGGCTCGGGTCCGTCGTTGATGAGTCGGAGAACTTTTGATAAACTGTGGATTAACCCAGCTGCACGACCCAAGCTGGTCCCGGTCACGGTGAAACTGCATACCTACACCAGGGAACTAATACCTGTTCTCGGCAGAGCGATGGTGCAGGTATCCCACGGGGACGAGACGCACGCTTTACCTTTGTAGGTCGTTGCAGGCGATGGGCCAACACTCCTCAGCCGGAAGTGGATGGGGACGGTCCGTGAGAGCTGGGAAGACTTCATCACTCCACAGGCTGCTGCTCCCCGGGGTGCTGCCGTGCCCCGGGTCCCCAGAGAGCAGCGCCGACCGAGCTGGAGCTGCAGCCTCAATCCCCCCACAGGCAAGTCCCAGGCCCAGACCTCACACAGAGACCCTGCAGCCTTAATCCCCACAGGCAAGTCCCAGGCCCAGACCTCACACAGAGACCCTGCAGCCCCAGCCCCCACAGGCAAGCAGCCCTGCACAGAGGGGCCTAGTGGGGGGTGGGGGTTGAGGGATCCAGGGGCCGGCGGTTCGGAAGGGCCCCACAGAGGAAGAGGCCGTTGGGCGGGCCCCGAGGAGCTGGTAGCGTCGGGCGGCGGCGGCCATGGCAGCCGCAGGGGAGGCCGCGGGGGATGCGGCAAGTGCGGCCGCTGGAGAGGCCACGGCGGCCGCTGGAGAGGCGACAAGTCAGGTGGCAGCGGAGGGAAGCGGAGGCTGCGACGGCGGAGGGCATTCGGAGCGGCAGAGAAGAAGATGGCGGCGGCATCGTGTCGGAGCTGCAGAGGAGAAGCCTCGTCGAATCCTCCTGCATCAAAGATGGCGCCTTAAAGAGGAAATGCACCCGGGAGTCTTAAAAGGGCCTTACAAAGAGGTGGTCCCCACAAAGGACTTCTGTTTGGCAGAGCAAGTCTAAAATGAGCTATGTTAATGTGAGATAGTGAATTTATAATAAAAATTACTTTTTTTATGCTGAATGGCCACTGTATTTGTGTAAAATAATGGATGAAGTACAATTAATGATAACGGCTAACAAGGAAATCAAGGTTCCGCTACCAGTCAATAACCAGTTAATGTACCATACTAACGAACTGTCTATGCCCACCTGCCTTCCGTTGGACAAGTGTGATGTTATGTAATGATGTGTGTATCGTTGTCCTGCGTCCAGGTGGCGGGGGGAGGAGGTGATGTTATGTAATGATGTGTGTATCGTCCCAGTACCTTAAATGTATTGTAAGTACTATGCCACACCACAGAGGGCGCTGCGGTGGGAAACCCTGGTAGTACCTGTAACAAGGGCTATGTAAGGCTGTCCACCACACTTGGGAGGCACTCTGGAGCTGAACAATAAAGGACGAAGGTCACTGCAGTTAGACTTACACCAGACCGTGTGGAGTCAATGATTTGTGTGCTACATACACCACATCACCAACCTGTCACTCCACAGGAGGGGATGAGCACAGAGGTACAGCTCGCAAAAGGAGATACCCCCAACACAGGGTATATAAGCAGAGGATCAATTTCCTGGACATGAGGGAACACCAGTGCCTCCGGAGTCTCAGGGTATCACATCAGGTCGTAACACGTATTTGTAGTCTGCTGGAAGGAGACATGGTGGACATGCATTACCAGTGACTGTCAAAGTGACTACTGTTATGTATGTAAACATCACCAATGTGTAAGACTTGCCACCAGGGAGCGCACCTGTGGGAGACCCAAGGGTCACCGGCGCACCCTGGGCAAGCAGGTATAAAAGGCAGACTACCATGCTGCCTCCGTACTCTGGAGTTACAATAAAGAGACCAAGGTCACGACAATTTGAGCTCAAGATGTACAGTCTTATGGAGTTATTCTAAACATAACAACCACCACCCTCAACCCTTTACCTCAGGCTCCTTCCAGGGATCTCTAGGAAATATTTGCAGATCTCACAGTTGGCCATCCACAAATGCAGGTGGCCAATGCCATATTTGGCAGGGCAGGCATTTGTGAACTTTGCCACTGATGAAGCCATTCAGAATGAGCGGGCGCTCGGCTTCACAGCTGTGGCTGGCTTCCCACAGGTGCAGGATATCATGGACTGCACCCATGTGGCCATCAAGGCACCCCCAGATCACCTAGGAGTATTTGTGAACCACAAGGGCTTCCACGCCATCAATGTGCAGTTCAACTGCAACCACATAAAGATCACCGTGCATGTGTGCGCCAGATTTCCAGGGAGCTGCCATGATGCATTCGCCCTGTAGCAGACCACTCTCCGTGAGCTCTTCACACCTGCGACCAGATTTACCGGCTGGCTACTTGGAGACAAGGGGTATCTACTGAAGAAGTGGCTGCTGACACCTTTGAGGAGGCCAAGCAATGAGGCCGAAGAATGCTACAATTAAAGCCAAATGACGAGATGTATAATAGATAAAGCAATCGGGATGTTGAAGATGCCCTTCAGATGCCTGCACATATTTGGAGCAGGCATTCAATATGACCCAGCCTGGGTCTTGAGAATTATCATGGTATTCTGCGTTCTGTAAAACAGTGGACACTGCTGCCCGGTTGAAGTAGACATGGCACTACCAGCAGCAGTGCACACTGCTGCCTGATATGGCCTCATAATGGCAAGATTTGGTTTGGTAGCGCCATTTCACCCAAATTGAACCCAGATGCTGAACCAACTTTTTAACCCTACACCCACCACAAAGCAGTTCTAAAACGACCAAACCATCTTCCTCGCACTTCTACATCATGCAACCCCTGTGGCTTCAGCAGAGGTAAAGACAGGCTGCTCACTTCCCTGCTCTGACGATTTTGGCCACGTCCTCTGGGTTTTGGAACTATGAGGGCCTCACCAAGGGCTGCTCCTCCTTTACTCTCTGGGAAGCAATTTGCTGCACATTAGTGGGGCGATGAACAGCCAAGTCCAAGTTTCTATCCAGCCTAGTTAAGGTGGAATTTAAAGTGTGCAAGCTGTTCGCCAGAACAAGCATGTACTTGTTTGAATGCCGTGCTTGTTCCTCCATGCAGGTGGCCACTCTTTCCATAGATGAACACGTCATAGCCATGGCCTGCGACATGATGCCGGTTAGGCTGGAGATGGACTCCTCCATTCTCCCTGCAAGCGTGCAAATCTTGGCTGGAAATCCTGCCAGAGGTTCATGCATTTTTTATTGCTCCTCCAGAATCATGCTCTGTCGACAGCCCGAAGATTCAGCATCTTCATCCAACATAAGAACATAAGAAGTAGGAGCAGGAGTAGGCCATACAACCCCTCAAGCCCTTCAATAAGATCATGGCTGATCGAATCTTGGCCTCAACTTCACTTTCCTGCCTGTTCCCCATAACCCTCGACTCCCCTATAGTTCAAGAATCTGTCTATCTCCACCTTAAATATATTCAATGACAGCCTCCACAGCTCTCTGGGGCAGAGAATTCCAAAGATTCAAGACCCTCACAGAAGAAATTTCTCCTCGTCTCCGTCTTAAATGGGCGATCCCTTATTCTGAAACTATGCCCTCTAGTTCTAGATTCTCCCATGGGGGGAAACATCCTCTCAGTATCTAATCTGGTCAAGCCCCCTCAGAATCTTGTATGTTTCAAAAGATCACCTCTCGTTCTTCTAAACTCCAATGAGTAGATGCCCAACCTTTCCTCATAAGTCAACCCCTTCATCCCAGGAATCAACCTCGTGAAGCTTCTCTGAACTGCCTCCAATGTTATTGTGTCCAACTGAGCAGAGTTTGGTGTGTCCTGCACCCTCCAACGAGGACTTTCCACTGTTGTCCCCGTCTGTACCATCTACTCCTGCTCACGTGATGTGTGAAGCACCAGGTGACAACACAACTATCAGACTTGATTGTCCCACCGACATGTGTGTATCTGCACTGGTGCTTGGTGTGCATGAGTCCTGTGATGGTACTCCTTCAGAGCCTGTGACCTCCTCTGTGGAATCTTCTTCCTTCTCTGGCTCCACTACCTCTTGAACACTTGATTGCCCTATGGGACAGTGAAGACATGAAATAGAACTGTCATGGTAAGAATGTTTTAAGTGACCATTATACACATCATTACATTTCACTGGCTGCTGACATTAAGTCAACATGACTGTTGCATGCCATGTGGCTGTGTGGTATTTAATTCCGTCACCAAGTAGCTGGGAGTTCCCCGTCTCTCCATCCCTCACTGACAGTAACTCTGCTGATCTCCAGAACCTCCTCCACTGCTGCAATCACTGGTGTTATGACTGAAGGGCTAACTTCGGTTCTCTGCCTCTCCCTGGTGTTCTGTGCTGTCTTCTCCCGCACAGAGGGAAACCTTTGAGTGAGAGTCGTGGAATGAGTGGAAAGGATGGACGGGCAACATCTGTAGAGGGTGACTAGGAATGAGAAGTGTGACATTGTATTGTGAGGGTGAGTCTCTGTGCTGTATGGTCAGATGGGGATGTGTGGAAGTGCATAGACAGAGAGGGATGGGTGCACCTGCAAGGTACATTGGTGTGAGGAGTGATGTGCAATAGGAGGCTTGGGAAGGCAGAGTGAGGGGGTTGGGGTGACACGCACATTAGGATGTAATTGAATGTGGCATTGTGTTCATCTTTCCTGTCCTCATGAGCCAATTAAAGCACTTCCTGCTCTGTATCCACAACCTGGCTACCACACCCTGCTGCTCACTTCTGCCGGGATCTCCAACTATGTCTTCTTGGTCTCTTCGTCCCGTCAGCAGGGAGTAGGACGTTCCTGTAGGCCCCGACTCCTTGGTGCTGAGCCTGTATTTTTTATTCTCCAGCAATATAAATTTCTTTACGAACAAGCAAATCACTATCCACACAATCCACTCTCTTCCCAAACAACCTCTCCCGCATCTCCACCAACCTTCAACTGTCATCTGTGCATTGCTCCTTTAAATACTGGAGCTGAATTGGACCCATGCGTGATATCATGCCTGCTTTCATTAATTGGTCGGGAAACCCAGAAGTCATATTCAAATGCAGTGGCTTAATTAAAAAGTCACCATAAAACACGCTGCTTCAACGCCCGGGTTCCCCACACGATCCAGGGTTCCCCCGCTGCCAGTGGGTCGTGAAGGTAAATTTTCCAGACAAGTGTGCAATTCTGGTCCCTCACTTAGAAGGAATATAATAGCCATGAAAACGTAGAGTTACTAAGATAAAACAAGGAATAGACAACGTAAATATATAATTTAGCATTTGTAGGTAAATTTGAACACAGGAATTCCTGCATATTAGAGCTCCTTGTACTTGGAGGTAATTCTGCAATCTAAAGGGGAATACTAGTTAAATGGAAGGGGGCAAGGGTGGGATCGAGAAAAGTACTACAACTTTGCTTCTTTAATCTTAACTTTTATTTTAAAAAACTCAGCAAGTTGTTGAATCATGCAGACCAAAAGGTTTGATCCCTGGTCTGTGCTAAGTTGACTGATCTCTGTCAAGGCTATAACAATTAGCCTCAGCACCCTTTCTTTGGGAGACTGTGGGAAGGAAGAGATGAAAGAAAAAAAGGCCAGGCCTCCTTTTCTTTATCCCCATCCAAATGACCCCTTCTGGAAGTGTGAACACGTGTGCATACGTTCATGCGTGTGCATAATTATGAAACGATAAGGTCAGACTCGCCTATGATGCCTCTTAAACTTTCACAAATGAACTATTCAGTTAAGACAAGAAAGAAAAAAAGCTAAAACCTACACAATAAACTAGAAAAGAAAGCTGGGGTGGAAAAGAAAAGGCCGAGAAACAATGTTGCAAACTGTTCTTTTGGCTACAGTTACACATGGTTAGATTATATACAAATTACAAAAGAGAGAGAAAGGTTACACTTGCATTTATATAGCGTCTTTCAAAACCACAGGACAAGCCTAGGTACTTTACAGCCAATGAAGCACTTTATGAAGTGTAGCCACTGTTGTAATGTAGGCAACGTGGCAGACAATTCATAACCAGCAGGATCCCACAAATCGCAATGAGGTAAGGACCAGATAATCTGATTTAGTGTTGGTTGAGGGATGAATATTGGCCAGGATACTCCCCTGCTCTTCTTCAAAATAGTGCCATGGGATCTTTTATGTCCACCTGAGAGGGTAGACAGGGACTGGGTTTAATGTCTCATCCAAAAGACAGCACTTCCGACAGTGCACCACTCCCTTAGTAGTGCACTGAAGTGTCAGCCTAGATTATGTGCCAGATCCCTGGAGTGGTAGCACTCTCTACTCTGCTCTAAGGAGGATACTTGGTATTCAGAACTACATTGCGATGCACCTTTTCCTGTAATTAAATCCAGCAGGTAAAAGTCCAACTGGCTGTTTGGTATTGTTGGAAATGGAATCACTTAGGACTAATAGTGATTAGGGAAAGACATATCCAATTTATTTTGCTAACGAGAGCTAAAAGGGAAGGATATATACCACCTTTAGTGGTTTAGAGAAGCTAATTCTGCTTGTACAAGTTAAACAAATATTGGTAAGTCTAAACCTTGTCTTCGATCACATCCCTACCTTCATGAAAGGCTTTCAGAAATGTGCAGTACTCAAGTTTACAGCCTCTCACTTTAAGGTATACAATTTGTTATTATGCAAATAGCTTTATCAAATAGGGTTCAAGACAATAACAATTAGATCAATCTGTGAATCTTGTACTAACCAGCCACTGCTCTCAGAGTAGATACTACTTTATCGCTCACATCATCCGACAGTTTTGCAAACAGAACCTGGTCATGAAATTGTCCTATTCCCTGGAATAGCAAATTTAGAGGTTTTCCCTCTAGGATGGCATCCACTTTGCTTTTACACTGTTGTAGTGCTGACACAGCTCTGGGAAATAAGAAACATTTCAGTTGTGAATACATGTCTTACTCCACCGCTGCCGAGGATATGCTTGTCACAAAAATAAACTTAACATTTGTAAATTTTAATAGCCTATTTAAACAAACACCCCTCACAACAGTCTCCAATGTTTACACAAACTGCTCCTTACCTGTCAAAATATCCACCTAAACAAAAAATTAACATCCCTAAAAAAAAATTAAAACACCTTTAATTATTATAACATTTCGAGTTGCATTGCTAATTTTATGTCCCAATTACAGGCAATACTCACCATAGGAGTTGCATATCTTTCATTACACACACCATATGCTGCAAATGTAGAACCATAGCTGTGAGTCAGATCAGGACCTTCAAATCACACTTTCTCACCATCTCCTCAGGTTTGTGCTCAAGAATGAGTAATTGAAAAGTTAAAACTAACTTTTTTTTGGAATGGTACAGAACAATCTGCACGCTTGGCTGGACCAGCATAGTGGTACCATCTAGGTGGCAGATTCCTGAATTTAAGAGGGCAGGTTATAAAGAAAGATAATCTGCCCTGGCACTGCTGTCCAAATAGGAGGATGAGGAGAGAGTTCTGCAATTCTTAAGGGGGATGGAGATTAAATCCAAGAAAATTCTTCTGCTGGCACAAGATTCAGGGATTAGTGTCAGAAAGAAAACAAATATTGCCCAGATTTACAAGTATCAGGTGGATCAAATTACTAGGAAGGGTGGTGCAGCAAAATACAATGATTTGTTTTAAAGGACTGGATGAATTCCTGTTAGCAATTAAGATTCAAGACTATTAAATCTAGAATCACAGCAAGGAACCTGTTGGCAGGTTTGGAAGGGCAGACTAAATGAACTGGTCTTTTGTGTTATTAGGTTAGATATTTCAAAGTGCATTAAATAATAATTGTTGAGCCTGGAGGTGACAAAGGAATGCATGAAGCCATCAGCAGCAGATGGGCAGAGACAGGCGATGTTATGGCGGTCGAACTAGGCGGTCTTTGCAATAGAGAGGGAGTGGCATCATAAGCTCAGCCTGGAGTCAAATAGAAAGCCGAGGCTGGGACAGTTTGGTTCAAATAGAGACAGTAACAGGGAAATGGAATCCTCAGGTCCACTGCATTGGACCCAAGGGCAAGCATACCATTAACCTTGGCTCTAATATTGTGACTGAAGGGCATACCTGTGACAGTACTGTTTTTTTAATTTTATTTATTCATTCATGGGATCTGTACGTCGCTGGCAAGACCAGCATTTATTGCCCATATCTAATTGCCCTGGAAAAAGTCTGTGAGGTGAAGGTATTCCCACAGTGCTGTTAAGTAAGGAGTGTCAGGAATTTTGAGCCAGCGACGATGAAGGAATAGCTATATATTTCCGAGCGACGATGGCGTGAGTTGGAGAGGAATTGGAGGTGCTGGTGTTTCCATGCACCTGCTGCCTTTGTCCTTCTAGGTGGTAGAGGTCGTGGATTTGGGAGGTCTGTCAAAGAAGCCTTGGTGAGTGCAATGGGTGACAATCAAGAGGGCTGCTTTGTCCTGGATGGTGTTCAGCTTCTGGAGTGTTGTTGGAGCTGCACTCATCCTAGCAAGTGGAGAGTATTCCATCGCACTCCAAACTTGATCCTTATAGATGGTGGAAAAGTTTTGGGGAGTCAGGAGATGAATCACTCAAATACCAAACCTCTGACCGGCTCTTGTTGCCACAGTATTTATGTGACCGGTCCAGTTAAGTTTCTGGTCAGTGGTGACCTCAAAAATGTTGATAGTGGGAGATTCGGTGATGGTAATGCCGTTTGAATGTCAAGGAAGGTAGTAAGACTCCTTCTTGTTCAAGGTGGTCATTGCCTGGCACTTGTGTGACACAAATGTTACTTGTCACTTATCAGCCCAAGTCTGAATGTTGTTCAGGTCTTGCTGCATGCGGTCATGGACTGCTTCATTACCCGAGGAGTTGCGAATAAGAACTGAATACTGAAATCAGCAGCAAACATCCCCACTTCTCACCTTATGATGGAGGGAAGATCATTGATAAAGTAGCTGAAGATGGTTGCACCTCGAGCACTGCCCTGATAAACTCCTGCATGTCCTGGGGCTGAGTTGATTGACCAGCTACATCCACAATCATCTTCCTTTGTGCTAGGTATGACTCTCGCCAGTGGAGAGTTCACCCAGCCCCCACCACCACCACCACCACCACCACCACCAGCAGCCTCCACCGCCTCCCCCCCCCCCCCCCCCGATTCCCATTGACTTCAATGTTAATAGGGTCCCTTGGTGCCACATTCAGTCAAGTGCTACCTTGATGTCAAGGGTACTCACTCTCACGTCACCTCTGGAACTCAGCTCTTTTGTCCATGTTTAGACCAAAGCTGTAATGAGGTCTGGAACAGAGTGGTCCTGGCAGAACACAAACTGGGCATTGGCAAGCAGGTGAGTGGTGAGTAAGTGCCGCTTGATAGTACTATCAGCGACATCTTTCACTTTGCAGATAATTGAGGGTAGGCGGTAGTTGTCAGTTTGGATTTGTCCTGGTTTATTGGATAGGATATACATGGGCAATTTTCTACTTTTATCAGGTTTTAGCTGCACTGGAACAGCTTGGTTAAAGGCACGACAAGTTCTGGAGCACAAGTCTTCAACACTACAAGCTGGGATGTTGTCGGGGTCCACATCCTTTGCTGTATCCAGTGTGCTCAGCTGTTTCTGGATATCACGTGGAGTGAATTGAATTGGTTGACGACTGGCACCTGTGATGGTGAGGACCTCAGGAGGCCAAGATGATCCATCCACTCAGCACTTCTAGCTGATGATAGTTGCGAACGCTTCAGCTTTATCTTTTGCACTTACATGCTGAACTCTGACATCGTTGAGGATGGGGATGTTCATGGAACCTCATCCACCCATCAGTTGTTTAATTGTCCACCTCCATTCACAACTGAATGTGGTAGGACTGCAGAGTTTTGATCAGATCTGTTGGTTGTGGGATTGTTTAGCTCTCTCAATAGCATGTTGCATTCTCTGTTGCATGCATGTAGTCCTGTATTATAATGTCACCAAGTTAACACCTCAGTTTTAGGCATGTCAGTGGTGCTCCTGGCATGGTCTTCTGCACTCCTTATTATACCAGGATTGGTCACCTGGCTTGGTGGGAATGGTAGAGTTAGCGATATGCCAGGCCATGCAGTTACAGATTGTGGTGGAATACAATTGTGGCGGAATACAATTGTGGCGTGGGCAGGGACTCAAGGTCATGCATTACAAGACATCTCAAAATTAGAATGAAGTGAGACAGAAATAATGTTTTAGGCCATGTTGTGTGATACTGCAATAATGTTGTGTGATACTGCAATAGCTGATATACATAATCCAAATGAGAATATAAACTGATGTCCAACTCGTAACGAATTTAAATATTGTTCATTAAGAATTACACTCATGTAGAGTCTAGAATACTCAGGAGGGACTAAAATGACATTTGTCTGCTCCCTGCTGCTCTTATTCATCACAATTATTTCAATTTTTGTTTAAAAATGAGGCAATAGGGTGGGAAAGAAATTTGAATGGGCTGCAGGAGGGGTCAAAACTAAAAATCATGGTTTAAAAACTAGTATTAAAACACTCTACCTAAATGCACGCAGCATTCGAAATAAAGTAAAGGAGTTGACGGCACAAATCATTACAAATGGGTATGATTTGGTGGCCATTACAGAAACGTGGTTGCAGGGTGGCCAAGACTGGGAATTAAACATACAGGGGTATCTGACAATTCGGAAAGATAGACAAGAAGGGAAAGGAGATAGGGTAGCTCTGTTAATAAAGGATGATATCAGGGCAGTTGTGAGAGACGATATTGGCTCTAATGGACAAAATGTTGAATCATTGTGGGCGGAGATTAGAGATAGTAAGGGGAAAAAGTCACTGGTGGGCATAGTTTATAGGCCCCCAAATAATAACTTCACGGTGGGGCGGGCAATAATCAAGGGAATAATGGAGGCACGTGAAAAAGAAATGGCAGTAATCATGGGGATTTTAACCTACATATCGATTGGTCAAATCAAATCGCACGGGGTAGCCTGGAGGAGGAATTCATAGAATGCATACAGGATTGCTTCTTAGAACAGTATGTTACAGAACCTACAAGGGAGCAAGCTATCTTAGATCTGGTCCTGTGTAATGAGACAGAAATAATAAATGATCTCCTAGTAAAAGATCCTCTCAGAATGAGTGATCACAGTATGGTTGAATTTGTAATACAGATTGAGGGTGAGGAAGTAGTGTCTCAAATGAGCATACTATGCTTAAACAAAGGGGACTACAGTGGGATGAGGGTAGAGTTGGCTAAAGTAGAATGGAAACACAAACTAAACGGTGGCACAATTGAGGAACAGTGAAGGACTTTTAAGGAGCTCTTTCATAGTGCTCAACAAAAATATATTCCAGTGAAAAAGAAGGGTGGTAAGAGAAGGGATAACCAGCTGTGGATAACCAAGGAAATAAAGGAGAGTATCAAATTAAAAACCAATGCGTATAAGGTGGCCAAGGTTAGTGGGAAAATAGAAGATTGGGAAAATTTTAAACGACAGCAAAGAATGACTAAGTAAGCAATAAAGAAAGGAAAGATACATTACGAAGGTAAACTTGCGCAAAACATAAAAACGGATAGTAAAAGCTTTTACAGATATATAAAACGGAAAAGAGTGACTAAAGTAAATGTTGGTCCCTTAGAAGATGAGAAGGGGGATTTAATAATGAGAAATGTGGAAATGGCTGAGACCTTAAACAATTATTTTGCTTCGGTCTTCACAGTGGAAGACACAAAAACCATGCCAAAAATTGTTGGTCACAGGAATGTGGGAAGGGAGGACCTTGAGACAATCACTATCACTAGGGGGGTAGTGCTGGACAGGTTAATGGGACTCAAGGTAGACAAGTCCCCTGGTCCTGATGAAATGCATCCCAGAGTACTAAAAGAGATGGCGGAAGTTATAGCAGATGCATTTGTTATAATCTACCAAAATTCTCTGGACTCTGGGGAGGTACCAGCGGATTGGAAAGAAGCTAATGTAACGCCTCTGTTTAAAAAAAAAGGGGCAGACAAAAGGCAGGTAACTATAGGCCGGTTAGTTTAACATCTGTAGTGGGGAAAATGCTTGAAACTATCAAGAAAGAAATAGCAGGACATCTAGATAGGAATAGTGCAATCAAGCAGACGCAGCATGGATTCATGAAGGGGAAATCATGTTGAACTAATTTACTGGAATTCTTTGAGGATATAACGAGCATGGTGGATAGAGGTGTACCGATGGATGTGGTGTATTTAGATTTTCAAAAGCCATTCTATAAGGTGCCACACAAAAGGTTACTGCAGAAGATAAAGGTACGCGGAGTCAGAAGAAATGTATTAGCATGGATAGAGAATTGGCTGGCTAACAGAAAGCAGAGAGTCGGGATAAATGGGTCCTTTTCGGGTTGGAAATCGGTGGTTAGTGGTGTGCCATAGGGATCGGTGCTGGGACCACAACTGTTTACAATATACATAGATGACCTGGAAGAGGGGACAGAGTGTAGCGTAACAACATTTGCAGATGACACAAAGATTAGTGGGAAAGCGGATTGTGTAGAGGACACAGAGAGGCTGCAAAGAGATTTAGATAGGTTAAGCGAATGGGCTAAGGTCTGGCAGATGGAATACAATGTTGGAAATTGTGAGGTCATCCACCTTGGGAAAAAAAAAAACAGTGAAAGGGAATATTATTTGAATGGGGAGAAATTACAACATGCTGCGATGCAGAGGGACCTGGGGGTCCTTGTGCATGAATCCCAAAAAGTTAGTTTGCAGGTGCAGCAGGTAATCAGGAAGGCGAATGGAATGTATGCCTTCATTGCAAGAGGGATGGAGTACAAAAGCAGGGAGGTCCTTCTGCAACTGTATTAGGTATTGGTGAGGCCGCACCTGGAGTATTGCGTGCAGTTTTGGTCACCTTACTTAAGGAAGGATATACTAGCTTTGGAGGGGGTACAGAGACGATTCACTAGGCTGATTCTGGAGATGAGGGGGTTACCTTATGATGATAGATTGAGTAGACTGGGTCTTTACTCGTTGGAGTTCAGAAGGATGAGGGTGATCTTATAGAAACATTTAAAATAATGAAAGGGATAGACAAGATAGAGGCGGAGAGGTTGTTTCCACTGGTCGGGGAGAATAGAACTAGGGGGCACAGCCTCAAAATACGGCGGAGCCAATTTAAAACCGAGTTGAGAAGGAATTTCTTCTCCCAGAGGGTTGTGAATCTGTGGAATTCTCTGCCCAAGGAAGCAGTTGAGGCTAGCTCATTGAATGTATTCAAGTCACAGAGATAGATAGATTTTTAACCAATAAGGAAATTAAGGGTTATGGGGAGCAGGCGGGGAAGTGGAGCTGAGTCCACGGCCAGATCAGCCATGATCTTGTTGAATGGCGGAGCAGGCTCGAGGGCTAGATGGCCTACTCCTGTTCCATGTTCTTATGTTCTTGTGCCTTAAGGCAATGACCCATTAATGAATAGCCAGACAAAGGTTTAAAAATTTACAGCACTGGATACATGAATCAACAGTACACTAACAGGCAATTTCTGCCAGATAAAGTTTATGTACAACATTTTTTAATTCAATTATTTGGAACAAGACTTCCTTGAAAAGGTCAACTATAGTCTGATCTTCAAACTCTGCAGCAACTGCACAGATCATTATCTGATTTCTATTAAACACTCTAAAGTATCAACCATACAAATGACTTTGAGTCCTTTGTAGTTTCCAACAATGGGAATGAATAAATAAGCACACACATACACAACTTCATTTGAAGGTATTAACACAAGCACCCCTCTCACCTCTCCCACTGCTTCACATTAAAAAAGATAAATGATGTACTGTTAAAAACAGAAGAAGTGCTTTTAACCTCACAGCACCATATACCAAGGCTGCTTAAAAATGGTAGACCATGGTTTATGTTCAAATTAGAAAATCATCAAATCCTTGCAGAGTGCAATACCAGATCATCCTCCCCTGGTGGCTACAGAGATGGTGCATACATTGACTTTGATTTACCACAATTTACAAAGTTACTCAAAGGAAGCATGGCTTTGAAACTTACCAAACTAGAAATATGTTAATTGGAAAGACATTAACCTAATAAAGGAATGGTACTGGCCCTCCAGACAGACACATGTATGAGGAGAAGCCAATCAGGAACAGCCCTGGCACCTAAACCCAATCCTGAGGCTTTCTGAGAAACTATGGCCTTAAGAGGTATAAAAACCCAAGCTAAAGATTGCTGGGTCTCTTCTTCCTCTCTCTTCTCCTTAGCACATGGCAAAGCAGGAACCTCCCTCCACAGCAGAAGTAACGACAAACGCCATGTTCTTGTGCTTTGCCAGAAGGAAGTAAAGTATAACTTTTTATTGTAACATCATTGTATCTGTTGTAACTAAATAGATCTGCAGGATAGCTGAGGACTGCTGTTTCTCTGATAGATGTGCATGTGTGTGTGTTTAATAAACTATTCCAAATTGTTTTAAAAGAATCGGACTTGCTGTCAATTTAATGCCAGTGATTTAGAAATCTTACATTGGTGAGACCACACCCATATTTAAGACTGAGATCGATAGATTTTTGGATACTAAGGGAACAAAGGATATGGGGATAGTTCAGGAAGGTTGAGTTGACCAGAAGATCAGCTATGATCTTATTGAATGGCGGAGCAGGCTCGAAGGGCCAAATGGCCAATTTTTGCTCCTATTTCCTTTGTTCTTATGTTCGAAGCGTGCCTCTGAAAGGAAGATGTGGGAAAAATGTGATCAAGCAATTGTAAAATATGGGAGGGGATGGTATATACAAGTAGGAATTTTGAGGAAAAAAAATTAAGGACCATGCCCATCTCCAAGCACTCTGCCTCAACAAAGGCTCCTCAAAAAGTAAACTCTTAAAATAAATCATAAACAAAGCATCATAGAATCTTACAGCACAGAAAGGCAATATTCAGGCCATCATGCCTGTGCCAGCTCTTTGAAAAAGCTACCCAATTTGTTCCATTTTCCATTGCTCTTTCCTCATAGCCCTGTATTTTTTTCCTCATCACAAAAAATGCAATTGAATCGGCTTCCACCATCCTTTCAGGTAGTGCATTCCAGATCATAACTCGCTCTGTAAAAAAAAAAATCTTCATTGCCCCTCTGGTTCTTTTGGCAATTATCTTAAATCTCCTCTTAACCTTTGCTGCTCTAAGGAGAACAATCCCAGCTTGTCTAGTCTCCACATAACTGATGTCCCTCATCACTGGTACCATCCATGGACCCACTCCAAGGCCTTAAAAAGTGTGGCGCACAGAATTGGACATAACGCTATAGCTGTGGCCTAATCATTTTTAAAGGGTTAGCATAACTTCCTTGCTTTTATATTCAATGCCTGTATTTATAAATCCAAGAATCCACTATGCTTTATTAACTTATTCTTTGCATGTGTGAATCCCCACATCTTGGTTACTGCACACCCTTTAAAATGGTACCATTTTGTTTAGATTTTCTCTCCTCATTCTTAGTTCTAATACAATCTCTGCGAGAAAGGCGGGGAGGGAGGAGTGAAAGTCATCTCTAAAGTTTTAGTTGCAACTTTCCAGCAGCGCTGGTAACAAGGGAGGAAGATTGGAGGGCAGCAATAAAGGGGAGATGAGTGACTTAACCTTTCATGCAAGTCGAGTTCTAAATGAATTAGTAACCAATTAAAACAAAAATATTTATTGTTTTCAGACTTCATTGGAAACAATCAGTGTTGCTTGACTTTGACACTTAATATAATTTGTTAAAAACTGAAAAGGATTGAGTCACCTTTCAAATGGAAAGACTTTGAACGGTAGAGAAAAAAAAACTTTTGCAGCATAAAGCATAAAATAATTAAATTTGTTGAAGCAACGGCCCTGAATTTGCAGTCGGAGGCTTCCCGTGGGGAAATGCCTCCGATCTGCAAATAAAATGCCCATGTACCTGGTGGTCTGGGAGGTACGGAAATTCACAGCCCTGGGCCTCTCCGGGTATCTGCGGGTAGAGGCCCACATATCTCAGAGGTGCAGGCGGTTTGCAAGCGCCCCTGGGATCATGTAGGCTGGCCCAATCAATAAAAGAAGGGAATCCCCATTCATTAATGGGAATACCCAAAAAAACACACCTGCACTTCAAATAAATAAAAAAACATTACATATTTAAAAATTAACTAAAATGCCATTTCATTCAATATTTAAAGCCACATTTTAATTTCAAATGTTTTGAAGGGGCTAAAAATAAACTTACCTTATTGGAGAGATTTTTTAATGTATAAATGATTGAAAAAATTATTTTACAACTTTTACACTGGTAAAAGCAAGCCTTATGCCTGCTTTTACCAGGCATAAGAATTTCACGGACATTTGCTGGGCAGAAGTTGGGCAAATCGCCCAACTCACCGGCCACAGATGCCCTTTTCCTGGGGGATGCTTTGGATCCGTCAAGAAAATTCTTGACAGATTGTAAGTTCCGGGTTTTCGTGCATGCGCATTCTATGCAAAAACCTGGAACTTGGTGCATGTACATCTCGTACGCACCCGTAGGGGCAGCAAATTATGGGCCATTGAATTCTTTCCCAGTTCAAAAGGCACTCTTAATTTGACTTTCAAATCACTAAAAAAAAAAGCTTAATTGCATTTAGTGCAGACTTTTGAGTTGAAATTGTGCTAAAGCGATGTTAGTAATGAACAGGTTTTATTGGTCACCAAATTGTGGGTAGGAGATAGAGGAGCAGATTTTCAAATAACTAACTGGGAGGTGCAAGACCTAGAGTAGTGATAATAGGAGACTTTAACTATCCCAATATTGGGCCCAATTTTGGCCAACCCGTTTTTTTGGCGCACTGACCCTTTATGCGCCGACTTTGTGCGCTGGAAAGGGCGCCAAAAAACGTACTTAGTATTCTGGCCCCTCTGCAAAGTGTCCCGGGTCCTGGTGCGGCGTCCATGGTGGAGTGGGGTGGCGGAGCTACAGCTCTGCGCTGAAAACACTGCCGGCAGCTGTCGCATGTGCAGTGAAGTCTGCGCGCATGCTCCTTGCCCTCCCAGCGTGTCCTGCAAGCTGTCAGCAGGATCCGATGTTCGCCGCCCCTAGCCGTGGCCGAATGGTCGCCCGTGTCTGAGTGCAGCCCAGGCTGCCAGAACCCTACCCGAGATGCCGCCGAGCGCAGCCGTTCCTCTCCCTCACCCCCTCCCGATTCCGTCCCGATCCCAGCCTTTCCTCTCCCTCCCTCCCTTCCCCCCTTCCCCCCCAGCCTCCCGATGCGTCCTTGCCGGCCGCCCCTATCCCACGCCGAATGGCCTCCCATACAGGCCGGCCTAAGGTAGGGTTTACTTCAAATTTTTATCGTTAATCAATTGTTTACCTGAGTTCTTTATTTTTATTTAGTTATTTTAACTTTTATTTGGAATGTTTGCTGCATGGGGCTTGGGTGCAGGTCCTTACTTAATTACCTGCGCCGATTTCTTAACTGCCCGCAACGTTTTTCAGAGCTGGCCACATACGCATGACCAAAGTGTAAGTGTTAGCTGGCCAAAGTGGCATAAATGGCCAAAACTGGCCTAAGTGTCTGGGAACACCCCCCCTTTGGAGAAAAAAAAACGGAACTAAAAAAAATTGTACCTAACTAAGTTACTCTAGAGCAAGTTTATTGGGGAAAATGTTTTTTTTTAAACTTACGTCAGAAAAACCAACTTACTCCAAAAAAATTGATGCAAGTCATGGCCAAAATTGGGCTCAATGAATGGGGCAGTAATTGTATTAAGGGCAGAGAGGGGGTGGAATTTCTGAAATGCGTTCAGGAGAATATTCTTGATCAGTAGGTTTCCTGCCCAACAAGGAAGGAGGCATTACTGGATCTCGTCCTGGGGAATGAAGTGAGTCATGTGGAGAATGTCACAGTTGGAGAGCTTCCAAGGAATAGTCATCATGGTATTATAAGGTTTAGATTAGTTATGGAGCAGAACAAGGAGCAAGCTAGAGTAAAAATGCTTAACTGGAGGAGGGCCAATTTCAGCAAATTGAGGAGGGATTTGGCCCAGGTAAACTGGAGTCAAAGACTGGCAAGCAGAAATGTAATGGAGCAATGGGTGGCCTTTAAAGAGCAGATGGTTCAGATACAGTCTAGTTATATTCCTACAGGGGGGAAAGGGAGGGCAACCAAACCCGGAGCTCCCTGGATGATGAAGGGGTTTGAAAATAGGACGAAGCAGAAAAAGGGGGCATATGAAAGATGTCAGGTTGATAATACAAGGGAAAATCAGACTGCATATAAAAAGTACAGAGGAGAAGAAGTGAAAAAGGAAATAAGGCGACAAAGAGAAACTAGGAGAATAGATCGGCAGCTAACAAAAGGGAATCCAAAAGGTCTTCTATAGACAGTATGTTAGCAGCAAAAGGTGTTGTCAAAGGAGCGGTGTGACAAATTAGGGACCAAAATGGAGAACTATTAGTGGAGGCAGATGGCCTGCCTGAGGTACTATACGAGAATTTTGCATTAGTGTCTACCAAGGAAGAGGACTTTGCCAAAGCTATGGTAAACAAGGAAGTTGCTAGGATACTGAAGGAGATAAAAATAGATAAAGAGGAGGTACTGGAAAGGCTGGTGGTAATTAAAGTGGATAAGTCACCTGGTCCAGATAGGATGCATCCTACGTTGCTGAGGGAAGTAAGAGTAGAAATTGCAGAGGTGCTGACCACAATCTTTCAATCTGCCTTAGATACAGGGGTTGTGCTAATGGACTAGAGGATTGCAAATGTTGCATCCTTGTTCAAAAAAAAGAGAAGGATAAACCTGGCAATTACAGGACAGTCAGTTTAACATCTGGTGGGGAAGCTTTTAGAAACAATAATCTGGGAGAAAATTGCCACTTGGACAAGCATGGACTAATAAAGCAGAGCCAGCACGGATTTGTTAAGGGCTAATCGTGTTTGACTTAACTGGATTGCGTTTTTTGATGAAGTAACAGAGGGTGGATGAGCACAGTGAAGTTGATGTTCCGTATATGGACTTTCAAAAGGCATTTGATAAAGTATTGCATTTTGGCATATTAGCAAGATCAAAGCCCATGGGATAAAAGGGTCAGTAGCAGCAATTTTTGAATACAAGATTGGCTCAGGGATAAAAAACAGAGAGTTATGTGAGGGAGGTGTATAATGGTGTTCCCAAGGTTCAGACCACATCTGTTTTTGATATAAATTAATGACTTGGATTTAAGCACAATTTTAAAATTTGCAGATGACACAAAATTTGGAAGTTTAGTAAACAGTGACGAAGATAGCAATAGACTTCAAGAGGACAGACAGACTGGCGGACATATAGCAGATGAAATGCAATGCAGATTGGAACACAAGAACAGAAGTAGGCCATTTAGTCCATCGAGTCTGTTCCTCCATTCAAAGATTTGTGCACAAACACCCAGGGGTCTCCATTCTTGCCCCCTTTAAAATTGTATCATTTAGCATGTATTGTCACTCCTCATTCATCCTACTAAAATGTATTACCTCACACTTCTGTTATTATTGGCCTTGGAGAGAGTGCAGTGTAGGTTTACCAGAATGATACCTGGACTTCAAGGGTTAAATTACAAGGTGAGATTACACGAATTAAGGTTGTATTCCCGAGCATTTAGAAGGTTAAGGGCAGATTTGATCCAGGTTTTCAAGATATTAAGGGGCACAGACAGGGTGGAAAGAAACTATATCCGTTGGTTGCGGAGTCTAGGACTAAGAGGCATAGTCTATAAATTAGAGCCAGACTTTTCAGGTGTGAAATTAGAAAACACTTCTCACACAAAGGGGGTAGAAGTTTGGAACAATTTCTGCAAACGGCTGATCTGTGACCCAACTTCATATACCCGCATTTGGCTCATATCCCTTAATACCTTTGGTTAACAAAAATCTATCAAACTCAGATTTAAGATTATTAATCTAGCATCAACTGCCGTTTGCAGAAATTGTTCCAAACTTCTACCCCCTTTGTGTGTAGAAGTGTTTTCTAATTTCACACCTGAAAAGTCTGGCTCTAATTTATAGACTATGCCTCTTAGTCCTAGACTCCGCAACCAGCGGATATAGTTTCTTTCCACCCTATCTGTGCCCCTTAATATCTTGAAAACCTGGATCAAATCAGCCCTTAACCTTCTAAATGCTAGGGAATACAACCTTAATTTGTGTAATCTCTCCTTGTCATTTAACCCTTGAAGTCCAGGTATCATTCTGGAAAACACTTCTACACACAAAGGGGGTAGAAGTTTGGAACAATTTCTGCAAACGGCAGTTGATGCTAGATTAATAATCTTAAATCTGAGTTTGATAGATTTTTGTTAACCAAAGGTATTAAGGGATATGAGCCAAATGCGGGTATATGAAGTTGAGTCACAGAACAGCCGTTTGCAGAAATAGTTTCAAACTTCTACCCCCTTTGTGTGCAGAAGTGTTTTCTAATTTCACACCTGAAAAGTCTGGCTCTAATTTATAGACTCCCTCCAAGGCCAATAATAACAGAAGTGTGAGGTAATACATTTTGGTAGGAAGAATGAGGAGAGACAATACATGCTAAATGATACAATTTTAAAGGGGGTGCAAGAACGGAGACCCTTGGGGGTGTTTGTGCACAAACCTTTGAAGGTGGCATGACAGGTTAACAAAGCAGTTAATAAAACATATGGGATCCTGGGCTTTATAAATAGAGGCAGAGGAGACAAAAGCCAACAAGTTATGCTAAACCTATATAAAACACTAGTTCGGCCCCAGCTGTAGTATTGGCCCGGAAATTGCGGCCTCTCCGGGTGTGTATGATGTGCATGCGCCGAGAACCGGCTTTTGCGATCTGTCAAAATTTCTTGACAGATCGCATGCATCCATGGGAGAAAGACATTCGCGGGCGGAGATTTGGGCTATTTGCCTAACCCTTACCCATCGAGTGTCCTTTGAACACTTACGCCTGGTAAAAGCAGGCATATAGCCTACTTTTACCAGCGCAACAATTTTAAAACATAGAAAAAGTAAATGTTACTACTTATTTTTATATTAAAATCTCTGTCTATGAAGGTAAGTTTATTTTTAACACTACTAAAACATTTATTATATTTTAATGCAATTTCTAATAATATAAAAACATGGTGTTTTTTTAAAATTTATCTTTGTGTTTTATTTGATTTTAGGGATATTCTGATTGATAGTAATGGGAGCTCGGAGCTCCCATTACTATGAATGAGAATACAACATTGTGATTGGTGGTCCAGGCCCATGTGATCCCAGGATACACAAACGCCCCGGAAGACATGTTCCCGTACGCTGGACTGCGAAACTAGGTCTCAGAGCGCAATCCTTCATTCCTCTGGGACCACCAAGTATTTTCATTAAAAGAATTTTGGTCGGAGGCGTTCGCCCGCAGGAAGCCTCCAACTGCAATTTTCCCCCCATTGTGTCCAATTCTGGGCACCACTCTTTAGGAAGGACGTAAACGTTTTGGAGAGTGCGCAGAAGATTTCAGGGATGAGAGATTACAATTACGTGGATAGACTAGAGAAGTTAGGGTTGTTCTCCTTGGAACAGAGAAGGCCAACATTAGATTTGATAGAAGTGTTTAAAATCATGAAGGGTTTAGATAGAGTAAATAAAGAGAAACTGTTCTCAATGGCTAAAGGGTCCATAACCAGAGGGCACAGATTTAAGGTGATTGTCAAAATAACTAGCATTTAAAAACAGTGCGGGAACCCAGCGGCAGAGGCATTGCATCAGAACATAGCAGGAGAGCAGAGCAGTTAAACACAGGGCACAGGAACCCAGCGACAGTGCAGCAGAGCACTTAACAGAAGCAACATTTGAAAGAGTGATGCCAGAGTAAAAAAAGTGACATTGGCACAAGTGTTTTTTTTATGTTTTAATTTTATTTCTGCTAAGTTAGTTCTTAGTCGCTGGAGAAATATCATCAACGATGCCTTCGCAAGATCCTACAAATCCCCTGGGAGGACAGAAGCACCAACATTAGAGTCCTCGACCAGGCCAACATCCCCAGCATTGAAGCACTGACCGCACTTGATCAGCTCCGCTGGGCAGGCCACATAGTTCACATGCCAGACACGAGACTCCCAAAGCAAGCGCTCTACTCGGAACTCTTTCATGGCAAACAGAGCCAAGGGTGGAGAGAGGAAACGTTACAAGGACACTCTCAAAGCCTCCCTGATAAAGTGCGGCATCCCCACCGACACCTGGGAGTCCCTGGCCAAAGACTGCCCTGAGTGGAGGAAGTGCATCCGGGAGGGCGCTGAGCGCCTCGAGTCTCATCGCCGAGTGCATGCAGTAAACAAGCGCAGGCAGCAGAAGGAACACGCGATAAACCTGTCCCACCCTCCCTTACCCTCAACGATCATTTGTCCCACCTGTGGCAGGGACTGGGGTTCTCGTATTGGACTGTTCAGCCACCAAAAGACTCATTCTAAGAGTGGAAGCAAGTCTTCCTCGATTCCGAGGCACTGCCTATTATGATGATGATGATGAAATAGAGGCATGGCAGGGCAGCTCAGTCCCGTGGAATGCACATCATGTGCCATGTGGCCTGGCCGCCCACATGTGCAGAAAGTGTTGCCAGCTCTAGCTCCATGTTTCGGAGCTTGAATGACGCTGGAGTCGCTGAAGTGCATCTGTGAGGCTGAGAACTTCTTGGATAGCACGTTTCTAGAGGTGGTCACCCCGTAGCTCAAGAGTGTGCAGGCAGAGAGGGAATGGGTGACCGCCAGACAGAAGAGGAGGATCAGGAAGGTAATGCAGGAGTCCCGAGTGCATCTCGTTCTCCAACCAGTATTCGGTTCCGAGTACTGGTGGGGATAATGGTTCCTCTGGGGAGTGCAGCCAGAGCCGAGTTCATGGCACTATGGGTGGCTCAGCTGCACAGGGAGGGGGAGGAAGGAGAGTGGAAGAGCAATAATTGTAGGGGATTCAATAGTTAGAAACACCTGTCTGCTTCCCTGTTTTATAAATATAGTAAGAGCAAGAAAATAACGAAAGAGAGAGTAGGGCCTAGTTTTTTTTAAAGAGACCAAAAAGGTTATCTGTGTGGACGCAATAGACATGGGAATGGTTCTTAATGAATACTTTGCATCAGTTTTCACAAAAGAGAGAGGGGCAATGCAGACACTGCAATCAGGGAGGATTGTGAAATATTATATGAAATAACCAGTGAAAGAGTAAGTATTAAGGGATTTAGCAGCTTTGAAAGTGGATAAATCCCCAGATGAAATGTATCCCAGGGAATTAAGAAAAGCAAGAGGGAATAGCAGAGTCTCTGACCATCATTTTCCAATCCTCTCTGGCAACAGGTGTGGTGCTGGCAGACTGGAGGACTGCTCATGTTGTTCCTATATTTTAAAAAAAGAGAAAGGCATTGACTAAATAATTACAGGCCAGTCAGCCTAACCTCGGTGGTGGGGAAATTATTGGAGAAAATTCTGAGGGACAGGATAAATCTTCATTTAGAAAGACACGGATTAATTAAGGACAGTCAGCAAGGATTTTTTAAGGAAGGGTCATTTCTGACTAACCTGATTGAATTTTCTGAGGAGTTAACAAGGACATTCTATGAGGGTAGTGCATTTGATGTAGTGTATGTGGATTTTAGCAACGTTTTTGATAAGGTCCCATGTGGCAGACTGGTGATGAAAGTAAAAGCCCAAGGGATCCAAGGCAAAGTGGCAAGTTGGATCCAAAATTGGCTCAGAGGCAGGAAGCAAAGAGTGTTTATGTGACTGGAAGGCTGTTTCCAGTGGGGTTCCGCAGGGCTCAGTACTAGGTCTCTTGCTTTTTGTGGTATCTATCAATGATCTGGACTTGAATGTAGGGGGTATGATTAAGAAGTTTGCAGATGATACAAAAATTGGCTGTGTGGTTGATAATGAAAAAGAAAGCTGTAAACTGGAGGAAAATATCAATGAACTGGTCAGGTGGGCAGAACAATGGCAAAAGGAATTAAATCCAGAGAAGTGTGAGATAATGCATTTCGGGAGGACTAACAAGGAAAGGGAATTAAATGGAATAAAGGGACCTTGGAGTGCATGTCCACAGATCCCTGAAGGTAGCAGGCCAGGTAGATAAGGTGGTTAAGAATGCATACGGAATACTTGCCTTTATTAGCAGAGGTATAGAATACCAGAGCACAGAGGTTAGGCTTGAACTGTATAAAACCCTAATTAGGCCACAACTACAATACTGCGTGCAGTTCTGGTCACCACATTACAAGAAAGATATGATTGCACTAGAGAGGGTAACAGAGGAGATTTACTAGGATGTTGCCTGGATTGGAGAATTTTAGCTATGAGGAAAGAGTGTAAAGGCTAGATTTGTTTTCTTTGGAACAGAGGAGGCTGAGGAGAGATCTTATTGGTGTGTAAAATTATGAGGGGCCTAGATAGAATGGATAGGAAGGACCTATTTCCCTTAGCAGAGGGGTCAACAACCAGGGGACATAGATTTGATAGGAGATTTATAGGGGATTTGAGGGGAACTTTTTAACCGAGAGGGTGGTGGGAGGTTTGGAACTCACTGCCTAAAAGGGTGGTAGAGGCAGAAACCTCACCACATTTTAAAAGTTCTTGGATGTACACTTGAAGTGCTGTAACCTACAGGGCTACAGACCAAGAGCTAGAAAGCGGGATTAGGTTGGATAGCTCTTTGTTGGCCGACGCTGACATAATGGGCCGAAATGGCCTCCTTCTGTGCTGAAAATTTCTATGATTCTATATGACGAGGAAAAACCCTGTTATGCAAAGAGTGGTTAGGATTTGGAATACACTGTTGCTTAGGGTGGTGAATACAAATTCAATGGTAAGCTTCAAATGTGAATTGAAGGAGAAAAAAGTGCAGGGAGATGGGGAAAGAGCCGACAGACTCAATGGGTCAAATTCAGCCCCCTCGAGCCTGTTACTCAGGAATCAATAGAATATAATTGTATACATTTTAGAAGAGGCAATCTGAACAAATATTGAAAAGCAAGGGAAATCATAAATGTCAGTTACAAGAGGCATTTATTGGTAGCCTCTCCTTTTCAACTCAGTTTTGGAAAGAGTAAAATTGTTCTCATATTGATTTAAATGCAACTGAGTGTCAGCCACGTTAATTTATGGGGCAGAGTAATCAATATCAGAA
This sequence comes from Pristiophorus japonicus, assembly GCF_044704955.1. Lineage (NCBI taxonomy): Eukaryota > Metazoa > Chordata > Chondrichthyes > Pristiophoridae > Pristiophorus > Pristiophorus japonicus. The sequence goes on from NC_091977.1 coordinate 373,589,352, forward strand.
AAGCATTAAAAATGTCACAATTAGCTGCAGTGATAGGGATGCAATTACAAAATACAGCATTTTTAAAACTACAGTAGTTGTCAGTTTTAACAAGCAACACTTGGGTGTGAATGTTTCAGTTGTGTAATAAAAGGTTTGAAAGTGAAGTAAGTATCCTAGACCTTCAGTAATTATTACATTTATTTTAAATATCTAAATATGACAGAACTCCTCTTAGAATTAAGATTGGGGAAAAAACGAAGTGCCCTTGAACTCTATCACATCAGGTCACCGACTTACTTTTCTACTTCAGCTGGTGTATTTAGGTGAGCAACAATGATGGTCAAATGCATCCTTCCCACAGGAATCACAGCAGGAAGCAATTTGGGTTCTTTGGTTACCACTAGCTCCTGAACATCCTCAATTTTGTCCAAGATCTGTGTTAAAAAGAAAAAATAGTATTTAACTTTGCGAAATTAGAAATTCATCTCATTAGTTTCCATACAAAAAAAAATACAACTTTTACATTGGTCCTTTGAATTAAACAATTAATCTCGGTTTAAATAAATTTGTATATACTGGTTATGTGGTGATTGAACAGCATCTTCACATTTCCTAATTGATCCAAGCAAGGAAAATATTTTGTAATATAAAGCACATAGAACATCCAAGGCCGTTCCATCTCATCCACTGCTGTAATTACAATATCTCAAGCTCAGCTGATGCCAATAGTTTTTGGTTAAAAGGCATAGTTGAGTGAACAACAGAAGTTAGTTTCCACGCACACTTCTACGACTATTGAAATTACACACAACTCAAGTTCGCTCTTCCCCGAAGTATATTAGAAGGGGACCAAGGATACATCCTTGAGGGACTCCAGAGATAACACTGCAAGAGCAGGAAGAGAAGCCATTGCTGGAGGTTATCTGGCTACAAGTGGATAGATAGGAATGGAATCAGGCAAGGGCAGTCCCACCCCCAGCTGGACAACGGAGGAGAGGCATTGGAGGAGGATGGTGTGGTCAACCGTATCAAAGACTGCAGACAAGTGGAGAAGGATGAGGAGGGATAGGTTAAAACGGTCACAGTCACATAGGATATCATTTGTGACTTTGATAAGGGTCGTTTCAATACTGTGGCAGAGGCGGAATCCTAACCAGAAGGGTTCAAACATGGAGTCACATTTCATCACCATTCTGTATAAACTATACAGCAACTCAAGCATTTAACATATAGACAAGATAGCCATGAAAGGGAAAATCATAGGTTACAACCTGATATGCTACAATGCTGACCCAAATTGTAAGGATGTCTCCCAGCAACTGGTTTAAGAGCAGAGGTGATCTGGGTATGGGGTACATGTCTTTGATATGTCCTTACTATACAATATAAATGCACACGAGGCCCATACTTGAGAGAAAGTCACTCTGTGACCAGTTACCTTTATTACCAAGAACTCAAGAGACAGACAATTGATGGAGCTTCCCCTTTTATACCGGAAAAGTCCAGGTTAGGAGTGTCACCCACAAGTTCGCCCCCTGTGGTCAGTGTTCTCAAGGTGTACAACTTAGGTCAGCTTATATATGGGTTACAATGACAGTTGAATACATGACATCACCTTCCCCCCCAAAGTCTTATTGGGATCACAGGTTAAGTCTCTCTGGTGGTTACGCTCCCTTGTAGAGCGCCTGAGTTGGGGCTCCGGTTGTTGGGTGCTGGCCTGAGTGTCTGCTGTTTGCGGTGCCTCAGGCCTGTCCGGACTGCCCACAGTGACTGGGCTCTCCTCCACTTGGTTCCGGTGTTCGGTCACCTGTGGTGGAGTGAACTCTACATCGTGTTCTTCCTCTGCTTCTTCTATGGGGTTGCTGAACCTCCTTTTAGTTTGATCCACGTGTTTGCGGCAGATTTGTCCATTGGTAAGTTTAACTACCAAAACCCTATTCCCCTCTTTGGCAATCAAAGTGCCTGCAAGCCATTTGGGTCCTGCAGCTTAATCAAGGACAAAAACAGGGTCATTGACATCAATACATCGCACCCTCGCATTCCTGTCATGGTAGTCACATTGTGACTGACGCCTGCTCTCAACAATTTCTTTCATAGTAGGTGTATAAGGAATAACCTGGTTTTGAGCGTCCTTTTCATTAGCAGCTCTGCGGGTGGAACCTCTGTGAGAGAGTGTAGTCGGGATCTATTGGCCAACAGGAGGCGTGATAAGCGGCTTTATAGGGAACCCTCTTGGATTCTGAGCATCCCGTTTGATTATCTGCACTGCTCGTTCCACCTGGCCGTTTGAGGCCGGCTTGAACGGTGCCGTTCTGACATGGTTGATTCCATTGTCTGCCATGAAGTCCTGGAATTCAGTGCTTGTGAAGCACGGGCCATTGTCGCTGACCAAGACGTCCGGTAGACCATGGGCGGCGAACATTGCCCGTAGACTTTCTACCGTGGCAAAAGATGTGCTTGAATTTAAAATGGCACACTCAATCCATTTGGAGTAGGCATCTACTACAACCAAAAACATTTTTCCCTGAAAGGACCTGCGTAGTCCACATGGATGCGTGACCATGGCTTGGCGGGCCAGGACCAGGGGCTAAGGGGGGCTTCCCTAGGTGCGTTGCCCAGCTGAGCACACATGTTGCACCTGCGAACACAAAGTTCCAGGTCTGCATTTATCCCTGGCCACCAAACGTGTGACCTGACAATTGCCTTCATCATGACAATGCCCGGGTGCTCATTGTGAAGTTCTCTGATAAACACCTCTCTGTCCTTCTGGGGCATGACTACTCGGTTTCCCCACAGTAGGCAATCGGCCTGAATCGAGTGTTCATTCTTGCGCCTATGAAACGGTTTAAACTCCTCAGGGCATGCCCCGTACATGGCTGCCCAGCCCCCATTCAGGACACATTTCTTAACTAAAGACAGTAGCGGGTCTTGATTTGTCCAGACTTTAATCTGACGGGCTGTCACAGGTGAGCCTTCGCTTTCGAAAGCTTCAACAGCCATGACCATCTCAGCATCATGCTCAGCTGCCTCCTCAGTGGTGGCTAGTGGTAGCCTGCTGAGTGCATCGGCACAGTTTTCAGTGCCCGGTCTGTGCCAAATTGTGTAGTCATAGGTGGCCAACATAAGTGCCCACCTCTGTATGCGGGCCAATGCATTCGCATTTATGGCATTGTTGTCGGCCAAAAGGGACATTAGGGGTTTGTGATTCGTCTTCAGCTCAAATTTCCTTCCAAACAGGTACTGGTGCATTTTTTTTTTTACTGTATATACACATGCTAGCACTTCCTTTTCTACCATCCCGTAGCCCCTTTCTGCCTGGGACAGACTTCTGGAGGCATAAGCTATCGGCTGTAACTGACCATTGGCATTCACATGCTGCAACACACACCCGACACCATAGGACGACGCATCGCACGTTAAAACTAGTTTCTTACACGGGTCATATAACGTTAACAATTTGTTGGAGAACAACAAATTGCATGCTCTATTAAAAGCCCTTTCCTGGCTGTCCCCCCAGACCCAATCACGACCTTTACGTAGGAGCACGTGTAGTGGCTCTAACAGCGTGCTCAATTTGGGAAGAAAGTTGCCTAAATAGTTCAGGAGCCCCAGGAATGAACGCAGCTCAGTCGTGTTACGGGGTCTGGGTGCTCTCTGGATCGCTTCCGTTTTGGATGCAGCAGGTCTGATCCTGTCTGCTGCTACCCTCCTCCCCAGGAATTCTACCTCTGGAGCTAAGACACACTTTGCCTTTTTCAGTCGCAGCCCTACCCGGTCCAGTCTGCGTAGCACCTCCTCCAGGTTGTGGAGGTGTTCTTCAGTATCGAGACCCATGATGAGGATGTCGTCTTGAAAAACCACCCATCCTTGCAATCGACTTGAGGAGGCTTTCCATATTTCGCTGAAAGATCGCGTCGGCCGAACGAATCCCAAACAGACATCTGTTATACTCAAACAACCCCTTTGTGTGTCGTGATGGTGGTCAGCTTCTTCGACTCACTCACCAGCTCCTGGGTCATGTCAGCTGAGGTCAGGTCCAATTTTGAAAAAAGTTTGCCACCGGATAGCGTCGCAAAGATGGCCTCCGCTCTCGGTAGCGGGTACTGGTCTTGGAGTGACACCCGATTGATGGTGGCCTTGTAATCGTCACATATCCTGACCGACCCATCTGCCTTGAGCACCGGCACGATCGGGCTCGCCCAGTCACTGAATTCGACTGGCAAGATGATGCCTTCCCTCAGCAGGCGGTCCAATTTGCATTCTATTTTTTCCCGCATCATGTAAGGCACCGCTCTGGCCTGGCGTCCGGGTTTATGTGAATCACTACCTTGGTCCCCATGAAAGTGCCGATGCCGGGTTGAAATAATGAGTCAAACTTGTCCAGGATCTGTGAGCATGATACTCGCTCCACAGAGGAAATTGCATTGACATCGCCCCATTTCCAGTTCATGACAGCAAGCCAACTCCTCCCCAGCAGTGCGGGACCGTCCCCCAGGACAATCCAGAGTGGCAATCTGTTCTCCGAATCTTTGTGGGTCACAACTACCGTGGCGCTGCCTAGCACCGGAATTATCTCCTTTGTATATGTCCGCAGTAGTGCGTCAATCGGCAATAATTTTGGCCTCCTGGCCTTAGACACCCACAGCCTTTCGAACTGTTTGATACTCATCAGGGACTGGCTGGTCCCCATGTCTAGCTCCATTAATACTGGGATGCCATGGAGGAGCACTTTCATCATTATCGGTGGCGTCCGGTATATGAGCTGTATATGTGCTCCACATGAACTCGCTGAACTTCAGCTTCCAGCGATTTCCCCCAGTATTCATTTGGCCTTGTAGGGCTTACATCAGGCCCGTCCTCCTCATACATCAACCTGGCTGCAGGCTTCCTGCACATACACGTCAAGTGACCGCTGACGTTGCAGTTTCTGCAGGTATATTGCTGATACCTGCAAGCTCTGGCTGGGTGTTTGCCTCCACACCTCCAGCATGAGCTGAAGGCCCTATTGTTGGAAACAAAATGTCCATTACCAGTCGATCGTCTCTGACTGTCTCTGTAACTGTCCTTATGCGCACCATTAACAGGTGTTGATGGCCCCATTACTGGCCGCATTGTCCATTGCAAAGGCATGAATCGCTGTACAGCTAGCCATTGTCTCTGTTGAATTCCCCCTTTGGGTTCGACTACATGCTGGGGCATGTCCGATTGCCCTTGTCTGCCTAGAGAACTGTGTTAACAATGTTGACTCCCTGGTCGTTTGCCGCATTTGAGCCAAGATTTTTGACATAAATCATTCTGGTCTCTTCCTCCCCTGAGATAATTGTCTGGGCTATCAGAGCCGCCGCTTCCAAGGTCAAGTCTTTGGTCTCAACCAGTTTCCTGAAAACCCCAGCATGCCCGATGCCCTCAATAAAAAAAGTCTCGCAACATCTCTGCCCTGCATGCATCTGGGAACTTACATAGGCTCACCAGTCGCCGGAGATCTGCCACGAAGTCTGGAATGCTTTGCCCTTCTCGCCACTGGTGCATGTAAAACCGGTGTCTCGCCATGTGCATGCTGTTCACCGGTTTAAGGTGTTCCCCGATCAACTTACTGAGCTCTTCGAACGTCTTGTCTGCCGGCTTCTCTGGCGCTAGAAGGTCCTTCATCAGGGAGTATGTTCTGGATCCACAAACCATCAGGAGATGAGCCCTGCGTTTGTCGGCCGAATCCTGTCCCAACCATTCCTTAGTGACAAAACTTTGCTGTAGTCTCTCAATAAAGTCATCCCAATCATCACCAACACAGTACCTCTCTTCTGTGCTGCTAGTAGCCATGCTTGCGTGGTTTAAATCCCAGTTTCTCATCGCCAATGATATGTCCTTACTATACAGTATAAATGCACACAAGGCCCATACTTGAGAGAAAGTCACTCTGTGACCAGTTACCTTTATTACCAAGAACTCAAGAGACAGACGATGGGTGGAGCTTCCCCTTTTATACCGGAAAAGTCCAGATTAGGAGTGTCTCCCACAAGTTCGCCCCCTGTGGTCAATGTTCTCAAGGTGTACAACTTAGGTCAGCTTATACATGGGTTACAATGATAGTTGAATACATGATAGTCTTCACGGCAAACAAGCCAAAGGTGGGCAGAGGAAATGTTACAGGGACACCCTAAAGCCTCCCTGAAAAAGTGCAACATCCCCACTGACACCTGGGAGTCCCTGGCCAAAGATCGCCATAAGTGGAGGAAGTGCATCCGGGAGGGCGCCGAACATCTCATCGCCGAGAGCATGCAGAAATCAAGCGCAGGCAGCGGAAAGAGCGTGCGGCAAACCTGGCTCATCCATCCTTTCCCTCAATGACTATCGGTCCCACCTGTGACAGGGACTGTGGTTCTCGTATTGGACTGTTCAGCCACCTAAGGACTAATTTTTAAGAGTGGAAGCAAGTCTTCCTCGATTCAGAGGGACTGCCTATGATGATGATGACTTGTCCACAGATGGTGCAATGAATGCAATACCCATATACGAGCATCACAAGAGGCACGAGTATGAATGTAAGTCAACTGAAACTTTTCACCAATATATGTCTGTTTAACTGTGCAACCACAGCCATCTTCCTCTGTTCCAAGTATAACTGAGCACTGAAGGGTTTTCACAAACCCATTTTGCTCAGGATTTTTGGTGCTACACAAGAATGCATAGAGCACTGCTTACTGTCTTCCCACTCTGTACACTTCTTTAGCTATCTGGAGAAATGACTTGGTTGTTGATAATGGAACAAAATTAGTCACTCAGCTGCTCTATCAGCTGTAACAGGACAAATAACTCCGATTACAGCACAGAGGCCTTCACCTCATGCCCATATGTTGGACACACCTTGCTGTTTTTAAACTGGTTGTCTTTGGCATGAAACAACATCTTTGGCCTCTGTGGTGTAATCAGAGTTCTTTGTCCTGTTACATGAAACAGTGCCTCAGGTAGAAAACAGAATCTCATGCCTAGGATCTGTCCAATGATGACAGGTCTCTGTATACTTAGTCTTACTGAAAAGAAGTTGAAGATTAACTACATTTCATTGTCAAATAGATGCCATCAGTTCAGTGAACTTCAGTCCACTACATTCGAGCAAAAGATAAGTCGATATTTTACAATTTTAGATAGTCACCGAGTCAACTAGCACATGTGGCAGTTACTCAAATAATTCACAACAACATCTAAAATAAAGCATTGTTATTTCCGTGTGGTAGAGTTTACAGACTGGGCATTCCTTTCCTGCCCTCCAACACCACCACCTCCCATCCCATCCCAATGTTTCAATGGTCAGAGGCTGTAATCCGAGTTCTTTGTCCTGTTACATGAAGCAAGTTGGAAGCACTTTGCTTGTCCCTACCTCACTGGGGCTTTATGTTGGCTGACCCTAACAGGGAAGTGCACCCACCCATATGTGAACAGATGCATGGTAAATATTTGCAAAGCAGTGGATTACCAGTTCCACTGTGTTTCACATATGCACTCTTGGAACACTGGAGGCAGGGGCTGCCCATTAGACCCCTGCCTCCAGACATCAGCACAGGAGGCCTCAGGACAAGAACTGAAGAGGGGCTTGTGCAAATGCTTTCACTTTGTGGCCCTGTAACCAGCACTGTTAATTAAACCTTTTTTTTTTAATCTAAAAAGGCCAGAAATATAATTTTTTTTTTAAATATATAAATCAGGCTACTTCTTTCTGTCACTGGATTTTTATGCTGCGGTCTGCTGCAGCAACTCTTCACCCCACACTGGTCCAACTCCCCAGCAGAGGTCAGGAAGGCTACTTCCTTTACATAAAAGGCCCCGAGACCAGATATTCAGGGGCATCTTTTTGGAATTTGTTCGGTATTTGAAACTGCAGGTCTATTGCTTAAATTATGCAACACTTTTGTAGCAGTCAGCAGAAAACTAGAACTGCCTTAAGCAGGACAAAAGTCCCACTCCATCGGAGATGTGCTCCAATAACTGAAAAATGCAGCCTTCATCCTTAATCACTAAATTAAATGAAGTTGGCAGTAACAGAATGGTGAGATTTTAATACCAGCATTTCCCTTACCCCACACCGTTGAGTTCCTAATCTGAGCTATATTGCTGATATGAGAAAAAAAAAAGAGGGTGCACTACATGGGGGAAAGCAAAGGGCAATAATTAGCCAAGAACATATCACTAGACATTCACTGCCAGTTAATGTGTGACCCTGAGGGAGAGTGAAGGAATTTACCGTACTATCCAAAAAAGTAAAAGTAATTTAGGCCATCCGCAGAAACCATATGGCAGTTCTATTTTCTGCTGACTGATACAAAAGTGTTGCATAATCTAAGCAACGGACCTGTAGTTTCAAACACCGAACAAATTCCAAACTCCATTAAACAGATTAGATGCAAGTATAAAACTTTAACTGTTCAGTTTTACCTGCTGATTGGTCAAAGGTATGGATACAAAATAGTTTGGTGGCTCCCTTCTTCTTTCCCCAGCTGCAAGTCTTCTTTCTCCCATTGTGTGTCTCACGTTAGATTTTTGCTTTGGACGTCGTGTTTTGTGATTTTTGTGAGAACTTGTTTGGTCGTTAACTAAGTGAAAACAAAATTACAAAGATAGTTTTATCTTATCATCGATACTAAGACAATCATTTCAAAATGTCAAATTTCCAAGCAACATTTATAAATTGTTCAACATTTTGTTTTCCCTTAATTCACCAAATACTATGGGCTCAATTTTGGCCAGGAGTTGCTCCATTTTTTTTTGGAGTAGGCTGCTTTTTCTGGCGTAACTTAAAAATCCCCAGTTTCCCCAATCAATTTGTACCAGCGTAACTCACTTAGTTACGTTTTTTTTTAGGTTAGTGTTTTTTTCTCAAAAGGGGGCGTTACCAGCCATCTATGCCAGTTCTGGCCATTGAGGCAACTTTGGCCAGCGATTAGTTACTCCATTTCTACTTAAGCCAGCGTATGTGGCTACTTGAGAAAACCCTTGCGGAGAGTTAAAGGAAATCGGCACAGGTAGGTATATCGGAGGACATTCGGCCTGGGATAGGGGCGGGAAGCGGAGAGGACCTGGACCTGAACCAACCAAGCCTTAGGGAACAGATTTTCAAAACCATCCTACCTTCGCACAATTAAAATAAGAAGAAATAAAAAAATTAAAGTCTTACCTTCATCTTCAAACTGCAATTCACCTTTCTGCAGGTGCGGGAGGCCACTCGGTCTGGGTTAGGGGCGGGAGAACGTACCGGGAGGCCACTCGGCCTGGGCTCGGGGCGGGAGCGATGGAACTGGCCGGCATCGGGGCCCACAGAGCGGCTGCAATTCAACGGAAAGGCTGGGGGGTGTGGGTAAGGGGGAAGTGAGGGAGCGACCTGGTAAGCATCGGAGGCCACAGAGAGGAGGCCGCAATTCAACAGAGAGGCTGGGGGTGGGGGAGGGGAGGGAGAGAGGAGAGGACAAAAGACCTTTTGATCCATCCATACAGACCTGGGGGGGGGGTGGAAAGAGAGCGAGCGAGAGCGGCAATACTGACAATGCCATACCTTGTGCGAGTGTTCTGCATCAAAGCCTGTAGGCTGATGGGCAGGAGGCCTTACCTGTTGATACTGGATTCTTTTCCCTTCAATCTGTTTCAGCGAATTCACTGACACACGAACACTTTTAGTCTTAGCAACATAAAACCTTTATTCTGTAGATTCTCCGGCCGGGACCTGTTAAGATAAAGGGAACACTCTCGATTCGAGCCTGTCCACCTTTCTCCTGACAAGTCTCGTAACAGTACAAAAGCTCAACACTTGTACATTGTTACAGCAGAACACATTTGAGTGACACTCAGTTTATACAATCATTGGTCGATTTCCCCCATAGCATACCCAATTGCAGACTAGCAACTCTCCAAATAGGGCGGGCTCCAGGGATGTGTTTATTGTTTCGAATCTCATCACACGTCCCTACTTGACTGATGTTGAAAGCAGCCCCTCGTCTGAATCATGTCTGACTTTTGCTTTTTCACGTAACTCGTGTTTGACCACAACTCTGAGTAATCCTTAGTTTGTGTCGACAGGGCAAATATCGCAGCTGGACAATTTCTCTTGGCCATTTTCCCACGATCCCTTACTAACACATTCGCAAACCTTCTATCTACATTCTCATACCCACCTTGGCAATTTCAAGTCAGATGTTCGTACTTGCACCCGAGTGATGCAGAATGTGTCAGAAGGCTACATTTCCACAGAGAAGTTGTCCGTGAGAGCTGTGAGTTGCTGAGACCAGACCTGCAGCCGAGATGGTCAGGAGGACCGCTTTGTCAGTTGAAGTGAAGGTTACAGCTGCACTTTCATTCTATGCCACTGGATCATTTCAAGCTACAACTGGAGATGTGTGCGCCATCTCTCAACATGCACGTCTCTGATGGGGTACTGAAATGCATGATCAGCCATGATCATATTGAATGGTGGTGCAGGCTCAAAGGGCCGAATGGCCTACCCCTGCACCTATTTTCTATGTTTCTATGTTTCATTCACCAGGTCACGGCTGCACTGTATGCACAGAGGAATGACTTCATCAAGTTCCCAATGACCACCCAAGCAATCCATGACAGGGCTGTGGGCTTCTCCAAGATTGCTGGCTTCCCAAAGGTACAGGGCTGCTTTGATTGTACCCACATCGCCTTGCGAGCACCTTTGGAGGATTCCAAGATGTATAGGAATAGAAAAGGCTTCCACTCCATTAATGTGCAGCTCGTGTATGACAACATGCATCATATCATGTCAGTTGATGCAAGATACCTTGGGAGCACCCATGATGCGTTCATCCTACGCGACAGCGTTATATCTGCCATGTTTCAGCAGCAGCCAGAAAGGCAGAGCTGGCTACTGGGAGACAAAGGGTACGGCCTCGCCACCTGGCTCATGACGCCCCTACACGTAACCCGGACGGAAGTTGACTGTCAATACAACATGTCGCACATTGGAATGCGCAGCATCATAGAGAGGACCATTGGCATCTTGAAACAGTGTTTCCGATGCCTGGACCATTCTGGAGGCTACTTGCAATACACCCCTGAGATTTCAGTCAGTTCACTGTTGTGTACTGCATGTTGCATAACGTAGCCATCATGAGGCAGCAGCAGCTGGTAGTGGAAGACCCACCTGCGGCGAGTGTGGCCGATGATAATGATGTGGAGGTGACAAGCAGGAGGATGAGGAAACTGTTATATATGTGGACTTGTATTTACTCTGTACAGCCACCAGAGGACTCATTCCCTGGAGTCCCAACGGATCCCATAATCCCTTGGGAGCACAGGTATTTAAGGCGGCTTCATCGGTTGGAGAGGCACTCTGGAGACCTGTAATAAAAGACTACGGTCACATTTTACTTTGAGCTCACAGTGTTCAGTCTGACTCTTTCTCCATGCACAACAGAAACCATGCAAGTGCCTGAGGCCGGAGCACAACGGCAGAGGAGGGTGGGCCATCGTGCTCTTTTAATGATTGCTCAAGCCTTGCACCAGCAGCTCATCCGTGAACGCTTTACTGATGCCCGAGGGCTCAGCGACAACTATTCCACATGGACATGTTTATTTTTTGGAGCTGTTCCGTAATGTTGTGTTTCGTTAATGGAACAGGATTCAGTTTTAATGTAAAATATATTTTATTCAAAAGTTTACAATGTACTTAACTTTACTGTAATAAAATTCTTGTATCAAACTTTACTTAAATATCACTCTTTATCACATGTAAACTTCCATAACTTAGAAAAATTTTTTAATGTGAGAACAGTTACAACAGCAGCAGCAGCAAAGAAAGGCTGCACCCATCTCTCATCCCCCTTAGTCTAACACCACCCGCTGCGCTTGGTCTTGGACTCCCCACTGCCCCTGCCCACAGGCGGTGGTGCAGAGATTTTGGGCTTGATACCAAGCTTATTCCTTCTAACATCTCTGTTAATGTGCACTTCTTGATGGGGATGGGGGTGCGGGGTTCAGTTGGTAATGTGGAGGGCCCGGCTTGGGGCTCTTCAGAGGCTAGTGTGGGGATTGCAGTGGGAGTGGCAGTTGATTCTGTCAATGGGCGCATGGTTTGGGTGGGTTCCCTTATTGCAGCAGCTAACTCACACATGCCCTCCCTCATGCACCCTGAAAGTGTCTCAGCGGACTGAAACATTTCTCCCTGATGGCCTGTGTCATTGCCATTGTCATCCTTTCCACTACCTCTGACATTCCCTCCCTTATGGCCACTGCCGTGCTTTGCACTACCTCTGCCGTGCTTTACACTACCTCATGGACACTATTCCCTCACTGATGTTCCTGGGCATCGTTACTATTTCCCGTGTCATTGCTGTTACTTCTCCCGACAGTCCCGCTACCTCATCACTCACCCCACTGATGATTTCCAGGAGTGATCAGGTAAGGTCAATGCTCTCCGCACTCAATGATATGATCTGAACCACATCTGTTGCATCCTGCATCTCAGGAGAGTGTGGTCGATTTCTCCTTCCCCTCACCCTGGGTCTGCCTCGTGGCATCCCAGTGGGACCTGCAGCCTCGGACAGTGGGGCCCTGGGTGTGCCTCGCTGCATCCCACTAGGAACCGCATCCTGGGAATGTGGGGCACTGGGTGTTACTTGCTGCAGCCCACTACTGGGACCCGCAACCTCAGAATGTGTGAAACCGTGTAATGTCCCACCAGAACTAAAACCACTAGTCACGGACGGGGGAAACCGTGTAATGTCCCACCAGAACTAAAACCACTAGTCACGGAAGGGGCTGGCAACTCCAAGAACTGCACATGCTCCATATTCAGTAGAAAAGTGCCAGCTTCATCCAGCTCATGCAACTCTCTCTCTCTCTCTCTCTCTCTCTCCTTTCCTCTCCCGCCCCCCGCTATGTTCTTGGGCTGGAGGGTTGGATTGTAAGATGTTCTCTTCAGGCTCGTCCGCGTCTGAATCTTCTACATCTTCAGAATTGGCCTCAAGTTCTGCAAAATGTAACAGTACAATCAAATGGTTAGCAGCAGAGGAGGGGGCAGGATGGGTGGCATGAGTCGGCTCACACAAAGCAGGCCCTACAGCAGGTTAATTTGAAGGGCCACAATGAATTTTCAGGACTTACCCTCTCCCTCGAGTGTGGGCCCAGCTTGTGCAGTACTGATTGTTTTTCTCCAGGCAGGACCCATCAAAGAAGCGACCCTCTGTTCCAAGGGTGTCAGTGGGTGCAGATTTGGCAGGCCTCCTCCTGTTGAGTTTTTCCTTTTGTTGTGGGACAATTTCTTCTGCAAAGATGAAAATGCAACTTTTTGGAGAGGGTGTCTTCCTGCTGGGTGGGACATATACAGCTGGTGACATTTGCAACTGCATTGAATAAATGAAAATATTACTTACACTAGCTACTTCACCAAGGTCCTACCATTTCTTTTTACACTGGCTTCCAGATCTCTTGGTGTTACAGAAATCTTCTGCAACTTGGTTCCAGCGTTTTTTCATTTATTTTGGTGGTACTTTTGTATGATCTCTGCTGGAATCCAGCTCCTGCCATCTGTTCTCAATCACAGTAACTAGTGTCTGCACTTCTTCCAGCAAGAAATTCTTTGTCCTTGGTCCACGTTGCTGTATTGCTACAGCTGCTCTGAGACACTGACAGCACTTTTCCAATGCTCTTAAGACTCACAGTACTGATTTTGCATGCAGCAGTGATTTTTCCAAACAGAGCACTGCTTCTGGCATTCAGCAGTGATTTTCCTAACACAGCACTCCTTGTGGCACAAAGACAGAAGCAGCTCTTTAAAAGTGACCAATTGCCAACTCGCAGTGCTACTGCGCATGCGCGGACATCACCATTCTCCACTGCGCACGTGCAGACGCCCCTGCACATTTTCCAACGCAGAACACAAGTTCCACCCCATCCCCGCTGCGCAGCTGCAGTGAAGAGGCCAGACAGCGGCCAAAGTTGGAACATTTTTTTCTGGCACATCTCCGGACACACCTAAGCGCATAAGTGGCACAACTCGGGTAAGTACGCTGAAAAACAGGCTCGGCTAAAATTGAGCCCAATGAAACTAATTATTAAACGCTCGGAATTTGCGGTTGTAATGAAGAAGAAACTGTCAGCACTCGCCATCATTACTCTGTAAAATGGACAGCAACTTCTGGAGTCGCACAGGTGCAGTTAAACACGAAAATCCTGAAGTTGCTGTCAGTGATACCCTGCTTCTTCACAGGGTGCTCTATTGCTGTCCTCGCAGATGAAAATCAATTAATATCACTGAATTGACATAAACTTCCAATTTGTACACACTATTTTCACTGTAAAATCCCTTGAAAAAGTTAAGCCTTGTTGAATGAGGTGTAACAGGGTTTTTAAATGGTGTATTCAGTCATAATTACTGCTGAACAACCTCTGGCACTGAAAACTAATTTGTGGAATGTCAAACTTCTGGATTTCATGTTAAAAATTCCATAGATTTAAAAATATATGTTTTTAGTTTAAAAAAAATTGTTTATGATATTTCAGCTTTTAACTTAATCCCATGTGTATGTCCCATTCTTTATTTTGTTTTCTGTAGATCTATACAACTGTAGCAAGACTTCCTTACTTTTGTACTCCAACCCCTTGCAATAAAGGCCAAGAAGCCACTTGCCTTCCGAACTACTTGCTGTACCTCCATGCTAACACTATTTCCTGTACAAGGACACCTAAACCTCCCTGAACATCAACATTTAATAGTTTCTCCCCATTTTAAAATTATTCTGATTTTCTATTCATCTTACCAAAGTGAATAACCTGTTCCCCACATTATATTCCATCTGTCTAGATCCCTTTGCAGGCTCTTTGTGTCCTCACAGCTCACTTTCCCACCTAACTTTGTATCATCAACAAACTTGGATACATGACTCTCAGTCCATTCATCTAAGTCATTAACATAAATTTAAATAGCCAAGGCCCAAGCACTGACCCTTGCAGTACCCCATTAGTTAAAGCTTGCCATCCTGAAAATGACCTGTTTATTCCTACTCTGCTTTCTGTCCATTAACCAATCCTCTATCCATGCCAATATATTACCCTGAAGCCCACGAGCTCTTATCTTGCATGAGAATCTTTTATGTGGCACCTTATCAAATGCCTTTTGGAAATCCAAATAAACTACATCCACTGGTTTCCCCTTTATATACCCTGCTAGTTGAATCCTCAAAAAGCTTCAATAAATTTGTTAAATACAATTTCCACTTTATAAAGCCGTGTTGGCTCTGCCTAATCATATGATTTTCTAAATGCCCTGATAACACTTTAATACCTGTAATGGATTGCAGCTATTTTCCCAACAACTGATGTCAGGCTAACTGGCCTGTAGTTCCCTGTTTTCTCTCTTTCTGCTTTATTGAATAGCGGGGTTATATTTGCTACCTTCCAATCCACTGGGACCGTTCTAGAATCGAGGGAATTTTGGAAGATCAAAACCAATGCACCCACTATCTGTGCAGGTAGTTGGTTAATTATCCACCATCATTCACGACTGGATGTAGAGCTTTGACTTGAGCAACTGGTTGTGGAATTGCTTAGTTTTAAGTATGCATACAGCTTTTATTGTCTAGCAAGCATGTAGTTCTGTGTTGTAGGTTCACCAGGTTAACACCTCATTTTCAGTTATACCTGATGCTGCTCCTGATATGCTCTTTTACACTCCTCATTGAAACAGGTTTGGTCATCTGTCTTGATGGTGATGGAGGACATAGGTGACATAGACAGGCTGGAGAAATGGGCAGACATGTGGCAGATGAAATTTAACGCACAAAGGTGGTGTATTGAATAAAGAGTCTGACCAGATACTCTAAGCTCAAAGTAATGTGTGACCGTAGTCCTTTATTACAGGTCCCCAGAATGCCGCCCCAGTCTGTGAGGCCTCTTTATGCACTTGTGCTCCCAAGGGATTGTGGGATCCCTTGGGACTCCAGAGGATGAGCCCTCTGGTGGTTAAACATTGTATTTACAGGTTTACATATAGAACAGGTAGAAAGTGATACATTTTGGTAGGAAGAACAAGGAGAAGCAATATAAACTAAAGGGACAATCCTAAAGGGGGTGCATGAACAGAGAGACCTGGGGGTACATGTGCACAAATCGTTGAAGGTGGCAGGGCAAGTTGAGAAATCAGTTAAAAAAGCATGCGGAATACTGGGCTTCATAAATAGAGGCATAGGGCTAGATTTTCAGTTTTGCGAAAAAGGTAGTTTTACGCCAAAATTACCGTTTTCACTGCACTACTGTTTTTAGGCCTAACTTCCAACCTTTATATCTGCGCCAGTAAAGTCGGCATTGCACGAGGATTCGCAGTGCAAACCGTGAGTTTCAGCAATTCTAGTCCGGGGCCAGTTGCGCTGCGAGAGAGGCCTTGAGGGGGGGGGGGGGGGAAAACCCTGCAAAACACATTCACAAAACCATTACCTACTAAATCGCTGAAGAAGAATTAAAAAGATAAAAACTTTAACTTACCTTTTTTGCAGGTCTTCATACTTACCGCTGCTAGTAGGTTTGACCCTGTTGGTGTTCTGGGTGCAAGGTACGGGTCCGGAGAGAGCCGAAAATATGGCGGTAACGCAATCCTCAGCGTTGCACGTCGTTTCATGTCGGTGCTCCTCTTCCCGGCAGTACATGGAAGTGCTGCCACAAAAAGATGCCCGAAGATCCTGCTGACTGGGTTTTCGCCACGGAGGGTTAAATCATAGCAAAAATCCAGCTGCAAAGTCAGTGAAAATCCAAGTACAAAAGCAAGGAAGTTATGATGAACCTTTATAAAACACTGATTCGGCCTCAACTGGAGTGGTGTGTCCAATTCTGGGCACCGCACTGTAGGAAGGATGTGAAGGCCTTAGAGAGGATGCAGAAAAGATTTAAGAAAATGATTCCAGGGATGAGGGACTTGAGTTATGTGGATAGACTGGAGAAGCTGGGGTTGTTTTCCTTGGAGCAGAGAAGGTTGAGAGGAGATTTGATGGAGGTATTTAAAATCAGGACAGTTCTCGACAGAGTAGAGAGAAACTGTTCCCACTGGTGAAAGGGTTGAGAATCAGAGGACACAGATTCAAGGTGATTGGCAAAATAACCAAAGACAACATGAGGAAAAAGCTTTTTTACACAGCGAGTGATCAGGATCTGGAATGCACTGCCTGAAAGGGTGATGGAGGCAGACTCAATCGTGGCTTTCAAAAAAGGAGTTGGATAAGTACCTGAAGGAAAAAGATTTGCAGCATTACGGGGAAAGGGCGGGGGGGGGGGGGGCGGTGGGACTAGCTGAAGTGCTCTTGCAGAGAGCTGGCACGGGCTTGACAGGCCAAATGGTCTCCTTCTGTGCTGTAACCATTCTATGGGGTCAAGTTTCGGCCTGAGTTGCTCCTATTTTTTTGGAGCAACTGGTTTAGAATGGAGTATTTTAGAAATTGCAATTCTGGGCATTTACTTTGCTCCAGTTCTAGTCAGTTAGAATAGTTTCAGTTTGAAACAATTCTTTTTCCAAAAGGGGGCGTGTCCGGCCACTTACGCCCGTTTTGAAAGTTTAGGCAGTGAAAACTTACTCCAAACTAACGTAGAATGGAGTAAGTGTAGATTTTTGTATGCTCAGAAAAACTTTGCCTACACTTAGAAAATCAGGCATAGGTTACAAATCAGGCGTAGGGAATGGGGGTGGGGCGGGGGGAAAGTTTACAAACATTAAACACTTCAGTTTTACAAATAAATAAAGAGCCATCATCAATAATAAATGATAAATACAACAATAAATCAATCATTAAATCAATCAAAAAACAATTAATAAAAAATTTAAAAATCAATAAATAAAAAATTGGGATGGGCCCCCCCCCCAATGACTCTCGCTCTCTGTCTGTCAGTGTCTGACAGCGAGAGGAGGAGGAGAAGGAGGAGGGAGGAGGAGGAGAAGGAGAAGGAGAAGGAGGGAGGAGGAGGAGGAGGGAGGAGGAGAAGGAGGGAGGAGGAGAAGGAGGGAGGAGGAGGAGGAGGAGAAGAAGGAGGAGGAGGAGGAGGAGGAGGAGAAGGAGGGAGGAGGAGGGAGGAGGAGGGAGGAGGAGGAGGAGAAGAAGGAGGGAGGAGGGAGGAGAAGAGGGAGGAGGAGGAGGAGGAGAAGAGGGAGGAGGAGGAGGAGGAGAAGAGGGAGGAGGAGGAGGAGAAGAGGGAGGAGGAGGAGGAGAAGAGGAGGAGGAGAAGAGGGAGGAGAAGAGGAGGAGGAGAAGAGGGAGGAGGAGGAGGAGGAGAAGAGGGAGGAGGAGGAGGAGAAGAGGGAGGAGGAGGAGGAGGAGAAGAGGGAGGAGGAGGAGGAGGAGAAGAGGAGGAGGAGGAGGAGGAAGAGGGAGGAGGAGGAGGAGGAAAGAGGGAGGAGGAGGAGGAGGAGAAGAGGGAGGAGGAGGAGGAGGAGAAGAGGGAGGAGGAGGAGGAGGAGAAGAGGGAGGAGGAGGAGGAGGAGAAGAGGGAGGAGGAGGAGAAGAGAGGGAGGAGGAGGAGGAGAGAAGAGGAGGAGGAGGAGGAGAAGAGGGAGGAGGAGGAGGAGAAGAGGGAGGAGGAGGAGGAGAAGAGGGAGGAGGAGGAGGAGAAGAGGGTGGAGGAGGAGGAGAAGAGGGAGGAGGGGAGAAGAGGGGAGGAGGAGGAGAGAGGAGAGGAGGGAGGAGAGGAGGAGGAGAGGAGAAGAGGGAGGAAGGAAGGAGGGAGGGAGGAAGGAGGGAGGGGGGAAGGAGGAGGGAGGGGGGAAGGAGGGAGGGGGGAAGGAGGGAGAGGGGGGAAGGAGGGAGAGGAGAGGAGAGGGGAAGGAGGGAAGGGAGGGAGGTGGAGAGGGGAGGGAGGGAGGGAGGGGGCTGAACGGGCCCGACCGATGTGAAGAAGCCGGGCCCAAGACTTCGGGCGTGGCCCTGCCCCAGCAAGATGCCAGGCGGTCGGGCCCCGCCAAAGGAAGACGGAGCGGACCGGAGTTGAAGGTCGGTGGCCGGGGAGCCGGAGCGGAGCAGGAGCTGGGGGGGGGAGGGGGGTTGAGAGAGCCAGAGGGAGCGTCAGCTGAACAGGGGAGGAAGCTGGAGCCAGAGAAGGAGCTGGGCGTGGGATGGACCAAAGCACCTCATGGATACCCACTTTTGAGCAGCTGGATCGGTTCTTAATCTATCCCATTTCACATAGACGATGGAAGACGTTCTCCTCAGTGTGAAATACTTTCTCTACAAAATCTGCCTTCCTTAGATTGCTGGTAACAACTGTATAAAAACGAGAATTATTCAGGACGATGAGGAACAAAAAAATTAGAAAGGACACTGATCAACTCTTCCAATGGGAAAATAAAACTGCATCTCTTGTCAGGTCATTATGATGAGAAATAGAGGTGGCAAAATCATTGACCCACTGCATTCTACTTTCCTCTTTTCCCCTCCAAGACATCAATTGTGAAAGTTATTGCCCCAGTGCTTCCCTGCATTAATATTTTAATTCTTTATCATCAACAGGTACAAATCTTAAACATCATCATTTAAAAAAAATTCAACTCTTCAGTTGAAATCATACATTTATGGAGTCCTTTCAAACCTCACCTTCAAATAGTTCCAGAATATCTGTTTCATAAAATGGCAATTCTGCAAGCAGCTCAAAAGTGCTCGAGCAGACTTGAAAGAATTCACCTGGAACAACAAAATGTCTTGCTGTAAATCAAATGAACGCATTTATTTGCAACAGAAGATTGATCTGATTGGGAGCCCTGGTCATATGACTGAATTGCTCATTGGACCCTTTGGAAGATAAGACACACCCAACAGTTTCTCTGGAAACTCTTTTGAGTTCACCTGTGAAAACATAAAAACAATAAACGGTGCCACCCCGACCTGGGTGAC